>NC_068428.1:10974839-11284647 GCF_023373465.1 Oncorhynchus keta
ACTTAATGCCAGCTACGTATACTAAACAATGACCCAATCCATCTCCGTGTCCCGCAACTCAAGCCCCCTTAAGAACGCTACACAATTGTAAAGACAACCTGCGCCGCGGACTAGTAGGGGAACAGTGCTAGCCATCCCCTAGTCTCGCACATGAACTGATTGGAGCAATTACAGCCTGAGCATGCAGCGACCCGAGACATACAAGGCAATAAACATAACTTTTAATTCATTGGGGCATGGTCGCAAACCTGAAAACAGCTTGTTAGCCTTTAGCCATCTTACTTATTGCTATAGCCAAGCCAAGCAATTTTAAGAATAACTAATTGTTTATTGATAGGGAAACTTACAAACTTCAGCACACAATGTCCAGGGGGTGAGCACGTTAGTTGGTTCAACGTAAGACAGTCTCGATTTGTAAGACAGTCTCCAATTGTTTGTTTTAGTAGCTCGAATCATATCTGTTCATACCGAGGTGAAGAACAGAATAATTGAAGGAATGAATTCGAGCCTCACTCTTATCATCTGTGGAATGTGGGGCATCCAGCGAGGCACGGATTTCATTGGCCTTGTCAGGTGTGATTGTGGATCCTTCAAACGAAGTTGCAAGAGTGTTCTACCGAAGGGAACCATTATGAATGTGATTTACATCAGGGTTATAGTTTGAAGTATCACTGATACATTCCCATATAATAAATTAGCCCCATGCTGCATGCATCAGTTACAGTGATATACTATAACAACTGTAGAATCATGGTTAACATACAGAGAATATTTAAGAGACATCTTCCAGGGAGGAGATGCTAATTCCAACCCAAATAAAGTCAAACCAATACACTCAAGCTATTTGGATGTAAATCTCTCTTTAAATACACTACATTACCAAAAGTATGTGGACACCTGCTCATTGAACATCTTATTCTAAAATCATGGGCATTAATATGGATTTGGTCATTTGCTGCTATTACAGCCTCCACTCTTCTGAGAAGGTGTTGGAACATTGTTGCGGGGACATTCAGCCACAAGAGTATTAATGAGGTCGGGACTTGTAGTCTGCGTTTCAATTCATCCCAAATGTATTTAGCTGGTTTCATGTCAGGGCTTTGTGCAGGCCACAACGATCTCGACAAACCATTTCTGTATGGACCTCGCTTTGTGCACGAGGGCATTTTCATGCTGAAACAGGAAAGGGTCTTGCCCAAAGTGTTGCCACAAAGTTGGAAGCACAGAATCGTCTATAATGTTTTTGTTTGCTATAGCTATAATATTTCCCTTCACTGAAACTAAGGGGCCTAGCCCAAACCATGAAAAACAGCCCCAGACCATCTTTCCTCCAAACTTTACAGTTGACACTATGCATTAGGGCAGGTAGCATTCTCCTGGCATCCGCCAAACCCAGATTCCTCCGTCAGGACTCCCAGATGGTGAAGCGCGATTCATCACTCCAGAGAATGCGTTTCAACTACTCCAGTCCAATGGCGACGAGCTTTACACCACTCAAGCCGACACTTGGCATATTGCGCATGGTGATCTTAGGCTTGTGTGCGGCTCCTTGGCCATGGATACCCATTTCATGAAGCTCCCAACAAACAGTTATTGTGCTGACGTTGCTTTCAGATGCAGTTTGGAACTCGGTGGTGACTGTTGCAACCGTGGACAGACGATTTTAACACGCTATGTGCTTCATCACTCGGCGGTCCCGTTCTGTGAGCTTGTGTGGCCTACCACTTTAAGGCTGAGCCACTGTTGCTCCTAGACTTTTTCACTTCACAAGAACAGCACTTACAGTTGACCAAGATAGCTCTAGAAGGGCAGACATTTGATGAACTGACTTATTGGAAAGGTGGCATCATATGATGGTGCCACATTGAAAGTCACTGAGCTCTTCAGCAAGGCCATTCTACTGACAATGTTTGTGGAGATTGCATGGCTGTGTTCTCGATTTTATACACCTGTCAGCAACGGGTGTGGCTGAAATAGCCAAATCCACTCATTTGAAGGGGTGTCCACATACGTTTGTATATACAGTATAGTGTATGTTTCTCAAGCTCTCTCCCTGATTGTTATTTAGAATCTTCACTAGATTCTTTATTCATGGTGTTATGGAGTTAAGCTTCATTGGAATAGATGCCCTTCCCCATTCCAGTAAGGCTGAATTCTCTATGACCCCGTTTACAGAAGCACTTTTTGGGGACCTCAAAAATCTAATCAAATCAGGGTTTATCAAAGTTTATTTGTCACGTGCGCCAATACAATAGGTGTAAACCTTACAGTGAAATGCTTACTTATAGGCTCTAACCAATGGTGCAAAAGAAAAAAAGGTATGTGTGTGTGTGTAGGTCAGTAAAGAAATAAAACAACAGTAAAAAGACATTTGAAAAAAGAGTAGCAAGGCTATATACATACACCTGTTAGTCAGGCTTATTGAGGTAGTATGTACATGTAGGTATCGTTAAAGTGACGATAGTAAACGCACGTACACTCGTACATCGCCTTGGTCCGTACAATTGCCCTTATTTTAGCGCCCCCAAAACGTAATACTTCCAGATCAACTGTAATGGCAATACCATTGTAAAGCACAATTTATCCCTTTTCCAACAGAATCAATTACATGACCTAAACACTGCTTGCATAATTCAAGCAGGCAATGAGCCTTGTCATGTCTTTTTAAAAATGGCGGGTGGGGAAGCCAAACTAATGCGTGATGTCGTGTGGGAAAATTGCTTTTTTTCCACTCGATCTGTCCAACTTATCACCTTATTGCCTCTAAAATGTAAATAAAACACTATAAAGAGTTTATATAATGTGTTATTACATACCTATTTGAAGGTTTGTCGAATTTGAATCAGGTTTTTAGGGCGGTGCTTTAGTGATCTTAGAAGTAAACAGCGGCTTTGAGAATGATGATCGCATGCAATGATGACTCAAAAAATGACTAGGTATACCCCCCTTACCCGTCACTGTCCATTTCTTGTTTCTAAAGGATGAGAGAAGTGCTACACCTGGTGGAGAGAGATTGTAAGACAGAAATAGTTGCTTTATGCGTGCTGTACATTACAATATGACACGTCAAGATGTAACAGAGGGTCAGTTTTTTCAACTTTTCTCCAATACTATAGAGCCATTACCATGTCGATCAGCGCTTGAATAGAAACCTAGTTCACACCCCCGATTTTGAAGTCAACACTGTCGCTACAGTTCCATTACTTTTCTTTGTAGCCTCGTTTGAATGTTGCGGTTGCGCACATTTGTACAGAATGGGGTGAGTTTACAGTATGCATATATGATGAACAGAGAGTAGCAGAAGCTAAAAAGAGGGGTTGGCGGGTGGTGGGACACAATGCAGTTCGCCAATGTGCGGCAACACTGTTTGATCGGGCCAATTGAGGTAGAATGTACATGAATGTATAGTTAAAGTGACTTTGAATGTAACGTTATAGGCACCAGGTCCATAACCAGGGTTTGAGTTCTGTTGAGATCCGAAATGGCTCAACAAAACTGAAACCCTTCTATCTATACAATTCAAAAACGTTTAAATGCTATTTGGAGAACGGCAAAGAGAAGAAAAAATGACCACAGCCATTATCACCTTGGTTGTAGGTTCATTCACCTCAGTCCATCTACAAACACATAGCCTATTAGCTATATAATTGTAATGTTATACCCCTAAAAGGGCGAAAATATGAGAAATGTTTCACATTGACATAGCATCAGCGACGAAACTAAAACCTATTGCATTTTTAGAACTGCATTGTTGGCATTTCTATTGCACTTTAGTTGGACATATCTTATTTTTTTAGGTTCCTAACTTAGTACAGATTTACTCAGGGGGCCCAGATCCCAAGTTTTGTAACCACTAACCTCCTCTCCTCTGCTTCCTCCTGCATGCATTGATCCTGCCTCAGCCTCGCTACTGAGCGCCACATCACTGCCTGTCTCAGCATGGAGGAACAAATCTGCCGTAATTAGAAAAATTAGTAAATAAATAAATGCACACATAAATAGATAACTAATGAATAAAATTTGAGATCAAATTGATGATATGCTGCTGTGCTGCACACGCCCCGCCCCATAAAAGCACACACAGGAAACATTGTCATTGCTTAGTTTTGGAACAGTGAGCCATTGACTGCACCAGGTGGCTGTGTTATGAGTGGCTCGCATTCGACAATAAGGCAGCAGATTACCGACATAGTTTTGATTTAGAAGACCAAGAGACGGGAGTAGGTGGGCAAGAAGGAGTCGACCGGGCTTGACCAGAAAATCATGGTAAGCTGACGTTATTGAGTGAGTGTCAAGCTCGTTTGGCTACAACTGAACAAGTCGAGTTGGCTGGCTAGCTAGCTAGCTAGATAATGAAACAAACTGCAAAGATCACTTAGTAATAGAGTGCATACTTAATTAATATGGTTGTCAGTTGTTTAGCTAGCTAGCTACCTAGGATAATTCTTAACATCATCCATCTTTGAAGCAGTTGGTTGCAAAATTAGGTCTCAACAATCACATGCATCTAAGCTAGCAGCTCGCTAACTACAGTCAAATCAAGAGAGGGATGTCATGATGGAATAAGTCACCTATGTGAAGCTAGCCACAATACGGATTAGCCACAAAAGTGGAAGTTGCTTTCCACTTTAGCAATTGTTAGTGAGATGAGTCGTGGTGCCATATTATAAATAATAGCTTAGCTATATGCATATCGGGGCGGCAGCGTAGCCTAGTGGTTAGAGCGTTGGACTAGAAACCGGAAGGTTGCGAGTTCAAACCCCCGAGCTGACAAGGTACAAATCTGTCGTTCTGCCCCTGAACAGGCAGTTTTCACTGTTCCCAGGCCGTCATTGAAAATAAGAATGTGTACTTAACTGACTTGCCTGGTTAAATAAAGGTAAAATGAAATATGTATGTCATGTAATTTGTCGTAGCCGTTAGCACAAAAGGCACTATTGTTCTATTGTTGTCATTTACAGACATGAATGTGAAGTAGGAAAACTGATACATGAATCCGAAATACAGTTATTTTGTTAATCTCTGCAGTTTTGTCATCTGATCTCTTGGAACTTGATGGCGATCGATATGCAACTATACTACAAGGCAGGACATTTCTCTGCATCCAGCTTGAGGCTTGCTACCGGAGCACACCAACAGTAAGTCATGATATGTATTGTTTTCCTTCACATTGTATGATACAAGGTAGGAGGATCTGGGCCAGGTCTCTCTTTCTAACACACTCACTACCTCTATCCGACTCTTATCAGGTGATACAGAGACAGAATGTTCCTCCTGACCAACGACCTGCAATCTCTAGAGCAGAGAAGTAAGCTACACACAATAGTATACTTCACTATGGCAGTCTGCCTGTGATAATTTAGCATATTAAGGGCCACTGGTTGGATTTGATATAATGTACTCACTCAAACTCCTGCTCTCTCCCTGTAAAATTCTCCCAGACTTTTATCAAAACTAAAATGTGTCCATTTCTCTATCCCCAGGTGTGTCTGCTGTGCTATGGAACTTTAGAGCAGCACATCAGAAAACATGCCACTCTGTTGCCATCTATCTGCAGACTGTTCCCTGAGGAAGAATGCAACTATCAAGGCTTTCAAAAGCCACATTTTGGGGATGACCAAATGCAATAAAGTTTTGTATAAACAACTCATGTGTAGGGTGCCGTCTTTCGGATGGGACGTTAAAAGGGTGTCATTAAGGTCATTAAAGATCCCATGGCACTTATTGTTAGAGTAGGGGTGTTAACCCCGGTGTTGTGGCTATATTCTCAAGCTGTCCCTCATACCATCATGGTCACCTAATCATCCCCAGTTTACAATTGGCTCTATCACCCCCCTCCTCTCCCCTGTAACTATTCCCCAGGTCGTTGCTGTAAATGAGAACGTGTTCTCAGTCAACTTACCTGGTAAAATAACGGTATATAAAATGTAATTATTTTGTTAGATTACAAAATGGAAACCTTTTCACATTGGTCTTCACACTAAACTTTGACTAATTTCTGTGGTAACTTAAATACAAAGATTCTAAAGTAAATGGAAGTATTATGTCCAGGGTGAATACATTACATTTACATTTAAGTCATTTAGCAGACGCTCTTATCCAGAGCGACTTACAAATTGGTGCATTCACCTTATGACATCCAGTGGAACAGTCACTTTACAATAGTGCATCTAAATCTTAAAGGGGGGGGGGGTGAGAAGGATTACTTATCCTATCCTAGGTATTCCTTAAAGAGGTGGGGTTTCAGGTGTCTCCGGAAGGTGGTGATTGACTCCGCTGTCCTGGCGTCGTGAGGGAGTTTGTTCCACCATTGGGGGCCAGAGCAGCGAACAGTTTTGACTGGGCTGAGCGGGAACTGTACTTCCTCAGTGGTAGGGAGGCGAGCAGGCCAGAGGTGGATGAACGCAGTGCCCTTGTTTGGGTGTAGGGCCTGATCAGAGCCTGGAGGTACTGAGGTGCCGTTCCCCTCACAGCTCCGTAGGCAAGCACCATGGTCTTGTAGCGGATGCGAGCTTCAACTGGAAGCCAGTGGAGAGAGCGGAGGAGCGGGGTGACGTGAGAGAACTTGGGAAGGTTGAACACCAGACGGGCTGCGGCGTTCTGGATGAGTTGTAGGGGTTTAATGGCACAGGCAGGGAGCCCAGCCAACAGCGAGTTGCAGTAGTCCAGACGGGAGATGACAAGTGCCTGGATTAGGACCTGCGCCGCTTCCTGTGTGAGGCAGGGTCGTACTCTGCGGATGTTGTAGAGCATGAACCTACAGGAACGGGCCACCGCCTTGATGTTAGTTGAGAACGACAGGGTGTTGTCCAGGATCACGCCAAGGTTCTTAGCGCTCTGGGAGGAGGACACAATGGAGTTGTCAACCGTGATGGCGAGATCATGGAACGGGCAGTCCTTCCCCGGGAGGAAGAGCAGCTCCGTCTTGCCGAGGTTCAGCTTGAGGTGGTGATCCGTCATCCACACCGATATGTCTGCCAGACATGCAGAGATGCGATTCGCCACCTGGTCATCAGAAGGGGGAAAGGAGAAGATTAATTGTGTGTCGTCTGCATAGCAATGATAGGAGAGACCATGTGAGGTTATGACAGAGCCAAGTGACTTGGTGTATAGCGAGAATAGGAGAGGGCCTAGAACAGAGCCCTGGGGGACACCAGTGGTGAGAGCGCGTGGTGAGGAGACAGATTCTCGCCACGCCACCTGGTAGGAGCGACCTGTCAGGTAGGACGCAATCCAAGCGTGGGCCGCGCCGGAGATGCCCAACTCGGAGAGGGTGGAGAGGAGGATCTGATGGTTCACAGTATCGAAGGCAGCCGATAGGTCTAGAACGATGAGAGCAGAGGAGAGAGAGTTAGCTTTAGCGGTGCGGAGCGCCTCCGTGATACAGAGAAGAGCAGTCTCAGTTGAATGACTAGTCTTGAAACCTGACTGATTTGGATCAAGAAGGTCATTCTGAGAGAGATAGCGGGAGAGCTGGCCAAGGACGGCACGTTCAAGAGTTTTGGAGAGAAAAGAAAGAAAGGATACTGGTCTGTAGTTGTTGACATCGGAGGGATCGAGTGTAGGTTTTTTCAGAAGGGGTGCAACTCTCGCTCTCTTGAAGACGGAAGGGACGTAGCCAGCGGTCAGGGATGAGTTGATGAGCAAGGTGAGGTAAGGGAGAAGGTCTCCGGAAATGGTCTGGAGAAGAGAGGAGGGGATAGGGTCAAGCGGGCAGGTTGTTGGGCGGCCGGCCGTCACAAGACGCGAGATTTCATCTGGAGAGAGAGGGGAGAAAGAGGTCAGAGCACAGGGTAGGGCAGTGTGAGCAGAACCAGCGGTGTCGTTTGACTTAGCAAACGAGGATCGGATGTCGTCAACCTTCTTTTCAAAATGGTTGACGAAGTCATCTGCAGAGAGGGGGGAGGGGGAGGAGGATTCAGGAGGGAGGAGAAGGTGGCAAAGAGCTTCCTAGGGTTAGAGGCAGAAGCTTGGAATTTAGAGTGGTAGAAAGTGGCTTTAGCAGCAGAGACAGAAGAGGAAAATGTAGAGAGGAGGGAGCGAAAGGATGCCAGGTCCGCAGGGAGGCGAGTTTTCCTCCATTTCCGCTCGGCTGCCCGGAGCCCTGTTCTGTGAGCTCGCAATGAGTCGTCGAGCCACGGAGCGGGAGATCGGCAGTTCCATAGGCTACCTGAGACCTGGAACTCCACGTGGGTCGTGCGCGCTGGGACCACCAGATTAGGGTGGCCGCGGCCACGCGGTGTGGAGCGTTTGTATGGTCTGAGCAGAGAGGAGAGAACAGGGATAGACATTTATTTATTTACTATTTATTATAGAATACATTTGTATTCATATATAAACAGATATCACACAGGTGTCCAACTAAAATATATATCCCAGACAAGATTGAATGGGATAAGTAGACTAAGTGACTATAAGTCAATGATTGTGTCCGTAGCTGTTTATGAATTTGAGTGGTTACATACAATACATATTGACAGGGCTGTGAGACTAAGAGTGTTGCTGTACTCCCAAGTAAGGACATTGTTCCTGGTACAGCTGAAGGCCACAGTATTCAGTCAGGCAGCTTGAAGATGTGTCACCGTCCAGGCCCATGTCACAGTATGCATTGGCCTGATGAAAAATGCGTCACTCCAGGGACAGGGTTGCCTACCCTGCTCTAGGGTCCTGTGTTGAAACGACTGATGTGCAAGTTATTGGCCAACAGCTATCTTCCAGCGCCCATATTCACAACGTGCCTCAGAGTAGGGATAGTGATCTACGATGACCTCCCCCTTGTCAATGTAATTGTGCTCAGTGTGAAACTGATCCTAAAATCAGTACTACTCTGAGATTCTTTGAGGATGTGGGCCATGGCCTGTCAGCATCCTGGCCTGTCAGCAATGCCACTCCATCTGAAATGCAACAAAAACATCAATAAGAAGTAGCTGAGTCAGACACTAAGCTAACTAGGTAATGAAACACTCATGCAAATGTGCACAAGCTAGCCACAATAACGTTTAGCCCCCAAAAATGTATTTGCGGTCCGCCTTTAACATAAAATCTGGCATTGAAACTGATGCAAATAGTGGGATCATGTCGTATTAAAAAATATATATATATTTTTTTACCTTTATTTAACTTGGCAAGTCAGTTACAATGACAGCCTACCCCGGGTGACACTGGGTCAATTGTGCGCCGCCCTATGGGACTCCCAATCACAGCCGGATGTGATACAGCCTGGATTTGAACCAGGGACTGTAGTGATGCCTCTTACACTGAGATGCAGTGCCTTAGACCGGTGTGACCACTCATTAGTTACTAACTCGCTAGTTACCTGTCCACATTTTTTATCAGTAACGTAACTTTTGGATTACCCTAATTCAGTAATGTAATCTGATTACATTATGTTACTTTTAGATTACTTTCCCCTTAAGCGACATTATAAGAAGACAAAAATGTATGTTACCAATTGAACGGCATCTATTGCAGGATAAATAAATGTTAAAGTTTACATAGCTGGCCATATATGGATGTTCAATTTTATTTAATGGGTTGGTTATGTAGGCTTCTTCAAACCCATCGCTTTCTACTACATATAATAATCTGATTAAATTATATATTTACATTAAAAACCATAGTCTATCAGAAATCAGTCATTCCAATAAATGTATACCCCTTGATTTTCAAGAATAGGACATATGGAAGTGTAGATTAGCCAGTTTGTTTTACCTGAGCATGACCCCAAAACTAAGGACTTATTAGCCCGGCCTAGTCTGTTGTTTATGAATTTGTTGTCATGGAGGACTGATTGGGCTCATTGATTCGAGTTGAAAATAAATTCTGCGCTCATGGAATGGCATGCTTTGAGCACTACTGAAGAAGAAAAAGCCCCACTTGTATTCCATAGGCTTGGATCTGCACTGTGCAGCTGTTGCAAGAGCTCATTTTTCACGCTGTCCACTGGTTTAAAAAACATTGTTTGATAGGCAGCTTAAACTTATTAAATTCAACCATTATTGGGTTCAAATACACATTTAGATTTGTGAACAGCCATACACAACAACCACAATCCATAAGGCGCAAATAGCTAAATGAGAGAGCAGCAGTGTGATTCACATCAATGCACTATGTAGATATCAATAATATGTGATATCCGTATCGCCAGAGACCAAACCACTGCTGTCATCCTTACCTCCAAGCGTTTATTCAAGTTGGATAGTCTTTGGATGCCGACAGCAGTCGCACCATTAGAAGACATAGCTTGGACTGTAGCCTACAAAAGCCTATTCCTACTCTTTTTCTGCAATCCATCAAACACATTTGGTGTGTCATCATAGTGGTCTCTGACTTGTGGTCAGACTCGCTCAGGCAGATTTGTATGTCATTGAGAAAACAGAATTGTCAACGATTTTTTTGCAAACATCTTTTCTGAATTTATCCTCAAAGTAATCATCTAGTTTTTCAAAAGTAATCTGGAAACAATATTTTAGCTGGTAATGTATTACAGTTAACGTTTTTTGTAATCCCTTACATGTAACGGATTAGATGTAATATGTTACTCCCCAACCCTGCGTATTTGTACTAGATAATGCTTAATAAGTTTGAAATGTTAAACAAAAGACAGTACTTAGTTAATTTGACAGAAAATGACAAATCGGTTAATCTCAAGACTTCATGCATTGGGGGCATACTAATATATTTCACTGTACAGCCTTACCTGTGGATTGTGGGTCAGTGACACCCACAGCCAGTCAGTGACACCCACGGAATACAACTGTGAAGAGTTTACACAAATATTAGAGTCCTGGCTCTTATAGCAGGACTTCGACACCAAAGTGAAATGAGCCACATTAGCTCACATGTCAACCTACTATTTAACCTATACAGTGCCTTGCGAAAGTATTCGGCCCCCTTGAACTTTGTGACCTTTTGCCACATTTCAGGCTTCAAACATAAAGATATAAAACTGTATTTGTTTGTGAAGAATCAACAACAAGTGGGACACAATCATGAAGTGGAACGACATTTATTGGATATTTCAAACTTTTTTAACGAATCAAAAACTGAAAAATTGGGCGTGCAAAATTATTCAGCCCCCTTAAGTTAATACTTTGTAGCGCCACCTTTTGCTGCGATTACAGCTGTAAGTCGCTTGGGGTATGTCTCTATCAGTTTTGCACATAGAGAGACTGAAATGTTTTCCCATTCCTCCTTGCAAAACAGCTCGAGCTCAGTGAGGTTTGATGGAGAGCATTTGTGAACAGCAGTTTTCAGTTCTTTCCACAGATTCTCGATTGGATTCAGGTCTGGACTTTGACTTGGCCATTCTAACACCTGGATATGTTTATTTTTGAACCATTCCATTGTAGATTTTGCTTTATGTTTTGGATCATTGCTTTGTTGGAAGACAAATCTCCGTCCCAGTCTCAGGTCTTTTGCAGACTCCATCAGGTTTTCTTCCAGAATGGTCCTGTATTTGGCTCCATCCATCTTCCCATCAATTTTAACCATCTTCCCTGTCCCTGCTGAAGAAAAGCAGGCCCAAACCATGATGCTGCCACCACCATGTTTGACAGTGGAGATGGTGTGTTCAGGGTGATGAGCTGTGTTGCTTTTACGACAAACAACGTTTTGCATTGTTGCCAAAAAGTTCAATTTTGGTTTCATCTGACCAGAGCACCTTCTTCCACATGTTTGGTGTGTCTCCCAGGTGGCTTATGGCAAACTTTAAACAACACTTTTTATGGATATCTTTAAGAAATGGCTTTCTTCTTGCCACTCTTCCATAAAGGCCAGATTTGTGCAATATACGACTGATTGTTGTTCTATGGACAGAGTCTCCCACCTCAGCTGTAGATCTCTGCAGTTCATCCAGAGTGATCATGGGCCTCTTGGCTGCATCTCTGATCAGTCTTCTCCTTGTATGAGCTGAAAGTTTAGAGGGACGGCCAGGTCTTGGTAGATTTGCAGTGGTCTGATACTCCTTCCATTTCAATATTATCGCTTGCACAGTGCTCCTTGGGATGTTTAAAGCTTGGGAAATATTTTTGTATCCAAATCTGGCTTTAAACTTCTTCACAACAGTATCTCGGACCTGCCTGGTGTGTTCCTTGTTCTTCATGATGCACTCTGCACTTTTAACGGACCTCTGAGACTATCACAGTGCAGGTGCATTTATACGGAGACTTGATTATACACAGGTGGATTGTATTTATCATCATTAGTCATTTAGGTCAACATTGGATCATTCAGAGATCCTCACTGAACTTCTGGAGAGAGTTTGCTGCACTGAAAGTAAAGGGGCTGAATAATTTTGCACGCCCAACTTTTCAGTTTTTGATTTGTTAAAAAAGTTTGAAATATCCAATAAATGTCGTTCCACTTCATGATTGTGTCCCACTTGTTGTTGATTCTTCACAAAAAAATACAGTTTGATCTTGTTGTTTGAAGACTGAAATGTGGCAAAAGGTCGCAAATTTCAAGGGGGCCGAATACTTTCGCAAGGCACTGTATATTAACAAAGATTTGTGGGAGTGTGCCTTTGGCTTCATTCAGTGTTAAACATTGGCCATGTTCTCTTCGGAGCAGACAACCCACGAATTCTCACGTACCATGACTGTTATTTATACGCTCTGTGTGCATGAGGTAAAGAGCACAATGTTACTCTGGATCTTTTGAATAGGGATCTTAATGAATGAATAAATCTTGGCTACAAAACCACTGCTGGTTGACAGTACAGGACAATGATACCCAGACCGTATTGGGAAGCCTGCTCTATGTGTAAGCTGATAAGTCATGGACTGTTGAGTCCGTCTCTTAATTTCAAGGAAAACTCATTTTCAAATGGCTGAAGAGGTAGGTTATTAATTGATCTTTTAATTAAAAAACCTGCCCGATTTCTTTTTTAGAGAGCAATAGTTCACGGCTAAATAAATCATATTCCGTTGAGAAACACACCAATTAATCATGGTCGATTCCACAGCAGCGTAGTCCGAGCTTTTGGGGAGTATCTCAGAATGTTCTGGCAATTCTCACTCTTTACATTTGTATCACAAACTATTTGTTCGAAAATCGCAATGAAAGTGGTATTTAGGCCTTTTTTAGACATATACATGCCTCCTGTAAGACCCTTTGATCTATCTGTGAACCGTACATGATACCGACAACATTTTGGTGTCATTATACGTATAGTGTTCTCTCAAATATGGAGTATGTCTAGATTCTGAAATACAAATGTTAACATTCATTTGTTCAACATTAAAAACATGAATATTAATATCTCAAAATGACCCGTTTTGAATTAGCTTATTTTTAGACATATTGTTTGTAACAATATACTGTTAAAACACATCAAATTTCCAGAGTGGACTCTCTGGAGCTTTTAATGATATGACCCATTTTATACATAGACATTTACATTTTCAGTCATTAACCAATCACAGCCCTCCTTTAGGATTGCCCATTCAGCAAGTCACCATCAGAGGGCGTTTTATTTGAATCAATTTTCCCATTCACTTTTTTGGTGGTGCTCATAAAATATATAATACCTTCAGAATTAGCAGAGAGCCCACTGGAAATGTCATACTTGAGTAAAAGTAAAGATCCCTTAATAGAAAATGACTCAAAGTAAAAGTCACCCAGTACAATTCTAATTGGGTTAAAGTCTAAAAATATTTGCTTTAAAATAATCTTAGTATTAGTATTAAAAGTAAATGTAATTACTAAAATATACTTAAGTATCAAAAGTAAAAGTATAAATACTTTCAAATTCCTTATATTAAGCAAACCAGACAGCAACATGTTCTTGTTTTTTTATTTACCAATAGCACACCACGATATTCAGACATAATTTACAAACGAAGCATGTGTGTTTTGTGAGTCCGCCAGATCAGAGGCAGTAGGGATGACCAGGGATGTTTTGTTGTTAAGTGTGTGAATAGGACCATTTTCCTGTCCTGATAAACATTCCAAGTGTAATGGGTGCCAAGGAAAATGTATGGAGTAAAAGGAATGTAGTGAAGTAGAAGTAGAAGTAAAAGTAGTCATAAATATAAATAGCAAAAGTACAGATACCCCCAAAAATTACTTATGTATTATTTTGACTTACATACTTATACTTACATTTTTACTTAAGTACTTTACACCACTGAAAAAGGGCCTAAAATGTTATCACGATTAAAACATGTTTTTGTTTGTGATACAAGCATACAAAGTATATCAAGCATCCTTCCTACCAATTACAGTGCCTTGCAAAAGTATTCACCCCCTTGGCATGTTTCCTATTTGGTGGCATTACAACCTGTAATTTAAATGCATATTTATTTGGATTTCATGTGATGAACATACACAAAATAGTCCAAATTGGTGAAGTGAAACGAAAAAAAATGACTTGTTTAAAAAAATTCAAATTCAATCATTAAAGTGGTGCGTGCATATGTATTCACCCCCTTTACTATGAAGCCCCTAAATAAGATCTGGTGCAAACAATTACCTTCAGATGTCACATATTTAATTAAATAAAGTCCACATGTCTGCAATCTAAGTGTCACATGATCTGTCACATGATCTCAGTATATATACACCTGTTCTGAAAGGCCCCAGGTACTGCACACCACTAAGCAAGGGGCACCACCAAGCAAGCGGCACCATGAAGACCAAGGAGCTCTCTAAACAAAGTTGTCGAAAAGTACAGATTTGGGTTGGGTTATAAAAAATATCAGAAACTTTGAACATCCCACGGAGCACCATTAAATCCTTTATTAAAAAATGGAAAGAATGTGGCAACACAACAAACCTGCAAAGAGAGGGCTGCCCACCAAAACTCACGGACCAGGCAAGGAGGGTATTAATCAGAGAAGCAACAAAGAGACCAAAGATAACCCTGAAGGAGCTGCAAAGCTCCACAGCAGAGATTGGAGTATCTGTCCATATGACCACTTTAAGCCGTACACTCCACAGAGCTGGGCTTTATGAAAGAGTGTCCAGAAAAAAGCCATTGAAAGAAAGAAAAAAATAAGCAAACACGTTTGGTCAGAATTGAATGAATGATGGATGGTGCTAAATACAGGGATATTCTTGAGTGAAACCTGTTTCAGTCTTCCAGAGATTTGAGACTGGGACGGAGATTCACCTTCCAGCAGGACAATGACCCTCAGCATACTGCTAAAGCAACACTCGAGTGGTCAATGCAAATAGTCTGGGTAGCCATTTGGTTAGCTGTTCAGAAGTCTTATGGCTTAGGAGTAGAAGCTGTTAATACGCCTTTTGGAACTACACTTGGCACTCTGAGAAGCTGTTTAAACAGCATGATCATTCCACAGGGGCACCTTGTTCTGGGGACAATATAGGGCCTCTCTAAAATGTTCAGTTTGTCACACAAAACAATGCCACAGATGTCTCAAGTTATGAGGGAGCATGCAATTTACATGCTGACTACAGGAATGTCCACCAGAGCTGCTGCCAGATAATTACATTTTCATTGCTCTACCATAAGCAACCTCCAACGTCGTTTTAGAGAATTTGGCAGTATATCCAACTGGCGATACAGATCATGTGTATGACATTGTGTAGGTGAGTGGTTTGCT
Organism: Oncorhynchus keta; assembly: GCF_023373465.1. Taxonomy (NCBI): domain Eukaryota; kingdom Metazoa; phylum Chordata; class Actinopteri; order Salmoniformes; family Salmonidae; genus Oncorhynchus; species Oncorhynchus keta. The sequence continues at coordinate 10,990,406 of NC_068428.1, forward strand.
GATGACAACGTTGTGAGCAAACTGCCCCATGGTGGCGGTGGGGTTATGGTATGGCCAGCCATAAGCTATGGACAATGAACACAATTGCATTTTATCGATGGCAATTTGAATGCACAGAAGATACCTAGATACCTTGATGATATCCTTAGGCCCATTGTCCTGGCATTCATCTGCCGCCATCACCTCATGTTTCAGCGAGATAATGCATGGCCCCATGTCGCAAGGATCTGTACATAATTCCTGGAAGCTGAAAATGTCCCAGTTCTTCCATGGCCTGCATACTCACCAGACATGTCACCCATTGAGCATGTTTGGGATGCTCTGGATCGACGTTTACGACAGCGTATTCCATTTTCCGCCATGTATGAAGGTAAACGGTGGTCACACCAGATACTGACTGGTTTTCTGATCCACGCCCCTACCTTTTTTTAAAGGTATCTGTGACCAACAGATGCATATCTGTATTCCCAGTCATGTGAAATCCATAGATTAGGACCTAAATAATTTATTTCAATTGACTTATTTCCTTATATGAACTGTAACTCAGTAAAATCTTTGAAATTGTTGCATGTTGCATTTATATTTTTGTTCAATATATTTCCGGGCTACAATATCAACTGGAGGAACACTTAAAGCGACTATAACAGAGGAGCCCTTAATGCTACTGAGCGGAAAAATTGTTGCAGTTCAACATCATCCATTAATATTAAACAGAGAGAGATTAAACAATGTAATGTATGTGTGTGTTCACCGTATTGTATAGCTGCTGTTCCATTGTACACATCATCTTTGTTTGGGTGAAACGGCATGCATAATGTAAATATAATGGGATGTTGCTTTATGATCCACCTGCAACTTGCAATTTGTCAAACAGGACCTATTCTTCATGGAGGCTGTGCTATTCCTGGAACTCAGCCATGATTAACAGCTATGCTACAGTGCTCTCCAGCCACTAAATTACCTGGATTATTTGGCCATCATGTTTTTTTGTGCACTACTTTGTATTACTCTCCAAAAAATCTGAACCTGTCTTTCGACACAATATATGATGATGAAGAATGTGCCAGCTGGCTCAAATTGAAACTATTCAAATGGGACTGGATTTTATGTTTTTAGTTATATTCTGGGGAGTCATTGCCCAGATAATCATACTGAATCTGGGCACTTAGGTCTTTGAACGTATTGTTACCCCTACTGTATACTATTATACTAGGCCCAAACTACCATTGTGTGTCAAACGTAAACTACAGGCATGTATCTGGCTGAATAATCTGCCTAGTATGGCTTTATCTACAGTCATGCTCATTTCAGCACATGCTTAATATGATTGTATCCTTCCATACATTTAAATAACTATCTGTGCATCTCCCCAAAACAAATTGAAGATGTAGACCTATTTTAGGTCAATCGTTATTTTGCCTGCGTTTTGCTAAATGTCTGCTTAGAGTCTAGATTATTCAGTAACTTTTGATCAAAAATGACTTCCTTCAAAGCGAAGCAAATGTGATACTTCACAAATCAGTGCTGTAACATTGTTAACTGTGAAGCAAAAATAAACACAACTCATTAAAATCTTAAATCTTAAAAAGTTGAAAGATATTTTACTCAAATTGATGCTAGTTGTAAGGCACAAACACTGGCAGGTACACAAGTGGGAGGCTTTATTGCACTGCGTGGTCTGTTCGTTCTTAGTGTCGGTGCTGCCTCCCCTATTGTGTCCACCGCTGTCTCTAATGTAGCCCACGATGGGAGGGGATGTGGTTTTGTACTGACAGGCAGGTCACAGAGACCTTTTAGATGCATGTTAATCAATGGCCCACACAATGACACCAGTGGAGGATTATGAGGACTTGGCAAGACTCTTGGCATTTGCATACTGCGATTGATTTTGTTACTCTTGTTATTGGCTTCCATTTCTGCAAATGTTGTCGACCCCGTGGCAGTCTTCTGCCTTTATCTCGCCTGAGTATTGAGTGACATTGTTCACGTTGGCTTAGGACTGATTTGAATCTATGGCCCCTTGTTCATCCAAACTCCACACAACCGTATAGAGACTCATATTATCTGAAATCATTGCCATAAACAAAAGGGACTAGGAACCCAGGTACAGTTGAAGTCAGAAGTTAACCTTAGCCAAATATATTTCAACTCAGATTTTCACAATTCCTGACATTTAATCCAGTAACAATTCCCTGTTTTAGGTCAGCTAGGATCACCACTTTATTTTAAGAATGTGAAATGTCAGAATAATAGTAGAGAGAATGATTCATTTCAGCTTTTATTTCTTTCATCACATTCCCAGTGGGTCAGAAGTTTACATACACTCAATTAGTATTTGGTAGCATTGCCTTTACATTGTTTAACTTGGGTCAAATGTTTCAGACAGCCTTCCACAAGCTTCCCACAATAAGTTGGGGGAATATTGGCCCATTCCTCCTGACAGAGCTGGTGTAACTGAGTCAGGTTCTGCCCACACTTTTTTATAGGATTGAGGTCAGGGCTTTGTGATGGCCTCTCCAATACCTTGCCTTTGTTGTCCTTAAGCCATTTTGCCACAACTTTGGAAGTATGCTTGGGGTCATTGTCCATTTGGAAGACCCATTTGCGACCAAGTTTTAACTTCCTGACTGATGTCTTGAGATGTTGCTTCAATATATCCACATACGTTTCCGTCCTCATGAAGCCATCTATTTTGTGAAGTGCACCAGTCCCTCGTGCAGCAATGCACCCCCACAACATGATGCTGCCACCCCCCGTGCTTCACGGTTGGGATGTTGTTCTTCGGCTTGCAATCCTCCCCCTTTTTCCTCCAAACATAACAATCGTCATTTTGGCTGAAAAGTTATATTTTTGTTTCATCAGACCAGTGGACATTCCCCGAAACGTACGATCTTTGTCCCAATGTGCAGTTGCAAACCGTAGTCTGGCTTTTTTATGGCATTTTTTGAGCAGTGGCTTCTTCCTTGCTGAGCGGCCTTTCCGGTTATGTCGATATAGGACTCGTTTTACTGTGGATATAGATACCTTTGTACCTGTTTCCTCCAGCATCTTCACAAGGTCCTTTGCTGTTGTTCTGGGATTGATTTGCACTTTTTGAAATTGCTCCCAAGGATGAAGCAGACTTTTGGAGGTCTACCATTTTTCTTCTGAGGTCTTGGCTGATTTCTTTAAATTTTCTCATGATGACAAGCAAAGAGGCACTGAGTTTGAAGGTAGGCCTTGAAATACATACACAAGTACTACATCCACAGGTACACCTCCAATTGACTCAAATTATGTCAATTAGCCTATCAGAAGCTTTTAAAGCCATGACATAAGTTTCTGGAATTTTCCAAGCGGTTTAAAGGCACAGTCAACTTAGTGTATGTAAACTTCTGACCCACTGGAATTGTGATACAGTGAATTATAAGTGAAATAATCATTCTGTAAACAATTGTTGGAAAAATTACTTGTGTCATGCACATGGTAGATGTCCTAACCGAATTGCCAAAACTATAGTTTGTTAAGAAGAAATTTGTGGAGTGGTTGAAAAACGAGTTTGAGTGACTCCAACCTAAGTGTATGTAAACTTCCGACTTCAACTGTATATCTGCAAAGTACAGTATATGCACATCTGTTGCTCTGGTTTTACTACATAGAAGGTATGGTCCGGTTCAGGATCTGTAGGGATACTGATGAGAATCCAGGTTTCCACTTATACACTTAGGCAAATCCAGGTAAGATCATGATTAAACTCACCTCTGAACCAGTGGTCTGATAAACTTGGAATACTCAAATACACTAAAGGTAAACCCATGTTTCCTATTCCAGTGTATATGGGGCTCAGGAGTGTGTGGGTGTTTTTTAAACCGTTGGAACAATGAGGTGTTTTGACTCTGTTACAGTATCTAGAGAGTCCAGTTTCTCTCTGTAGTTTAGTTTCTGCTGTTCTACTGAGATAGTAGAGGCTATAATTGCTTTGTTGCCTTTGTTTATGGTGCGGTTATTGCTAATGTTGTTTGTAATTGAAGAAGCGGGCCTTCCAGAGGTCCAGATCCAGCTGTGAGATTGAGGCAGGGTTTTAGGGCCTTGCAGATCCATCACAGCCCCAGCTCTCTACCTTCTCTCCACACATGCACGTGAACACACACACACTGACAGACACAAACGCAGGCACCCGTGTCCACACACACACACACACACACACACACACACACACACACACACACACACACACACACACACACACACACACACACACACAGGCAGCCTGCCAAGCCCTTGCCAATACCCCTCAACACAGCACCAATCCCTGTGATAGATTACCAGGAAAAATCCCTGTCTCACTTGCCCACTAGATTTGCAATCTTAGGTCTCCCTTCTCCAGAGTACAGAGGCGTAGGGATGCAGATGTAATTGGGAGACACACAAGTACAGGAAATCAACATACACAAATGATCAGTATTATGTTTATAAGGACTCCTTGTGAAAGATAGTAGACGTGTGTCTTTGGTCGCTTGTACTGTACTGCCACACAAAGACATTCGACATGCACACACTCGCACACACCCTTCAGCGTTGCAATGCATCTTTCTTTTCGCGCCTCATCTGTCTAAGTGGACTGTTGACGTCAGCAATGATACGTAGTGCAATGAAAGGTACCATATTCATTATAGGGTATGCACAGTACGAACTTGCTAAAAGAATACCAGCACACACCTGTATACGGAGTGCCCTGCTCTTTCAGAAGAACATGAGTCATTGAATAAGATGTTCTGTACTGGTGATTTGTGTCTCAATAGAGCCCCACAGTGGAGGTGTCATAATACCCATTAAATCTAGCGGTCAAACAGGGGAATGGTTCCAATCGTTTTTCCACCATTCATTTTTTCCATAGGGAATTTTAAAAACACTTCAAAATAAAAGCTGTGACTCCCGGGTGGCGCAGTGGTTAAGGGCCACCAGAGACTCTGGGTTCGCGCCCAGGCTCTGTCGTAACCGGCCGTGGACCGGGAGGTCCGTGGGGCGACGCACAATTGGCATAGGGAAGTATTGGCCGGTAGGGATATCCTTGTCTCATCGCGCACCAGCGACTCCTGTGGCGGGCTGGGCGCAGTGCACGCTAACCAAGGTTGCCAGGTGCACGGTGTTTCCTCCGACACAGCGGCTGGCTTCCGGGTTGGATGCGCGCTGTGTTAAGAAGCAGTGCGGCTTGGTTGGGTTGTGTATCGGAGGACGCATGACTTTCAACCTTCGTCTCTCCCGTCTCTCCCTTCGTCTCTTGCACAAGACAGTTCACATAATTGTCATTTTAAAGAAATGTAGCCAATTTATTCATTACTAAATATACCTAAAATTAGATAGCTTATCCAAAGATCCAAAATATTTTTACCTTTGCCTCGATTCGAGCAGTCTCGTCCAGATCATCATGGCATTTGTAATTCTTTATGATTAGCAGTTAAATAGCATTTTATTATTGGGGGATAAACACAGGTGAATATATTGATAACTTTCACCTTGTCTAAGAGAGATTTAGACACTTACCCGTCACGCCAGGTTAAGCCTACACGAAACAGCCCTTATTTTAAGTGTTTCTAAAATCCCCTATGGGAAAAATGAATGGTGGAAAAATTATTGGCACCATTTCCTTGTTTCACTTCACAAATGAAATTGGAAATTAAGGTTTGAGTGCAATTTGCCAAACTTCCCGCTGAACAGAACACAGACTGGCTGTGACTGACTGGCAGATGATTCTCAAAGACTCAATAGTGGAGAATATACCATAACTCAGATTCAGACATGGCATGTGATTGCATGCTGGCCTGCAAATCCTAAGTGGATAGACTTCCCGGAATAGGCAGTCTTTTGGGTTTTTGTTTCAGTCACCCTATGTGCTTCCGTTTACTTTCGGTAATACAGGATGTTCTGACCTCAACCTTGTTTTGCATGTTGACTTTGCATTCTCAATGGCCACTAGACCAAACTGCCATAAACAATTGTATAACCTCAAACCAATGCTACTCACTTGGTCATTGTGTAGCTTGAGTGCTACTCTGATTCATATTAACCACTAACATCACAACAGTAGTGTGGCATTGACGTCAGTCCCTTTCACTATGCCTTTTGAACCAGCAGTTCAGTGACAAACACTTCTCAATTCTCAACATATTTGGAATGGTTTGTATGAAGAGAATAGGATATAGGTTACCTGTTTTCACTGACCCACAGAAGACCCCTGTGAGAAGGAAATATTGTCTGTATTAGGAACATTTCCAGTGAATGCGCGCTGCTATTCTTTATACATTGTGCACAATGTGCTTTTACCCCACGAACCTGAAAATAGTGATAAGATTTGAACATTATCTTAGTAGTTGGTGATAAATGCACATGCAAAAGTGAAAAGAAAAGGCACTCTCGTTGTAGCCTATTTTATGTGGTGATTGTTATTATTTCAGTCGCCAACCACTGTCGTCACATACTAGATTCAACCAAATGCTTTGTGTGAATTCTACATAATTTCAATCCAGCAATTACATTTTCCTTTCAAGACTGTGTTACTTTAAGCTCTGTAAATATTTTAAATACAGAAAGCCCTGGCTGCTTGAGAAAGCGTCCATAGTTAAAGCTGCCTCCCTTACACTGGCAAAGAGATTTACACCGCTTCTTGGCACATGAAAGGAGGCTCATTTTGTATTCACAGAACCTGCTTCTGTCATTCAGTCTTTGAACTTCCATTAAGCAATTTATCACCATGCAATTCATTTAATTTTCCTAACCCTTGGGAATGATGCTTTTTTTCTTCCCACTGCTTCCGTAGCATTTACATTAAATACGTATGCGCACTGACCACAGTGACTGACAACAGCGCACTGACCACAGTGACTGACCACAACGCACTGACCACAGTTTTCTTGGGTTGCAAAGACACCGGTAGTTTACTAAAGTTACCGGAATCTGCAGTAATTTTGGTAATTAACAGAAAATCTATGGCAATCTATCATAACCTTAGCAATTTATACTTGAATAACTTTAAAAATATGTATTCATATACAGTGGGGCAAGTAAACTATTTAGTCAGCCACCAATTGTGCAAGTTCTCCCACTTAAAAAGATGAGAGGCCTTTAATTTTCATCATAGGTAAACTTCAACTATGACAGACAAAATGAGAAAAAAAATCCAGAAAATCACATTGTAGGATTTGTAATTAATTTATTTGCAAATTATGGTGGAAAATAAGTATTTGGTCAATAACAAAAGTTTCTCAATACTTTGTTATATACCATTTGTTGGCAATGACAGAGGTCAAACGTTTTCTGTAAGTCTTCACAAGGTTTTCACACACTGTTGCTGGTATTTTGTCCATTCCTCCATGCAGATCTCCTCTAGACCAGTGATGTGTTGGGGCTGTTGCTGGGCAACACGGACTTTCAACTCCCTCCAAAGATTGGCTAAGGGGTTGAGATCTGGAGACTGGCTAGGCCACTCCAGGACCTTGAAATGCTTCTTACGAAGCCACTCCTTCGTTGCCCGGGCGGTGTGTTTGGGATCATTGTCATGCTGAAAGACCCAGCCACGTTTCATCTTCAATGACCTTGCTGATGGAAGGAGGTTTTCACTCAAAATCTCACGATACATGGCCCCATTCATTCTTTCCTTTACACGGATCAGTCGTCCTGGTCCCTTTGCAGAAAAACAGCCCCAAAGCATGATGTTTCCACCCCCATGCTTCACAGTAGGTATGGTGTTCTTTGGATGCAACTCAGCATTCTTTGTCCGCCAAACACGACAAGTTGAGTTTTTACCAAAAAGTTATATTTTGGTTTCATCTGACCATATGACATTCTCCCAATCTTCTTCTGGATCATCCAAATTGTCTCTAGCAAACTTCAGACGGGCCTGGACATGTACTGGCTTAAGCAGGGGGACACGTCTGGCACTGCAGGATTTGAGTCCCTGGCGGCGTAGTGTGTTGCTGATGATAGGCTTTGTTACTTTGGTCCCAGCTCTCTGCAGGTCATTCACTAGGTCCCCCCGTGTGGTTCTGGGATTTTTGCTCACCGTTCTTGTGATCATTTTGACCCCACGGGGTGAGATCTTGCGTGGAGCCCCAGATCGAGGGAGATTATTAGTGGTCTTGTATCTCTTCCATAAAAAGCAGAGCATCTCTTTATTACGGACAGACCTCTCCCCATCTTTACAACCATTGAATCTATATGTTTTGACCATGAAGGTTTACAATCTAAGGTAACGCCAAGTAATTTAGTCTCCTCAACATGTTCAACAGCCACACCATTCATTACCATATTCAGCTGAGGTTTAGCACTTAAGGAATGATTTGTACCAAATACAATGCTCTTAGTTTTAGAGATGTTCAGGACCAGGTTATTACTGGCCACCCATTCCAAAACAGACTGCAACTCTTTGTTAAGGGTTTCAGTGACTTCATTAGCTGTGGTTGCTGATGGGTATATGATTGAATCATCAGCATACATGGACACACATGCTTTGTTTAATGCCAGTGGCAGGTCATTGGTAAAAATACAAAAGAGTAGAGTGCCTATAGAGCTGCCCTGCGGTACACCACACTTTACATGTTTCACATTAGAGAAGCTTCCATTAATGAAAACCCTTTGAGTTCTATTAGATAGATATATCTGAATCCACAATATGGCAGAGGTTGAAAAGTCGGGTTATGGTTTAAAGGTTATGGTCAATAATATCAAATATCAAAGGCTGCAATGGCAGCTCCCACAATCTTCTTATTGTCAATTTCTTTGATAATAAGTTAATAAAGTAATTTTCATGGGATAAACAAGATGGCTAAATTTGCTTGCCATTTATAGTGGTGATGACTGTAATCCGGCTGACAACTTTACCAGGACGGGGACTTGACAATGTCAAGCTCTTTCCCAAGCCTAATCTCTGATGAAGCAAGCTAAATGGCGCGTTTTGTGGATAGGCTACCCTCACTTATAGGCTACCCTCACGTATCTGATAATACATGATCAATTGATGTTTACTGATCATGAAAAGGATCATGATGGAGCTAAATGTGGAATAATAGGAAATGGGTAGTTCTGACTATGATCTTCAAAAGGTGATGATTTTAAAACCAAATAGTTATAACTTTTATTTATCTCTTTATTGATAATGACCTATTATATTATATAATTTACACGCGATAAGGCCACACAGAGTGCCAGTGAAGGATATACTGCTTCTCTGAGACCAGGCCACAATCCCTGTCATTCCCGTTAAATAAAGACGGAAATACAGAGGGCGGAGTGGGTTGGTGAGTGGGTAACCCTCCTCGACCATCCGTTTCTATTGACCAATGTGCAATCACTGGAGAATAAACTGGATGATCTACATTCAAGACTATCCTACCAATGGGACATTAAAAACGGTAATATCTTATGTTTCACCGAGTTGTGGCTGAACGACGACATGGACAATATACAGTTGGCTGGGTTTTCCGTGCATCGTCAGGACAGAACAGCAACGTCTGTTAAGACGAGGGGTGAGGGTGTGTGTCTATTTGTCAAAAACAGCAGGTGCACGATGTGAAATATTAAGGAAGCCTTGGGTATTGCTTGCCTGAGGTAGAGTGATAAGATGTAGACCACACTGTCTATGAAGAGAGATTTAATCTATAGTTTTCGTAGCTCATTGAGTGCGGCACTAAGACCGCACTCAATGAGCTGTATAAGGCCATAAGCAAACAAGGAAATGCTCATCCAGAAGCGGCGCTCCTAGTGGCCGGGGACTTTAATGCAGGGAAACTTACAGTTGAAGTTGGAAGTTCATATACACCTTAAACGGAGTTAAATGTATTTGGTTTTCACAATTCCTTTATGCCACGCACAGAGACGCATGCAAAGCTCTCTCTCACCCTCCATTTGGCAAATCTCACCATAATTCTATCCTCCTGATTCCTGCTTACAAGCAAAAACTAAATCAAGAAATACCAGTGAGTTGCTCAATACAGAAGTGGTCAGATGACTTGGATGCTACGCCACATGACTGTTTTGCTAGCACAGACTGGAATATGTTCCGGGATTCATCCAATGGCATTGAGGAGTATACCACCTCAGTCACCAGCTTCATCAATAAGTGCATCGACAACGTTGTCCCCACAGTGACCGTACATACATATCCCAACCAGAAGCCATGGATTACAGGCAACATCCACACCGAGCTAAAAGCTAGAGCTGCCAATTTCAAGGAGCGGGACACTTGTCTGGATGCTTAAAATAAATCCCACTATGCCCTGAAACGAACCATCAAACAGGCAAAGTGTCAATACAGGACTAAGATTGAATCCTGCTACACCGGCTCTGATGCTTGTCCGATGTGGCAGGGCTTGCAAACTATTACGGACTACAAAGGTAGACCCAGCCGTGAGATGCCCAGTGATGCGAGCCTACCAGACAAGCTAAGTGCCTTTTATGCTCGCTTCGAGGCAAGCAACACTGAAGCATACATTAGAGCGCCAGCTGTTCCGGACGACTGTGTGATCACGCTCTCCGTATCCAATATGAGCAAGACCTTTAAACATGTCAACATTCACAAGACCAATTACAAGGACGTGTACTCAGATCATGTACTCAACAAATGAAAGTATATTCTTCAAAGTATCTAACTTTGCCTTGATGATATATTTGCACACTCTTGGCATTCTCTCAACCAGCTTCATGAGGTAGTCACCTGGAATGCATTTCAATTTACAGGTGTGCCATGTTAAAAGTTAATTTGTTGATTTCTTTCCTTCTGAATGCGTGTGAGCCAATCAGTTGTGTTGTGACAAGTTAGGGGTGGTATACATAAGATAGCCCTATTTGGCAAAGACCAAGTCCATATTATAGCAAAAACAGCTCAAATAAACCAAGAGAAGTGACAGTACATCATTACTTTCGGACATGAAGGTCAGTCAATGCTGACATTTTTTTAAGTTTCCAGTAATATACCCTCCCTTTGCAACCCTTGTTTTGTCTTTAAAGTTTCAAGCCTTTCTCATCTCTTACACCTAACTGGACCAAAACCATTTTCCAGTACTACATTCAAGCTGGGGAAAGTGGCTTTTATTGAATGTATTTCAATATCATAGTGTTTCCTCCTGTTAACATTTTTTTTATTTTTCATTTCAGTCGCCCCAGCCATCCACGAGATGAAAAGCCATGGAGTCGGCCTGGGACGCACAGCTCTGCTGAGGTGTGAGGCTGCAGCTGTACCCACACCATCATTTGAGTGGTACAAGGGAGAGAAAAGGTTAGAGAAACAAATTGCTCTGCATCATTTGCCATGGAAATAAATGTTATTTGGGTTCATAGAGTTGGATGCATACTTGTTGCCAACCATTAGAACTCAAGTAGTTCCATTGGTTCGACCCATTATGCAATGAGGGTATAGCGTGTTCTGAAACATCTTTGACTTCTTTACACATGACAAACATCACCATATAGTAAATGTGTTAACAATGTTTTAGTCTGGCACTAACTGTCTCTAGTCTGGCCCTGGAAAGTATAAATAATAAATAATCCAATAAGAAAAGTCATGTTGACTTCGTCCTCACCTTGCATTCTAATGAAATGTTTGCCTAGCTCATCATTGAGCTAGAAACATTCTCAGCACATACATCAATCAGTGTAGATTCAAGTGGCTGTTCTTGAATTTAGAAACCAAATTACTCCCATTACCCATCATTTACCCACTCCTAGTGAGCACAATTTCAATCATCAGTTCACACTGTGCTAATTGTAATTATAGGGTGGATTCAATTTATTTAAATTGCTAAGGAGGCACATTGCCATGATTGTAGTGTTTACTTAATCCTAAACCTAGCTCTACGTTTGAGCCTTTTAACACGAAAAGTCATTTTTTCTTGACACATTGGTAGTTATAAAGAGGTCTTAAAGACATTATGGATGTGTGCTCTCCATTATGGTAGAGCATGGATGTTTCTATATGCTAGGCAGCACTCAGTGTTCCCAGATGTTAAGTGCCACCACAGTACATTTAGCTGTGTGTGGATGTCACTATAGTATGAATGTAGTCATGCCACTGGTTTGTCTGCATCGGAAATAATGAGACAGTTTTGACAGTAAAATCTTTCTTTTGAGGCTTCACTGTTCATGGTGTTGAAAGAGAAACGCGTTTGCTCTGACAGAGACAGTGATGCTTGTTTTGTGGCGTTCTGGAGGAGAAGCAAGCGTGCTCCCAGACTCCCACCGAGATTATCAGTGAATGTTCAACTAACATTTGAGGAAATCGCAGTGGGAGAGAGAACAACAGATGCTCAGAGATTTGCTGGACATAAGGTCACACGTAGCGTTTCAACTATGAGTGCCACTGTGAGCCAGTCAAACTACGCAAGTGCACATACAGGAGGCCATTGCGCTTCCAAAATAGGAGTCGTCCCTGTCTTCTCCCTGGACATTTTCAATATTTTAGGTCAATTAATTTAAACAATGGCTAAATTGTAGATCATATCTTAGGTATCTCATCCTACCTCCTCAGATTGTTAATAGTATGCACGAGAAGGGAAAAAAACTAAAGAAACTGATTAGAAAGGAATAATGGTGATGCAATTATACATGAATGCCAATAATAAGTGACATGCTTCTAGTTCACTTACTCTTAGGGTTATCTCTCTATCACGCTGTGGCAGTCCTTCAAAACAACACTCAAAGACTTAAGCCCAGCGAAAGGATAAATGGATGTGTTGAAGAGGATGATGAAGTACTGTAGAGACCCTATTTGAGGTTGATAAATATTTTCTCCCTCCTTGACTCACCTCTTCCTACTTGACATTTTCAGAAAAGGAAAGCTTTATTTGTAGTCCGTTCTATTTCAGGATTAACAAGGGACAAGGGATTGACATCAAGAACCTCAGCTCCAGATCAGTCCTCACAGTGACCAACATGACAGAGGATCGCTATGGTAACTACACATGTGTCGCTGCCAACATCCTGGGAAGGGCCAACGCCAGTGTGCCTCTCATTCGTAAGTAGCCTGGATGTGTCTATGTCGTTGCTGACATGGGCCTTTTCTGTGGGGGCTCTTGCATTTTGAAACAGTATGAAACATTGCTTGACCTCTTCCTTTCTGCCGGTGCAGATGTATTAATTTTGTCATTCATTTTTGTGTATTTTTATATGTTAAAGGATATACGTGTGTATATGCTTGTGTGCGTGTGTGTCCACACACATCAAGCAAGCTGCAAGGAAGCAACAAGGAAAGAGAATATTTACTGTAAAAACATTTTTGATCAAGTAGATGATGTAGAAAATTCCATTTGATATGTTCAGCAATGAAATATTAGCCGGTACATTTCAATTATTCAATAGTTTGTGCAGCTTCCTCTAATAACAGTGTCCTTAACAGACCAAACCCTGCTCTACAGAAAGATACCCTTATAGGTGGTGAATGCCAAGGGAGTGCTTGAGTCTCCTGTTTGTGCATGCACAAAGAGCCACATCAAAGGCTGTGTGAGATCCTCAAATGGAGGGATCTTAATGTGACGACGCTGTAGAGGCCTCAAAGGCAGACTGAGTGGCAACAGGGCCCCAAAATAGACAGCCAGGCAGCTTCCTGTGTTCCCTCAGAACTGTGCTCTCTCTCTCTCTCTCTCTCTCTCTCTCTCTCTCTCTCTCTCTCTCTCTCTCTCTCTCTCTCTCTCTCTCTCTCTCTCTCTCTCTCTCTCTCTCTCTCTCGTGCGCGGGCGCTTTCACCCTCTCTCTCTGATAAACACTAATGGAAGAGAGGCCAAGCAATCCCTGCAGCACGACACAAAACCCGCACATAAACACACACAACAAACCAAGGAGTGAATTTGCCGTGGGTGACTTTAAATTGCTATCCTAGTAACAGTCAATAGGTATTGATGAGGTGGAGGAGGGGAGAAATTAATATTTAATCAAGAAGTGCCCATTGGGTTACATTTATTGAGGCAACAGTGACAATATGGGTTCATGTGTTTGGGGGAAAACTTGTGAAATTGTGGGCTGTTGCATTGGGCCATCTTTTGCTCATCCATCGTTCCTGTTTCTTTCTTTGGGTACATTTTCTGTTTTGTTTGGTTCTTTTAATCACACGCAAGGGTTGAAACTTTACACATCAACTTATAAACCTATTAATTTGAAACTTAAATTATATAATAATGTACGTTGCTCAAGTACAGACCTTAACCTCAAACTGCAGCTATATACACCTTGGTGAATTAAGGCAGGATGCATAGTACTTTTAAGTGCAAAGAGAACATGAAAAAGGTGTCAACCTGCACCAGTCTTCCTCAGTGTATTTCCAATGACAGATGGTTTGGTTGTGTTGGGAAAGAGGGGTGAGTATCAATATCTGAGCTTTGGGCTTGTATGTCATTTTGTGTCTTGCACACAACTTTTTTCACTGATTTCTATCTAGTCGGTGGGAGTTGTGGGATTGTTGTGTCCCAACTGTGCTGTTAAAGTGGTTGAGTTCGTTTGTCCAAGTCTTTGTCAGAATGTGTGGGTTCTTTGTTTCCCTGGAGTTTTCGTTTACTCAGGGTCTCTGCTGCAAAGAGTTGTGAGCCTCCCTGGCATTTTAGACACTCAAGCTTTCGACAGGGTACTCACCACGCTGATACATCATATCCAATATCCACTCTATTCAACTTTTTTTAAAACTCAAGACCGTCTTTCAGAATGCCTGTCTTATATTATACACCATGCACTGCTGCATCACGCTCTCGTGTATATAGTCTCCATAAAAAAAAGAGTGTGTGTTTCATGTCACAGAAGTGAACCTTTCCAAAATGATGCACAGATTTAGTCCCCCTTTCCCCGAACGATTCAGAGGACTCCTCTAGCTTAATTGGTCAAGCGATTATCCCCTGCCCACCTCGGCTTAGCTCTGGAGGACCTTTGCAGTCTAACCCCAACCTTCCTCCTTTTGGCTATTGGCCAAAAGGAGAAGAAGCACACAGTAACGGCTTCTGCACCTGAAAAACCTCCTCCTGGCAGCCATGTTGAACCAGGACTCCACTAGCTGGTGGGCTAATAACTGCCTAGTTTGTTTTTCATGCTTATCAATCACCGCCCGGGTTTGTGTCGTCTCTCCATGTCTCCTTGTCTGTTATTGTTGTTGTTGTCATTGTTATTAGTGTTGTTGTTTGCAGTCACCATACTGTGACCACACCTCAGTCATTGAGCATAAAGGGCCAGACACTTGTACCAAATCGTGGTGGATATGATAGGAGTTTATGCCTATAAATAATGTCATACAAAGTGCCTTCAGAAACTACTCATACCCCTTGGCTTGTTCCAAATTGTGCTCTGTTACAGCCTGATTTTAAAATGGATTAAATCCTTTCCCACACAATGCCTCATAATGACAAAGTGAATTTGTTGTGGGACATTTCTGCTAATTTATTGAAAATTAAATGCAGAAATATGTATACTGATTTTACTGAGATACAGTTCATTTAAGGAAATCAGACAATTGAAAGGAATTCATTAGGCCCTAATCTATGGATTTCACATGACTGGGCGGGGGCACAGCTATGGCTGGGCCTGGGAGGGCATAGGCCCACCCACTTGGGAGCCAGGCCACCCACTGGGGAGGCAGGCCCAGCCAATCAGAATTTTCCCCACAAAAGGGTTTTATTACAGACATAAAAGCTTCTCAGTTTCATCAGCTGTCCAGGTGGCTGGTCTCAGACGATCCCGCAGGTGAAGAAGCTGGATATGGAGGTCCTGGGCTGGCGTGGTTACACTCGGTCTGCGGTTGTGAGGCCGGTTGGACGTACTACCAACGACATTGGAGGCGGCTTATGGTAGAGAAATTAACATTAAATTATTTCGCAACAGCTCTGGTGGACATTTCTGCGGTCAGCATGCCAATTCCACACTCCCTAAAAATGTGAGACATCTGTGGCATTGTGTGATAAAACGACACATTTTAGAGTGGCCTTTTATTGTCCCCAGCACAAGGTGAACATGTGTAATGATCATGATGTTTAATCAGCTTCTTGATATGCTACACCTGTCAGGTGGATGGATTACTGTAAAACCATTTTGGATGGATTTACATTATATTATTGTTCAGAATAATTTACATACACTACATGGCCAAAAGTATGTGGACACCTGCTTGTTGAACATCTCATTCCAAATCATGGGCATTAATATGGAGTTGGTCCCCCTTGTGCTGCTATAACAGCCTCCACTCTTCTGGGAAGGCTTTCCACTAGATGTTGGAACATTGCTGCTGGGACTTGCTTCCATTCAGCCACAAGAGCATTAGTGAGGTCAGGCACTGATGTTGGGAGATAAGGCCTGGCTCACAGTCGGCATTCCAATTCATCCCAAAGAGTTGGGGTCAGGGCTCTGTGCAGGCCCATCAAGTTCTTCCACGCAACAAATATTATGGCTGAACTCAAATGTGCTGGTTGATAAAATACCTGTATTTATGGGAAAGATGTTTGAAAGGGGTATTTTGTTCTGAAATGATATTGTAAATTGGAATGGTAGAGTTCTGGCCTTCATGGAGTTCAGAATTGTATTGGAAGGTCTACTCAATCCAAGAGTAGATCCAAAAATAGATCCAAAAATAGAGGCAGGTGGCAGCGGGTGGAGGTAGGGAACTGGTCTGTCAGCCCAATATAAAGGATCAAAACTGGCAGAGGATTAAAGATAGCATAAATAGGAAAGTATACCAGTTTCATTTGAGAACCAGGATGTTGACACCTGTGCCATACAGATTGCAAAATAGTTGGGAAGAGATTTTTGATGTACGATTCCATGGTACAGAGTTTATGAGTGTATACGTAAAACAACACAGATTTAAGACTTTGTGCTTTTCAGCTAAAATTATTATATATTCTTCCCACCAACCAAATGTGAAATATTTGGGGGATAAAATCATCGAGGCTCTGCAGATTTTGTTGTGAGGATACAGAATCAATAGACCATTTACTTTGGTGTTGCCCTCGGGTAGCCTGTTTCTGGTCTCAGGTTCAGGGATGGCTGAAAAGCATAACATTGATCTAACATTTACCCTAGAAATAGTACTGTTAGGAGATCTGGAGAGACCGGGTCAGTCAATTACTAATATACTGATACTCTAAGTAAAAGTATGTATCTTCAACTCGCAATCTGTGGATTCTATTTGATTAGATAGATTGAAATTGTACGTTAAACATCACAGCATAGTTGAAAGATATGTGTTGCGTAGAAACCTGAAGTGAGTGACCAGCAGAGATAGATAGGATGGGCTGAGGGAAGCTGAGGGTTGGGATGTGGAATTGGAGACAAGTGGGAGTGGAGTTGCTGTGCGGGAGATAGAATGATAGTCAAAGATATATATATATATATATTTTTTAAGTAAAAATTAAACATAATAAAAAGTAAGTTTGAATGACACTGAGGGGCAGTGTTTTTACAACTAATGCCGGTTTGCCTGAGGCTGATGCCGTGCAGGTGTTTGTACACATGCACATACACACACTCTCATTCAAATAAATGCGTACAAGAACACACTCATACATGTAATAGTGCCAGACATGCACACAAACGTATACAGTTGGCATTATGTGGATATATTGAAGCAACATCTCAAGACATCACCCAGGAAGTTAAAGCTTGGTCGCAAATGGGTCTTCCAAATAGACAATGACCCCAAGCATACTTCCAAAGTTGTGGAAAAATGGCTTAAGGACAACAAAGTCAAGGTATTGTAGTGGCCATCATAAAGCCCTGGCCTCAATCCCATAGAAAATGTTTGGGCAGAACTGAAAAAGCATGTGCGAGCAAGGAGGCCTACAAACCTGACTCAGTTACACCAGCTCTGTAAGGAGGAATGGGCCAAAATTCACCCAACTTATTGTGGGAAGCTTGTGGAAGGGTACCCTAAACATTTGACCAAAGTTAAACAATTTAATTGCAATGCTACCTAATACTAAGTGAGTGTATGTAAAGTTCTGACCCACTGGGAATGTGATGAAAGAAATAAAAGCTGAACTCATTCATTCTCTCTACTATTTTTCTTACATTTCAAATAAAATAAATGTATATAGCCCTTTGTACATCATCTGATATCTCAAAGTGCTGGACAGAAACCCAGCCTAAAACCCCCAAACAGCAAGCAATTCAGGTGTAGAAGCACGGTGGCTAGGAAAAACTCCCAAGTAAGGCCAAAACCTAAGAAGAAACCTAGAGAGGAACCAGGCTATGAGGGGTGGCCAGTCCTCTTCTGGCTTTGCCGGGTGGAGATTATAACAGAACATAGCCAAGATGTTCAAATGTTCATAAATGACCAGCATGGTCAAATAATAATAATCACAGGCAGAACAGTTGAAACTGGAGCAGCAGTACGGCCAGGTGGACTGGGGACAGCAAGGAGTCATCATGCCAGGTAGTCCTGTGGTATAGTCCTAGGGCTCAGGTCCTCTGAGAGAGAGAAATAAAGAGAGAGCATACTTAAATTCACACAGGACACCGGATATGACAGGAGAAGTACTCCAGATATAACAAACTGACCCTAGCCCCCCGACACAAACTACTGCAGCATAACTACTGGCGGATGAGACAGGAGGGGTCAGGAGACACTGTTGCCCCATCCGATGATACCCCCCGGACAGGGCCAAACAGGAAGGATACAACCCCACCCACTTTCCCAAAGCACAGCCCCACACCACGAGAGGGATATCTTCAACCATCAACTTACCATCCTGAGACAAGGCCGAGTATAGCCCACAAAGATCTCCGCCACGGCACAACCCAAGGGGGAGGGAGTGCCAACCCAGACAGGAAGATCAGATCAGTGACTCAACCCACTCAAGTGACGCACCCCTCCTAGGGACGGCATGAAAGAGCACCAGTAAGCCAGTGACTCAGCCTCTGTAATAGGGTTAGAGGCAGAGAATCCCAGGGGAAAGAGTGTAACCGGCCAGGCAGAACAGCAAGGGCGGTTCGTTGCTCCAAAGCCGTTCTGTTCACCTTCACACTCCTGGGCCAGACTTCACTCAATAATATGACCCACTGAAGGGATGAGTCTTCAGTAAAGACTTAAAGGTTGAGACCGAGTTTGCGTCTCTCACATGGGTAGGCATACCATTCCATAAAAATTGAGCTCTATAGGAGAAAGGAAGTGTGGTTCGAATGGTTGAGGGACAGCTATTAGGGAACTGTGGGGGATCTTGGAGGGTTCGGGTTCACATTTTTTGGCCTGGTGGGAGATCTGCCAAGCATGCCCTTGAGCAGGGCATTGACCCTGGATGCTTCTGTGTGTCGCTCTGATTGGGAGTCTGTTGGATGCCTGATATGATGTAGTTGTTGAGCGGCTTCACTGCAAGTGTATTGTATGTTTCGGGTATTCAATAGAAAATACAACACATTTTTTTTTAAATAACAATATAAAAAAAATACGTAAAACATTCTACCACACTAATCTCCACACTAATCTCCACATTTCTGCATGGACCTCGCTTTGTGCACGGGGGTATTGTCATGTTGAAACATGAAAGGACTTCCCCAAACTGTTGCCACAAAGTTGTAAGGACAGAATTGTCTAGAATGTATGCTGCAGCGTTAAGATTTCCCTTCACTGGAACTAAGGGGCCTAACTCAAACTATGAAAAACAGCCCCAGACCATTATTCCTCCTCCACCAAACTTTACAGTTGGCGGAATGCATTGGGCAGGTAGGGTTCTCCTGGCTTCTGCCAAACCCAGATTTGTCTGCCGGACTGCCAGACTGGGAAGCGTGAGTCATCATTCCAGAGATGGAATGATCCAATGCTAGTGAGCTTTACACCACTCCATCCAACGCTTGGCATTGTGCATGGTGATCTTAGGCTTGTGTGCGGCTGCTCTGCCATGGAAACCCATTTCATGAAGCTCACGACAAACATTTCTTGTACTGATGTTGCTTCCAGAGGCAGTTTGGAACTCAGTAGTCAGTGTTCCAGCCGAGGACAGACTTATTGGAGAGCTGGCATCCTATGACAGTGCCACGTTGAGCTCTTCAGTAAGGCCATTCTACTGCCAATGTTTGTCTATGGAGATTGCATTGTTGTGTGCTCGATTTTATAAACCTGTCAGCAACCGGTGTGGCTGAAGTAGCTGAATCCACTAATTTGAATGGGTGTCCACATACTTTTTTAAATATATAGTGTAAGTTTTCACATCCCTGAGTCAATGCCCCCCACCCCCCCATGCTACTAAAGGAAATTAAACTGATTGAGAATTAGGTTTACTTCTTTGGTTTGCTCCACTTCCAAATGTTAAACCATTTCAGTAGAGGGAGGGAATTGTTTTCTTTAAGTGGCTAATAACTCACTTCTTGTATAAATGTTTTGGCCATTTTAACCCCCAGATTAATTTACTCTGGTTGTGTTCGTGGTCCAGATTCCCTGTGGAGTAGCACATGGGACTGGAGACTGACTGAGGAAAGAGGCTGAAAATGCAAATAGCCGTCTTTGGATGACTGAGCCCCGTGGAACCCCCACATAAGATGATATGCATGCTAAGCAGCATTAACAAGGAGAAGAATAACAAATTATGTGGTTCATAAATAAATAAAATAGTAACACCTGCTGCCATATCATTAAAGAGGAAAAACAGTTAAGATAGCCTCAAGAAATATTCACGCAATGAATGTGGCTGTGCATGAAAGACGGATGATGTAATCATGTCGTGGCAGCTTTGGTTGGGCTCAGTCGGAATTGCAATTTAGTAAATTGGTGATTTTTTTTCATAATTATCATGACCTTAGTTTTGATTCGATAATCAACCTTCAGCCAAAGCTGAACAAGTCTATTTAAAGATATTCATTTGTTATTCTAAGAACCACTCTAAGAACACAAAGCAAATCGCATACAACTCCCCACTAAATTAATCTGGGCAGCTCTGAATTGTGTGAATGTTACTCATTTTCTGCCGTCATTGTTCTGTGAAGACAAGAGGATGTTTTATTACAGTGTAAGATGAAATACCCCGCTGCATAATGTGTTTTGTCTTGCAAGTGAGTCCTGTATAGAGGTCACTCAGCATACACAAGAATGCTTTTTGATGGGATACATTGTGTGAATGTGAGAATGTAGCTAACTCCCAACCTCATTGAGGATATAGGAGGGAGATTGCATGTCAAAGGATATCATACTTTGCAGTAATGGAAGAATGTCTGAGAGAGCTGAGAATGGGAGATGATTCAGTAGTGGATTCGTGCTCAAGTATTAATCAGATAATGCTGCTGCTTGAAAAAAGCCTGTCCTCTGATATCCACTACTGCACTAGTTACCCCAAAATACATTTTAAAAACACTGGTTCACACCAATATAGTCAGAAAAAGAGTATCATTGTAAATTTAATATATGGCTCTTTACACATATTCAAATGTAAAGCATATCGGACTTTTAATTTTTGTTTCTTCTTTAGGAGCCCTTCTAGTTCAGATACTTGAAAAACTAGCAAGGAGGCTAAGGCCTGAAAAAGTTGAAAGAGCAATTGGTGTCTCTCCATTTGCCCTGAAATTGAAATGTATATATTGAGTGCCCATGTAACTGGATTAAAATGGAAAGTGTAAGTAGGCTCCGCACTACATTTACATTTAAGTCATTTAGCAGACGCTCTTATCCAGAGCGACTTACAAATTGGTGCATACACCTTATGACATCCAGTGGAACAGCCACTTTACAATAGTGCATCTAAATCTTTTAGGGGGGTGAGAAGGATTACTTACCCTATCCTAGGTATTCCTTGAAGAGGTGGGGTTTCAGGTGTCTCCGGAAGGTGGTGATTGACTCCGCTGTCCTGGCGTCGTGAGGGAGTTTGTTCCACCATTGGGGGGCCAGAGCAGCTCTTGCATGTCCTAGATATCATTGCCCGCTTATCAAGTAGAAAGAAAATAACGTGGCAGTCTTTTTTACGTACAATACCAGTCAAACATTTGGACACACCTACACATTCGAGTTTTCTTTATTTTGACTATTTTTAACATTGTAGAATAATAGTGAAGTCATCAAAACTATGAAACAATACATATGGAATCATGTAGTAACCAAAAAAAGTGTTAATCAAATCACAATATTCTTTTGAGAGAATGCCAAGAGGGTGCAAAGCTGTCATCAAGGCAAAGGGTGGCTACTTTGAAGAATCTCAAATATAAAATATATTTGGATTTGTTTAACACTTTTTTGGTTACTACTTGATTCCATATGTGTTAATTCGTAGAATAAGAGTGAAGACATCAAAACTATGTAGGAAATAGTAAAAATAAAGGAAAACCCTTGAATGAGTGGGTGTGTCCAAGCTTTTGACTGGTACGAAGGCAGCGTAACCACAATAATGGCTGCCTGAGTTTCCTCTCCCCTGTGGAACTTTCTGGGGGTATTCATGTCTGCATTTTGGGATTATGGTGAGGTCTACATTTGAGTTTCTTTCAGCACAACATACAGTAATCTTGTTTCTCACCTCCTACCAAATTCTATTTGACAAAGCAACCATCAAACTTAATGATCCATATGTAAAAAGGTGTTTTCACATAGAGTCCTCTTTAACCCTATCAGTCCTGAGACTCCAGCAAACATCGGCATTTAATTTATCTGACTTTAATTTATCTGCCTGTCCATCCCTTTATATAGCCTCACAATGAAGTATTTTACCCCCAAAAAATTCAGCACAACCAGGGATACAAGTAGAATACAAATCTGATATAAACAATTGCATTCATGAGTTATATTGACAAATCTCAACAACAAACAAAAGGTCAGCCAAAACAAAAACCTGATAAAAGATGAATTTACACTACAGTTCAAAAATCTGGAGCATCAGCATTTTTGGGTTCGATTACAGGCTCAAAATGGCCAGAAACACAGAACTTTGTTCTGAAACTCGTCCAAAAAACTGCTCAGTGGGAAATTAATATTCAGCTGATACATGTCTGTGTTTGTGATTCTCAGCTTTTATAGATAGCTTTTAAAGTGTGTGAAGCATAAGTTTTTACTTACCAATGTAACAACACAGTATCGTCAAAGACTTAGTAACTTAGTTGTCGTCACGATCTGATTACCTATAATTACAAAAAGTTATGTTTTTGGGTTATTACATATTTATCAAATTATTTCTTCTTAACTACCCCCAATGCACTGTTTCTCAACGTCATATGGAGGATATACTCTGTCCTACCACGTTCATATGCTAACTCTGTAGCTAGCTCAAGCTGGCTAACATTAGCCACTAGCCATGCTAGCATTTAATTACATTCCACACCAAGTGTTGGCGTTGGTGAGTTACAATCCACCAATCACGAGAAAGTGTGATGTAAACAAGGAGCAGACAGGTTCTGTTTTGGTTGTGTTCTGTTAGTTATGTTCTAGCTGGTCTCCAGTAGTTGGGCTCTCGCTTGCCGACCATAACAGGGGTTGTTGTTCACTTTTTCTTTTTTGAGCAGTTTGAACTCTAAAAAGGAACTCAGACTCCTCAAAATAGCCCCCAAAGCTAACGGAACTGAGACCATCTCGAGAGGTGGTATGAGTTCGGTTTGCTTCCCCATTTTAAGGGCAAGTTGAACAAAAAAACTCCCCAGGTTCGCTTGTCATTATTCCCGCACCACACACTAGACTACTGCAACACTTTTTCCCATGCCATGACACCTCACATTGGTGCCACAAAAGAGAGAAGATGATGATGTGCGAGATCGTGGAAAAAACATGTGCAGTTTCTGGATATTGATTAACGATGCATAGAAATTCCAAAAAATGTGTGGAGTTTTGTACTGACACAATTTTCAGATTATTTGTTTGCATTACGTGATCTATAGGCTGAGAGCTTCCTAAGCTGTTTTTTGTGGGGCTTGAATAGTGTGAGAAGACAACATATTTGGTGAGAATCACAACATAGGTTACACAAGTAAGGTCCTTGCTATCCGGGATCCTTGGGACGTACCAACTCTGAAGTTACTCCATTGAAGTTGATCTTTAAAATGGTAAGGGTTAGGTAAGGGTTATGCTTAAGGTAAGTTAAGGGATTAAGGTGAGGGACATTCCAAGAATCCACAATAGCACTAATCAAAACATCTATGTTACGTCTTTTAATTATTTTTTATTTTTTTATTTAACCTTTATTTAACTTGGCAAGTCAGTTAAAAACAATTTCTTATTTACAATGACAGTCTACCCCAGCCAAACCCGGACAACACTGGGCCAATTATGCTTGTATGCTGGTTGATTGAAATCTGTGGGATATCAGACTATATACCATGGATATGACAAAAACATTTATTTTTACTGTCCTAATTATGTTGGTAACCACTTTATAATAGCACTAAGGCACCTCGGGTGTTTCTGGCATATTGCCAATATACTCCGCGTTGCGTTGTGTCTTAGAACAGCCCTTAGCTGTGGTATATTGGCAATATACCACACCCCCTCGGGTCTTAATGCTTAATGATACCATGGAATTGTTGAATACTCGTTTCTGTTTGGCTTGAAGGGCTTTCTAGTGTGCATTATTTTCATGTAACGCATGGTATAATTGAATGGCTTATTTGTCACATGTGCCCGAATACAACACAGTGAAATGCTTACTTACAGGCACTAACCAATAGTGCCAAAAAGGTGTTAGGTGAACAATAGGTAAGTAAAAAAATAAAACAACATTAAAAAGAAGGCTATATACAGTAGCGAGGCTATACAAGTAGCGAGGCTACATACAGACACCCGTTCGTCAGGCTGATTGAGGTAGTATGTACATGTAGATATGGTTAAAGTGACTGTGCTATATAGTTCATTCTTACATGTTCTATGTTTGAGCTGCTTTTGAATGCAAAATTCCAATTGAAAACATTATTGGAATTGTTGAAATCAATTTTCATAACAGCAAGCTAGGACTGATGGTTTGGTTAACTAAACTAGCAAGTATGTTTGTTTGGTTATCAACGTAACTGCTATCACTATCTAGTACACTTGCTAGCTACTTCAGATGAACACATTTCTAGCGGCAAATGTGTTAAATTATAGCCATGGTATAGAAGAGATAATCAACTCTTGGCTCTATGCTTTCTCTGGAAAATAATGCAACTCTGTAGTTAGCACATCGTGGAACACACCTTCCCGGATTTCATTCATTTTCAGAGAACACATAGCCCTTTGTTGATTATCCCTTATTAATGCTATTTATTATGTTGTCAATAATATTTACATGTTAATATTATCTTCTGGTTATAATTATTATGTCTAATCTTTTAACTAAATTAAATATATTAGCTTCCAAAGTAAGTTGGTATATCTGTGAATATACAATATTGTGAATACACAATTATTGTGTGAATACAAAGACAACTGAGTTATTTAGCCTTTTTTTACCCCAGAGTTTACTTTAATGAGGACTGAGATGTGTTATTTTAAAGAGGACTATATGTGAAAACAGCCTTATTGGGTTAAAATAATCGATCTCAGCCCTCTTTAAACTCTGGGGTATAAAAAAGCTCAATAACTCAGTTATCTTTGTATTCACACAATACTTTTGTATTCACATAATAATTGTAATCAGAAGATACTATTAATATATAAATATGATTGGTAACAGAATAAGTTGTACACCCAATGTATTCTACTAGTCCTATAATTGATTTTGTACCCTACATTCTTTGAAAAAAAAGCAGCTATCTAGGACCTAAAAGGTTTATTCGGTTGTCTCCATAGGCAGGGTTGGGGAGTAACGGAAACTGTAATCAGCTAAAATATTGTAATCAGATTACAGATACGTTTGGAAAACTATATGATTTACTTTGAGGATTGCTTTTAAATTCAGAAAGGATGTTTGCGGAAAAAAATATTTGACACTTCTCTGTAATCTCAATGACATGCAAATCATTGAAAAAAGGAACAAGGTTAAGTTTGTTCCACCTGAGTGTCTGACACCTGAGAAGTCAGAGACCACTATGATGACACACCAAATGTGTTTGATGGATCGCAGAAAAAGATCAGGAATAGACTTTTGAAGGCTACAGTCCAAGCTATGTCTTCCAATGGTGTGACTGATGTCGGCATCCAAAGATTATCCAACTTGAATAAACGCTAGGAGTTAAGGTTGACAGCAGTGGTTTAATCAACGGCAGTACGATATCACTTACTATTGATATCTACATAGCGCATTGATGTGAATCACCCTGCTGCTCTCTCATTTAACAATTCGCAACTCATGGATGATGGTTGTTGTGAATGGCTGTTCACAAGTCTAAATGTGTATTTGAATCCAATAATGGTTGAATTAAAGAAGTTTAAGCTGCCTATCAATCATTGTTTTTGAAACCAGTGGACAGCCTGTTAAACATATGCTCTTGCAACAGCTGCACAGTGCGGATCCCAACCTATGGAATAAAAGTGGGGATTTTATTGTTCAATCTAATTCATGCTAATAAAAAAATAACAAATCAATAGGCCTAATGGAAACATGCTCAAACTTCAAGGGGCAATCTACATCAATTTTTGGATCTAGAAATTATATAAATCCTGACAGGTTATTTCACTTAGAATTCACAGTATCACAATTCCAGTGGGTCAGAAGTTTACATACACTAAATTGACTGTGTCTTTAAACAGCTTGGAAGATTCCAGAAAATGATGTCATGGCTTTAGAAGCTTCTGATAGGCTAATTGACATCATTTGAGTCAATTGGAAGTGTACCTGTGGATGGATTTCAAGGCCTACCTTCAAACTCAGCGCCTCTTTTGCTTGACATCATGAAAAAATCAAAAGAAATCAGCCAAGACCTCAGACCTCCACAAGTCTGGTTCATCCTTGGGAGCAATTTCCAAATGCCTGAAGGTACCACGTTCATCTGTACAAACAATAGTACGCAAGTATAAACACCATCATACCGCTCAGGAAGGAGATTCTTCAAAGTAGCCACCTTTTGCCTTGATGACATCTTTGCACACTCTTTGCATTCTCTCAACCAGCTTCACCTGGAATGCTTTTCCAACAGTCTTGAAGGAGTTCCCACATATGCTGAGCACTTGTTGGCTGCTTTTCTCTCAGTCTGCGGGCCAACTCATCCCAAACCATCTCAATTGGGTTGAGGTCGGGTGATTGTGGAGTCCAGGTCATCTGATGCAGCACTCCATCACTCTCCTTCTTGGTCAAATAGCCCTTACACAGCCTGGAGGTGTGTTGGGTCATTGTCCTGTTGAAAAACAAATGATAACATTTATAAGAATTAATGGAATTCTGGTAGACTTTGGTTTTTAATGTTAATATATAATTTAATTGTATTATATGTAGTAGGAAGTGATGGATTAGAAGAAGCCTACATAACCAACCGATAATGTAAAATGTAACATCCATATATGGTCAGCTATGTAAACTTTAACATTGATTTATCTTGCAATAGATGTTGTTTAATTGGTAACATATATTTCGTCTTGTTCTGATGCCTCTTAAGGGGGAAGTAATCTAAATGTAATGGAATGTAATCAGATTACGTTGCTGAGTTTGGGTTATCCAAAAGTTACGTTACTGATTACAATTTTAGACTGGTAACTCGTAACTGAAATCGATAACATTTAGAAAGTAACCTACCCAACGCTGCCCATAGGATAATGCTTTGAAGAGCCCTTTTCGGTTCCAGGTAGAACAATTTTGGTTCCAGGTAGAACCCTTTTGAGTTCCATGTAGAACCTATTACACAGAGGGTTCTACATGGAACCCAAAATAGTTATTCTTGGAAAAAAATGGGTTCTATGGGGACAGCTGAAGAACCCTTTTGGAACCCTTTTTTCTCAGTGTATGTAGCGATTCCCATCAAATATGTTGTTGTCTTTTCACACTATTCAAACCCCACAATCGAATAAACAGATTATGAAGCCCTTATAGCATGTAGATCACATATTGCAAACCAATAATCTGAACAAAAAAATGTCTGTGCATCCTTGACCATCGCTAATCAATATCCAAAAACAGCACAAGTTTTTTCTGCGAACCTGCACATCATCATCCTCTCTCTTTTGTGGCACCAATGTAAGGGGTTTTGGCAGGGGAAACGTTGTTGTAGTAGTCTAGTGTGTGGTGTGGGAATAATGATAAGAGAACCTGGGGAGAACCTGCGGAATTCAAGCGAACCTTGGAGTGTTCACACTGCACATCAAATTGTTTGAAAGGGAGCAAGTGTGAAAACACCCTAAGGCGTGGTTTCTTTTGTAAAAAAATATTTTAAATGATAGACTAGATCCTATATGTTGAATATATTTAACACAATAGCATACTGTAACAGCACTGCAAAGCTTCAACCATTAGCATCAATAAACTGTATGTACAATGTTACAGAATGCCCAGTGCAGTCAAAAACAAATTTTCCTGTGTTTTATATACATTTTCACACTATGAGGTTGGAATAATACTGTGAAATTTAGTGTAAGAGCTGTTTGAAGACTGCCTGAAATGATTGCCTGTTTAGATGGGAGGGAGTTTTGGCTTTCCATGGTGACATCACCATGCAGTAAATGAGTTAATAGACCAATAAGTAAGGGAGTTCCAAACCTCCCTGTCAGTAACAGCATATTTTCAGTTTTCACCCTCCCCACTCAAACCTATCCCAGACAGTCCTATCAAAAAAATAAGCCATGTTTGTCTGGGAGAGTCCCCAATCAATATTTTGAATTGCTTTAGCGGCACCAGAACATCCAGTTGTAATGCATTTTGTAGTTCCAGCAATGAGGTGCTTTAAAACTAAAAGTGTATTTGCCTAGTTCGGTGGAGACCCAAGGAACCTCAAGAGTTAACCAAGCTTGTGAATGGGTTTGGTATCTCATGTTTTTATATTTTAACAGCAAAGTTAGGTATGTCGGAAGCTAGTGTAGTAGAGCAATCACAGTAAGTTACTTAATTGTTACCCAGAAATGGTTTGATATTGAGATAAAAATGGCTGCATAGGACCTTTAATACCGAAAACTACACTAAATACATGTATTTGTCATATAGTTATGTAAATATGAACGTTTGAAATGTATAAAAAGGAAGACCTTTAATAGACACATCGGGTATGACTGTTTTTCCAAGATGGTGGATGTGGACATTTCAGGATGTCACATTGTTCGATTCCCCAAATGCCACCACCCGCTCAGTTTGAAATGAGTTCATAAGGTAATCAGATTGGGATTCACTTTCCCCTCAGAGGGATCAAAGAGGATTTTTTTCTCTCTCTCTCTCTCCTCATTCTTCAGGCAGACTCCAAAAAAAGGAGAACAAGAAATGGGGAGAGTTGCATGATTTTAAAGTGAAAATCAAATTACATCAATATGATTAAACGGCTGCCAACAAGGTGCAGATGTAATTATGATTGTTAATTGAGCCAAGTTTGATTCCACGCATCAAAGCGAGTGGCGGTCAGTAGTTTATAATTTCAGGACAAGGAAGTTTGATGAGCTCCATATGGACTCAGTCTAAGAACATTTTGAGAAGCTCAGCAGTGGCCTTTACCATTCAGACCTAAGGGAAGGGATATGTTGTTGATAAGCATGTTTAGTTTATAGCTTACTACAGAAATGACAGACCTCAGGCATGGGTAGTTTTGTCTTCATTCCCTGTCCTTTGTCCTTGAATGTGGATTATTCTTTTCTTTTGCGTCTCCATTCTGTTAATAATACATGAATGTCCTCTTTTTTCCTTCTTTCCCCCTTTTTTCCCTGTAGCAATTATTGAACCCACCGCAACTAGTGCTGTCTCCCGCTCAGGTCAGTATATGTCACCGTGCTGTACGTAAACCAGCAAAGGGATCCACTCCACACTAACCTAAAAACCTCTCCTCCATCTCCAATTCCTCTCTCTTGATTGGCTGGGATGCCTGCTGGGGTACAGCTTCACTGTATGTGCTTTCACTTGCAGTTCATTTTGGTTTCTCAGGATTGGTTCTGTTCTGTTTCTGTTTTATTTTCTTCCTGTCAATGTAAACAGCTCGTCCGTCTCATTGCACACCCCCACCTCCTTTACTCTCTCTCCTTTGGAGCGTAGTGGCATCATAAAAATGACTGTTACATATGGCTCTGGGACCGATGCGTTTCCTTTTGCTGATGGCTTTACTCTGGCTTCTTCATCCCGCCCCCTATGCTAGCTAAGTACAGTCTGCATGAAGGGCAGGATGTCAGTGAAAGGACCCTGTTACTTTGTTGTTTGCTATGTGCAGTGGCTCTGTCTCCGTTTCTCTCCTTCCAGAAGCAGCCGGGCTCTGCTGCTGCCGCCTCTCTAACCTGTTGCTGTCGATGTGGCAGGTGTTTTTCCACACTACTTCTGTTGCTTTCAAATTACAGCTCGGAATAATCCCTTTGCCAGGCCGTCTTTTCTCCCTCTCTTATGGTTTTAAGCAAGTCGCAGAATGTAATCTCTCACGTTGGTTACATTATTTTGCTTAATACTGTTTGCACACATACTCACACCCTGCTCGCATACACACACACATGCACAGACACACATGGCGAGTGACATTGCATGATAAATCTACTCAGCGCTATCCAGAGTTTTTCATCCTGCATCATGGATGTGCCCATCGTTTCATGTTCCATTCTGGAGACGTGGCTCTGTATGAGCATGTACTCTCCTGCATCCCTTACATTTTTACTTGGAAATGGATCTCCACGGGGATTTTGTCAAATTGCAAGTCAAATCCTGCTCTCTGACAACACATAGCCCCGAACTCTCATTTTATGTAATGCTTGCAGAGCAAATGACAATTTCATGGTCCAACGCAACACCAGTGCTATCAATTGTGGAGATAAATTAACTCGACGTCCCATTGTTCTTGTTTTGTTCCAAGTCCACATTTTATTTGTAGTAATTTTTTTGCAGTGCGCTTGCTGAGCAGCTTGGCATAGGCAATTGTTTTAGATTCCTGGCAACAGGTAGCCTCCAACTCATTAAACCATGTCTGTTAATTAGGTTGAAGATATATAATTATCTTCTGTCAGCTCCACAAAGGAGGAGTGGGGGAAAGGTCCATGTAGGGCACAACATTTGTTGTCATTTAGAGATGTCAAACAGGAATCAATTGATGCTAAACCTCATCAAACATGTAGATTAAACAATGTAATGATTCCCTTCAGATACCATTTATGCTCATTTAGGACTGCATTCTTTCTTGGTCTCATTTGACATGCTCAAACTATTATGAAAGTTAAAGTAAAAATGGTCAACACGACTATCTAATATACAAAGTAAATTGCATGGTTGTGGCAGTACCAGCCCACAAAACATTTGCTTCTTAAACAACACTGAAATGTCAATAAAAGGGTTAAGTACCTTTTTTGCAAACAACACATTGGCTAATGTTTTCTACATGAGATTTGTGAAATGTGCTCTACAGTTGACCTCTTCCTATAGGTTAGTGACAGTACAGTATGACACCGCATGGCTGTGACAATGATATTAAATGGTCGGTCCAGTACTTGAATATCACTCTGTCTTGTTTGAGCACCGCTACAGTATACACTGAAATGTTAATGCAGCCATTTTTATCTCAATATCAAATAATTTATGGGTAGCAATTTCTGTGATTGTTTTCAATTAAAATGGTAAAAATAAACAAAAATAGCTTATTAGTAAAGAGCAATTCCTCAAGCAGGAATTTTTCTAGCACTGCCTGAGTGTGGTCTGAGTGGAGAAGAGAAAACTGAACGCTAACTGTTATTTGGAACTCTCTTTCTTATTGGTCTATTAATTAATTTACCAAATTGTCAAAGACTCCAGTCACCCAAACCATAGACTGTTCTCTCTGCTACCGCACGGGAAGCGGTACCGGAGCGCCAAGTCTAGGACCAAAAGGCTCCTTAACAGCTTCTACCCCCAAGCCATAAGACTGATTAACAGCTAATCAACTAGCTTCCCAGACTACATTGAACCCCACTAAACCCCCTCCCCCCTTTGTGTTTACACTGCTGCTACTCGCTGTTTATTATCTATGCATAGTCACTTTAGAAATTACCTTGACTATCCTGTACCCCCGCACATTGACTTGGTACCGGTACCCCCTGTATATAGCCTTGTTACTGTAATGTACATATCTTGTTACTTTTTCATCGATTATATTCATTTTTCTTTAGTTTATTTAGTAAATATTTTATCAACTCTATTTCTTAAACTGCATTGTTGATTAAGGGCTTGTAAGTATGTATTTCATTGTAAGGTGTACACCTGTTGTATTCGCCGCATGTGACAAATTTGATTTGTCACTTGATTTTTCCCTATCTCACCAAAACAGGTCAACATTTCAGGTGGCCTTTTCCAACAATTCTTACACTAAAAAGGGCATTATCATCCTTTTCACAATTTCACAGTATTATTTCAAACTCATACTGTTGAAAAAATATATAAAAACACATGTTTTTGACTGTACCGGGATGTTAAAATTAGTTGATAAGTAGTAGAAAATGTGTAAATGTTCAAATTCAAAATGGATTAAACATATACACAACCGTTCAACAGTTTGGGGTGACTTAGAAATGTCCTTGTCTTCCATGAAAAAGAAGTCAAGAAGTTAACAAGGTTATAAATAATTATTCTTAATTTAAATAATAATTGTCCTTCAAACTTTGCTTTCGTCAAATAATCCTCCATTTGCAGAAATTACAGCCTTGCAAGCCTTTGGCATTCTAGTTGTCTATTTGTTGAGGTAATCTGAAGCGATTTCATCCAGTGCTTCCTGAAGCACTTCCCATAAATTGGATTGGCTTGATGGATTGACTTCTTACGTACCATACGGTCAAGCTGCTCCCACAACAACTCAATAGGGTTGAGATCGGGTGACTGTGCTGGCCATCCAATTATAGACAGAATACCAGCGGACTGCTTCTTCCCTAAATAGTTATTTCATAGTTTGGAAACTATGTTTTGGGTCATTGTCCTGTAGAGGGAGGAAATTGGATTGAATTAAGCGCCATCCACAGGGTATGGCACGGCGTTGCAAAATGGAGTGGTAGCCTTCCTTATTCAAGATCCCTTTTACCCTGTACAAATCTCCCACTTTACCACTACCAACGCACCCCCAGACCATCACATTGCCTCCGCCATGCTTGACAGATGGTGTTAAGCACTCCTCCAGCATGTTTTCATATTTTCTGCGTCTCAATTTTTTTGAGAACTTGAGAACAAGTTCTCATTTACAACTGTGACCTGGTCAAGGTAAAGCATAGCAGTGTGAACAGACAACAACACAGAGTTACACATGGAGTAAACAATTAACATGTCAATAGCACAGTAGAAAAAATAAAAAAAAGAGTCTATATACACTGTGTGCAAAAGGCATGAGGAGGTAGGCGAATAATTACAATTTTGCAGATTAACACTGGACTGATAAATGATCAGATGGTCATGTACAGGTAGAGATACTGGTGCGCAAAAGAGCAGAAAAGTAAATAAATAAAAACAGTATGGGGATGAGGTAGGTAAATTGGATGGGCTATTTACCGATGGACTATGTACAGCTGCAGCGATCGGCTAGCTGCTCAGATAGCAGATGTTTAAAGTTAGTGAGGGAGATAAGTCTCCAACTTCAGCGATTTTTGCAATTTGTTCCAGTCACAGGTAGCAGAGAACTGGAAGGAAAGGCGGCCAAATGAGGTGTTGGCTTTAGGGATGATCAGTGAGATACACATGCTGGAGCGCGTGCCACGGGTGGGTGTTGCCATCGTGGCCAGTGAGATAAGGCGGAGCTTTACCTAGCATGGACTTGTAGATGACCTGGAGCCAGTGGGTCTGGCAACGAATATGTAGCGAGGGCCAGCCGACTAGAGCATACAGGTCGCAGTGGTGGGTGGTATAAGATGCTTTAGTAACAAAACGGATGGCACTGTGATAAACTGCATCCAGTTTGCTGAGTAGAGTATTGGGAGCAGTTTTGTTGTAGATGACATCGCCGAAGTCAAGGATCGGTAGGATAGTCAGTTTTACTAGGGTAAGTTTGGCTGCGTGAGTGAAGGAGGCTTTGTTGCGGAATAGAAAGCCGACTCTAGATTTGATTTTAGATTGGAGATGTTTGATATGAGTCTGGAAGGAGAGTTTACAGTCTAGCCAGACACCTAGGTACTTATAGATGTCCACATATCCTAGGTCGGAACCATCCAGGGTGGTGATGCTAGTCGGCCGTGCAGGTGCAGGCAGCGAACGGTTAAAAAGCATGCATTTGGTTTTACTAGCGTTTAAGAGCAGTTGGAGGCCACGGAAGGAGTGTTGTATGGCATTGAAGCTCATTTGGAGGTTAGATAGCACAGTGTCCAAGGAAGGGCCAGAAGAATACAGAATGGTGTCGTCTGCATAGAGGTGGATCAGGGAATCGCCCGCAGCAAGAGCAACATCATTGATATATACAGAGAAAAGAGTCGGCCCGAGAATTGAACCCTGTGGCACCCCCATAGAGATTGCCAGAGGACAACATGCCCTCCGATTTGACACACTGAACTGTCTGCAAAGTAGTTGGTGAACCAGGCAAGGCAGTCATTATAAAAACCGAGGCGACTGAGTCTGCCGATAACAATATGGTGATTGACAGAGTCGAAAGCCTTGGCCAGGTCGATGAAGACGGCTGCACAGTACTGTCTTTTATCGATGGTGGTTATGATATCGTTCAGTACTTTGAGCGTGGCTGAGGTGCACCCGTGACCGGCTCGGAAACCAGATTGCACAGCGGAGGAGGTACGGTGGAATTCAAGATGGTCAGTGATCTGTTTGTTGACTTGGCTTTCAAAGACCTTAGATAGGCAGGGCAGGATGGATATAGCTCTGTAACAGTTTGGGTCCAGGGTGTCTCCCCCTTTGAAGAAGGGGATGACTGGCCAGTGTTCCACTCCTTGAGGATCTCAGATGATATGAAAGAGATGTTGAACAGGCTGGTAATAGGGGTTGCGACAATGGCTGCGGATAGTTTCAGAAATAGAGGCTCCAGATTGTCAAGCCCAGCTGATTTGTACGGGTCCAGGTTTTGCAGCTCTTTCAGAACATCTGCTATCTGGATTTGGGTAAAGGAGAAGCTGGGGAGGCTTGGGCGAGTAGCTGCGGGGGGGTTCTTGAATGTGTTCTAAAAATTTAAAATAATAGCGATGCCGTATCACATTGGGTGATGCAGGTTACCGGAAGGTATAATCAAATTAAAAATCGAAAAGAGATTGAAAATAAAATTGAAATATATATACAAAAAATATGAAAAGTACAAAAGTACACGAGACACGAACAAGACAAAATCTTGGACAAAATGTTCTTCATTGTGATCCAAACACCTAAAACTGAGATTTGTCTGTCCATAACACTTTTTTTCCAATCGTCCTCTGTCCAGGGTCTGTGTTATTTTGCCCATCTTAATATTTTCTATTTATTGGCCAGTCTGAGATATGGCTTTTTCTTTACAAGTCTGCCAGAAGGCTAGCATCCTGAAGTCGCCTCTTCACTGTTGATGTTGAGACTGGTATTTTGCGGTTACTATTTAATGAAGCTGTCAATTTAGGACTTGTGAGGCGTCTGTTTCTCAAACTAGACACTCTAATATACTTGCCTCTTGCTCAGTTGTGCACCGGCGCCTCTCACTCCTCTTTCGATTCTGGTTAGAGACAGTTTGCGCTGTTCTGTGAAGGGAGTAGTACACGGAGTTGTACGAGATCTTGGCAATTTCTCGCATGGAATAGCCTTCAATTCTCAGAACAAGAGTAGACTGACGATTATCAGAAGAAAGTTATTTGATTCTGGCCAGATACTCAACTCGTCTAAAGAAGGCCAGTTTTGTTGCTTATTTAATCAGATCAACAGTTTTCAGTTGTGCTAACAATTGCTAAAGGTTTTTCTAATGATCAACTAGCCTTTTAAAATGATAAACTTGGATTAGCTAACAACATGCCATTGAAACACAGGAGTGATGGTTGCTGATAATGGGCCTCTATACGCCGATGTAGATATTCCATAAAAAAATCAGCCGTTTCTGGCTACAATAGTAATTTACAACATTAACAATGTCTACACTGTATTTCTGACATGCACAGCTTTCTGGGTGAGGTTATGTCTTCAAGTCTCCAGTGGGGGATGAAGTCCCTTCGATGTGTGTAATGTATTACAGATTATGAACAGGTGCAGTCAGATGGCAGGAGGGGTGGTGTGTTTGACACTCCAAACCAGGAGAGATGTGCAGCATCTCTCCAAACTGTCTCTACAAGGTAGAGTTGATACGCACAGCAGTGAGAACCAGAGGTGGGACCAAGTAATTGTTTTACAAGTCACAAGTAAGTCTCAAGTCTTAGCACTAGCCAGTTGTAGCTCAATCTTGGGTGCAATGACTGACAGTGTGGAGGCTCATTGATTTAATGTTACGTTAGCCTACCTGCTACACTAGCAAAGTTATATATAGCTGTCGGCTATATTAGCCACGACTTACCGTTCTTTGTGCAGCTTCAAATGTCGAACATCGTTGGAAGTTGTTGCTCCTCCGTTTGTATTTTTCTTCCCGCATGTTTTGCAAGTTGAAATCAATTTTCTGTTGACCTCAGTGTAGTCTTTATATCCGAAAATAATAAGGGTATCATCTTTCCAAGGGCTCTATCTGAATTCACCCGCCGACGTTCCTCTGCACATCCACACGCAACTTTTTGTTAGCTGGCACAATTTGATTGGCTGCTCTCCGATTCTAACTGTAATCCGTTAAATGAAGAGTTGATGCGCTGCCCACTTTTTTAATAGCATCATTTTTTATATTTGGGCTTGGGGGAGGGTATCAAGTCAGTTTGAGTCAAAAGGCTCAAGTCCAAGTTAAGTCACGAGTCATTGGTGTTGAAGTCAAAGTCGAGTTGCAAGTCATCATATGTGTGACTCGAGTCCACACCTCTGCTGAGAACATTATCAATGGTTGCTAGGTGAATTCCAGGACAGTGATAGTATTTTGACCTATGACCAGGTCAAATGTGACCAACCTGAAGTGGGACTGGTGCCCGGCCACGTACTGCCTCAGCCTTCTGCTCCTGATGTGGTAGGGGCGGCGGTTCCCACAACACTGCTGAATGACAAATGCACCAGGTTTTGTAAGTAGCCTGTGAATTAAATGAAATATGATCACTCAATAAACATACAGAATTAATTATATTAATAGAGTGACTATAAGTACAGAATAGATTCAGGCTAGTGATGCTAATATGCAACCAGCTGTGTAATGTTATATTGCTGAATGCTTACTGACACGTATTTGTAGCATGTTAGCAAAAAAAACTTGTACTCAGGCTGGACAAGTACAATCCTTCATTTTTTTCCACCCTAGAAAATGCACAATTAGACTTTTATGAGAACAGTCATGGTGTTTCAGCACTACTAGCAGATGAAGCCCCTAAATGCTAGCTAGCTAATGCTAACCCATCCCTTGATCATGAATCCCAGTTCATTACAGGAAAGGCAGAATTCCACCAGGGCCTGAGTTATTGAGAGCAAGTGCGCACCGGTTTGTGTCAAGAACTGCAACACTGCAGGGGGGTTTTTCAACTCAATATTAGGCAGGTGTTCATAATGTTTGGTATACTCAGTGTTGTGCCGTTTGAACAAATACATTTTTTTATGTTTTTATTTATTTTACTAGGCATGTCAGTTAAGAACTAATTCTTATTTTCAATGACGGCCTAGGAACAGTGGGTTAACTAACTGCCTCTTCAGGGGCAGAATGACAGATTTGTACCTTGTCAGCTCGGGGGTTTCCGGTTGCTAGTCCACCACTCTAACCACTAGGCTACCCTGCCGCCCCGATATAGAAGCTAAGATGATAGAATACGCTCCCAAACGCTTCTCCTTTTACTTTTTTCATAAATCATAGACCGTTTAACAAGCATCATTCCAAATATTTTGAGACATACAATGTACCCAGCAAACAGGGGAAACACTGAGGAGATTTGGCAACA
This sequence comes from Oncorhynchus keta, assembly GCF_023373465.1. Lineage (NCBI taxonomy): Eukaryota > Metazoa > Chordata > Actinopteri > Salmoniformes > Salmonidae > Oncorhynchus > Oncorhynchus keta. The sequence continues at coordinate 11,028,258 of NC_068428.1, forward strand.
TTCCCATTAGGACCCTTTATGGTTTTGGTGCAACGTTTTCCAACTAATGTTGTGTGATGGTCCCAAGGAAACGTTCTCAGGGGGACCTTTATTTAGTTCCCTGTACGTTCCCAGGACTTCACTGAGGACCATGTCAGGACAATGCCAGGACCTTTTTAGGACTTTCTTGGGATGTTGTGTCATGGGGACGTCCCTGGGGACTATCCTGGAACTGGACAAAACCTCCAGGGGACCATGACAAAACTTCCTGACAACTTTAGGCAACCATTTCGTGACTCATTATTTTTTTGCAAGGTTCTGTGTCCCACATGTCTTGTTTTTCAGAATTGTAGAATATGTTATCTATATTGCACACATGTATTATAGAGGATATATATATATATATTACATGACCAATAGGAATGTGAACACCAGTAGTAAGTGTTGCAACCGAGGACAGACGATTTTTACGCGCTTCAGCACTTGGCGGTCCCGTTCTGTGAGTTTGTGTGTCCTACCACTTCGCGGCTAACGCGTTGTGGCTCCTAGATGTTTCCACTTCACAATAACAGCACTTACAGTTGACCGGGGCAGCTCTAGCAAGGGCAGACATTTGACGAACTGACTTGCATCCTATGACAGTGCCACGTTGAAAGCCACTGAGCTCTTTAGTATGGGCCATTCTACTGCCAATGTTTGTCTATGGAGATTGCATGGCTGTGTGCTCGATTTTATACACCTGTCAGCAATGGGTGTGGCTGATATAGCCGAATTCACTAACTTGAAGGGGTGTCCACATACTTTTGTATATAGTGTATATTTTTATATATTCTATGAATACGATCCAGACTCCCAGGTGTTTTGTTCATTAGCACTCCAAATACAGTCCCAAGATGAACAGATGCAAAACGGAGAACATTCTCACGTTGTTTCTTTCTTCCATTTACCAGTTTTTGATCCCTTTTTTGCTCTGAATAATCTTTACTATTTCATACAGTGCTCTTGACTTTTTCCACATTTTGTTATGTTATAGCCTTATTCTAAAATATATTAAATACATAAAAATCCTCAACAATCTACACACAATTCCCCATAATGGCAAAGTGAAGACAGGTTATTAGAAATGTTTGCAAATGTTTTAAAAATAGCTATTGAGACTTTGCTATGAAACTCGAAATTGAACTCATGTGCATCAAGTTTCCATTGATCATCCTTGAGATGTTTCTAGTTCTTCCTTGGAGTCCACCTGTGGTAAATTCAATTGATTGGACATTATGTGGAAAGGCACACACCTGTCTAAGGTCCCACTGTTGACAGTGCACGTCAGAGCAAAAACCAAGCCATGAGGTCGAAGGAATTGTCCATAAAGCTCAGAGACGGGATTGTGTTGAGTCACAGATCTCTGGAAGGGTACCAAAACATTTCTGTAGCATTGATGGTCTCCAAGAACACGTTGGCCTCCATAATTCTTAAATGGAAGAAGTTTGGAACCACCAAGACTCTTCCTAGAGCTGTCCACCCAGCCAAACTGAGAAATCGGGGGAGAATGGCCTTGATCAGGAAAGTGACCAAGAATTCGATGGTCACTCTGAGAGAGCTCTAGAGTTCCTCTGTGGAGATGAGAGAACCTTCCAGAAGGACAACCATCTCTGCAACACTCCACCGGTCAGGCCTTTATGGTAGTGTGGCCTGACAGAAGCCACTCCTCAGTAAAAGGCACATAACAGCCCGCTTGGACTTTGCCAAAAGACTCCCAGACCATGAGAAACAAGATTCTCTGTTCTGATGAAACCAAGATTGAACTCTTTGGCCTGAATGCCACGCATCGTGTCTGGAGGAAACCTGGTACCATCCCTACGGTGAAGCATGGTGGTGGCAGCACCATGCTGTGGAGATGTTGTTCAGAGGCAGGGACTGGGAGACTAGTCGGGATTGAGGGAAAGATGAACAGAGCAAAGTACAGAGAGATCTTTGATGTAAAGCTGCTCCAGAATGCTCAGGACATCACACTCAGGCGAAAGTTCACCTTGCAACAGGACAACAACCCTAAGCACACAGCCAAGACAACGCAGGAGTGGCTTCGGGAAACATCTTTGAATGTCCTTGAGTGGCCCTGCCAGAGCCCGGACTTAAACCCGATCGAACATCTCTGGAGAAACCTGAAAATAGCTGTACAGAAACGCTCCCCATCCAACCTGACAGAGCTCGAGAGGATCTGAAGAGAAGATACCAAAGGTGGCAAAGGAGCTTCAACAAAGTACTGAGTAAAGGGTCTGAATACTTTTGTAAATGTGAATTTTCAGTTATTTTTTTATTTCTTATAAATTAGCAAACATTTCTAAAACTCTGTTTTTGCTTTGTCATTAGGGGGCAATGTGTGTAGATCAATAAGAAATGTTATTTTTATTACATTTTAGAATGAGGCTGTAACCTAACAAAATGTGGAAAACGTCAAGGGGTCTGAATGCTTTCCGAATTAACTGTACATCATTCTGACCATTTCTGACATAATCAGACTATTACTTTATGCAAGGGTATCATAATAGTATCATGAATCTTGGATCCATGGCTTAAAGTCACGTACATCACATCATTACACTATTTTTGTTTACAAAGCCCTGCTCCATAAGCTTCCCACTTACCTAACATCACTGTTAAGATTTAAAATGACAAGTTATCAATCCCGGTCACAGGGTTGGTTATAACTTTGGAGACTCCGCTGGTGTCTACAGAGTTCAGTAAATTCGCCTTTAATTTTATTGCACCCAATGTTTGGAATAATCTCCAAAATATGTTTTGATTAGATGCTTTGAAGTCCCTAGGGCAATACAGACAACCGACACAGGATTTTTATAATGAATAATGTGTTTGTTTTAATTGACTGTGTGGATCTTAATGTGTATTTTAATATGTATGTTTATCTATACTTGCCTGTATGTTTATCTATACTTGTTTTTGTATTGTGCAGGGCTCATTTATAAAACAATACTTTAGTCTCAATATGACTTCCCTGTTGAAATAAAGGTAAATAACTAACATTCCTTTGACCCTCCCCCAGATAGGCTAAGGATCTACAGGACAAACATGATTAACGACTCCATGAAGGGTTATGTGTGTTGGTAATGTCTCGGAGTAAGCCATAAACCATTTATCTATTTTCTGACGAGGGGAGCCATGATGTAGCAACTATTGAAAAGACAGCGATTTGTGATTTTTATCTCAATCCGTCCCTACTTGAATGATACATGCAATTTTGGTGGGGCATGGAAATAAACAGAGAACACTCAGGGTTGTTCTGCGCCCTACAATACAATGAATTACCCTGCGTGGCACATCAAGCTAAATATCCTTATTTCAACTTTCCAAGTGGTAGGGAGATGGGGATTTACACTGAATTGTGGTGTGGTCCATCAAAGTGGTAAAGTCCATCCTGTTCAATATTCGTCATTGGCTTATCCAAAATTCCAAAGTCACTTACTCTGCTCCCTATGGTAACAGAAAGCTGTTCTAATCAAATTATTTCAGTAAGTATGTAAAGCTTCTCTAATCAAATGATATGTGGGTAATGTAGGTCTGGAATTGGAGTAATGTCTTCTTTGGAAGTGAGGTTACAGTAGGTGTTTCCTTCTCCCAAGCACCCAACTCATTATCTGATCATGTTGCATACTAGGCCCAGAGGGTGCATTGCTTGAGGTTGATATACCACTGCACATGACAACACCTCTAATGAACAAACAACTTATAATTTCTCTAATTTTCTCTCTTGGCCAGCACTTTGTAAATAATAACAAATACGTGTGATGGGGAAGGCTTATCAGCACTTTTACCCCTGTTTTGAAACCCACTTAATTTGCTTTTTTAATGATTACATCTATTTCAAATTAGAGAATGTCTTATCCAGTTGTTTACTTTCCATCACTGAAGCATTTGATAACTTAATCCTAAACTCATAATATGTATTTTGCTGATTGGATTCAAGTACAATATATCTTGCACAACAAAGGTTTTTACATAAATGATACATGTGTTATCAGAATATGCTACAAATGAGGAGAATAACATGTACCTATTATTTTCTCAAAAGTTTAGTCAACAAAATGATCAATCTCTTGATTAATCTCTAAAGATTAATTTATAGAAATACAGAGATAGATATTAGCATTATATAATTTCTTAACATTTGGTCCACTAGATCATTATACATTTGGTATCACATTCAGCAATGGTATAACATCTTCATTTTTGGCAGTTTTTCCCCCCCAGCAGAACATCAAATTATCACATCCCATTTGGTCCCACATTTGTGGCACCAAAAATAGCAGTTGCTCAGAAATGTCTCAATTTATGTTTGTGTAGGTCTTGAAGCTCAGCTTGTTGGTCTTGGAACTTTCCATTTTTTTAATGAGTGAGGCTCAAGCAGTTTTTAATTAAATGTTCACTCTTTTGCTATTCAGGATGTGTTTTTTTTTTTAACTCCTGGGCCTTGCAGCAGTGCATTCTAACACCTTGCACTGTACTGCAAACATATGGTTCAACATATGCTAAACGTCCACATCACTTGAATACTGATCATTGCAAATACATTCTGACCAAAGCACAAATACTGGGTCATTCTGACCAAAGCAGGCTTTAAAACATCAGAAGACACTCACAGGCTCTCAGTCTTGTTTGAACGAAAAGGAGATAATCTATTAAAGTAGGTTTGGCTTCGTCATTGATGTATGTATTGTGACTCTGTGGGTACTTAAGTTTCACCACAATTTCATCTGATTTTATGCAGCATAACATGGAAACTAACAGAGTAATATTGCATTTCTGAGGTGTCATTTTATGAGCCAGATACCAATGTCCTTAAATTCACTTTTAGATGTAGTCAGTCAGATAAATAATCATAAATCACTGTGCATTGCAGTTGCATAACACATTGCAGCCCTCTTGAGCTTACATTTGTTCACACATCTCCTCATCGTTAAGTCCTTTTTAGGCACTTTCAACTCAGCAGAATTGTAATCTGAAACTCTGGAAAGTCCAATCGAATTATGTGCCAGATTATGAAAGGATGCTTTTTTTCATCCCTTGTATCTTTGCGCAGCAGCAGAGATTTCCCCTCTCCCTCTCCCTGCAGTGGCTGGAGGCTTTAAATCACCCATGGCAGAGCTCTTGAGCACACCCAGAGAAGAAGTGTTTCTATAAGGGCGGGGGATTTTTTTCAGTAAATTGCAGTGGTGGAAAAAGTACCCAATTGTCATACTTAAGTAAAAGTAAAGATACCTTAATAGAAAATGACTCAAGTAAAAGTAGTAAATCACCCTACTTGAGTAAAAGTCTAAACGTATTTGGTTTTAAATATGCTTCAGTATCAAAAGTAAATGTAATTGCTAAAATGTACTTTAGTATCTAAAGCAAAAGTATAGATCATTTCAAATAACTTATTTTAGGCAAACCAGACGGCACTGTTTTTTTGTTTTATAATTTATGGATAGCCAGGGGCACACTCCAACACTCGGACATCATTTACAAACGAAGCATTTGTGTTTAGTGAGTCCACCGGATAGATCTCTTGATAAGTGAGTGAATTGGACCATTTTCCTGTCCTGCTAAACATTCAAAATGTAACAAGTACTTTTAAAAATGATTTTCTTTAAGAATGTAGTGAAATAAAAGTAAAAGTTGTAAAAAATATAAATAGTATAGTAAAGATACCCCCAATAGCTACTTAAGTAGTACTTTAAAGTATTTTTACACCACTGGTGAGTTGTGGGTACACATTGAAAATGAGGTTGGATTCTTAGATTTGAAGTGAAGCAGTAGGAAGAACCTGAATACTGGTGATTAATTTGTGTTTCGCTGCATGGTACAAAGTACATTTTCCAGTGTACTTACCTCGTTCAGCACTTACAGTATGCAACAATTATATTTTAGCTGTTTGTAAGCTTATTTTGATATGATAGTGTTACTAGATATGCTTTTGCTACGAGATGCATCTATCTGGCAGATAGAATCAATTCCTTATTTGTTAGGTATATAATATTGGAGTACACCCCATTTTACATTAAGGTTTTCTTACATGGAATGTTCATTCCTGGTGGACTCATTTACTTCAATGCAAAGAAGGGGACAAGTGTCTGCCTATAATCCCTGCTAATTGATTTTAATAACAGCCTTAGCTATAAACATCCACACCTATTTACCCAGCATGCACTGGATAGTAGTACACAGTGGGCTATCTGAGGGTAATCTGTTTTGGTGATGCATTTCAGCTTCGCTTATCAGGTATTGTATATGGCGTATCAGGTTTGGAGAGATCCAAAATCCCCTCTATGATTTGTTAAGAGGTACTACCTGAACTTCATTTTGCGCCATGCTAAAACCAGATTCCTCTCTGGAAGGGGCATCCCCCGGGACATCACAAAATGGTCGCCTAAAGTTGTCAGGATGTTATGTCATGGACCTCTGGAGGGTTTGTCTACTTCCCGGTTGGTCCCATAGATGTCCCGAGGACATTTTTAGGACTTTCTTGGGACATTGTGTCAAATCAAATCAAAGTTTATTTGTCACTTGCGCCAAATACAACAGGTGTAGTAGACCTTACAGTGAAATGCTTACTTACAGACTCGAACCAAGAGTGTAAAAAAGGTATTAGGTGAACAATAGGTAAGTAAAGAAATAAAAATAACAGTTAAAAGACAGCAGAGAGGCTATATACAGACACTGGTTAGTCAGGCAGATATGGTTAAAGTGACTATGCATATATGATGAAAAGAGAGTAGCAGTAGCGTAAAGAGGGGTTGGTGTGTGGTGGGACACAATGCAGTTAGCCCGGTTAGCAAATGTGCAGGAGCACTGGTTGGTCGGGCCAATTGAGGTAGTATGTACTATTGTACATGCATGTATAGATAGTTAAAGTGACTATGCATATATGATAAACAGAGAGTAGCAGCAGCGTAAAAGAGGGGTTTGGGGGGGTGGCACACAATGCCAATAGTCCGGGTAGCAATTAGATTACCTGTTCAGGAGTCTTATGGCTTGGGGGTAAAAATTGTTGAGAAGTCTTTTTGTCCTAGACTTGGCACTCCAGTACCGCTTGCCATGCGCTAGTAGAGAGAGCAGTCTATGACTGGGGTGGCTGGGGTCTTTGACAGTTTGTAGGGCCTTCCTCTGACACCGCCTGGTGTAGAGGTCCTGGATGGCAGGCAGCTTAGCCCCAGTGATGTACCGGGCCGTACGCACTACCCTCTGTAGTGCCTTGCGGTCAGAGGCTGAGCAATTGCCGTACCAGGCAGTGATGCAACCAGTCAGGATGCTCTCGATGTTGCAGCTGTAGAACCTTTTGAGGAGCTCAAGTCTCATGCCAAATCTTTTTGGTTTACTGAGGGGCAATAGGCTTTGTTGTGCCCTCTTCACGACTGTCTTGGTATGTTTGGACCATTCTAGTTTGTTGGTGATGTGGACACCAAGGAACTTGAAGCTCCCAACCTGCTCCATCACAGCCCCGTCAATGAGAATGGGGGCGTACTCGGTTCTCCTTTTCCTGTAGTCAACAATCATCTCCTTAGTCTTGGTTACGTTGAGGGATAGGTTGTTATTCTGGCACCACCCAGCCAGGTCTTTGACCTCCTACCTATAGCCTGTCTTGTCGTTGTCAGTGATCAGGCCTACCACTGTTGTGGTCGTGCCCTGGCCATGCAGTCGTGGGTGAACAGGGAGTAGAGGGGACTGAGCATGCACCCCTGAGGGGCTCCAGTGTTGAGGATTAGTGTGGCAGATGTGTTGCTACCTACCCTCACCACCTGGGGGCGGCCTGTCAGGAAGTCCAGGATCCAGATGCAGAGGGAGGTGTTTAGTCCTTAGCTTAGTGATGAGCTTTGAGAGCACTATGGTGTTGAACGCTGAGCTGTAGTCAATAATAGCATTCTCACATAAGTGTTCCTTTTGTCCAGGTGGGAAAGGGCAGTGTGGAGTGCAATAGAGATTACATCATCTGTGGATCTGTTTGGGCGGTTTGCGAATTGGTCTAGGGTTTCTGGGATAATGGTGTTGATGTGAGCCATTACCAGCCTTTCAAAGCACTTCATGACTACGGATGTGAGTGCAACGGGTTTGTAGTCATTTAGGCAGGTAGCCTTTGTATTTTTGGGCACAGGGACGATGGTGGTCTGCTTGAAACATGTTGATTTGTCATGTGCCCTCAGATCCTCGAAAGGTTCTACAGATGCACCATGCAGAGCATCCCGACAGGTTGCATCACTACCTGGTGCGGCCTCTGACCGCAAGGCACTACAGAGTGCGTATGGCCCAGTACATCACTGGGGCCAAGCTTCTTGCCATCCAGAACCTCTATACCAGGCGGTGCCCTAAAAATTGTCAAAGACTCCAGACACCCTAGTCATAGATTGTTCTCTCTGCTACCGCATGGCAAGCTGAACCGGAGCGCCAAGTCTAGATCCAAGAGGCTTCTAAACAGCTTCTATCCCCAAGCAGGTTGAACAGGTTGTTGATTAGCAGGTGAGTTTGTAATTGGGAGGTAACAGTACGTTCCAGAGTCTTGGCAAGGAAGGGGAGGTTGGACATGGGACCGAAGTTATTGAGGATAGTGGGGTCCAGTCCTGGCTTTTTTAAGATGGGGATGACTGCAGCTGTTTTGTAGTTAGACGGGACAGTTATGTGGGCAAGGGAGAGGTTGACAATGTGTGTCATATATGGACAGAGAGCAGGCAGGCAGGCTTTGATGAGAACAGTGGGAAGAGGATCCAGGGAGCAACTTGTAGCTTTGGATGACATGATGAGCTTTGAGATATAAGGAGAGAGTTGTAGAGATCAGTGGAGTGAGTAGAGAAGGTGTCGTCACGGGGCTGAAGTAGTTTGCTGACAGTGGAGAACAGAGTCGAGAACAGGAGTAGGTGGACCTAGCAGCACTGAGGGCATCTCTGTAGGTCCCGTAGGGCGGCGCACAATTGGCCCAGCGTCTTCCGGGATAGAGTTTGGTCGGCGTAGGCCGTCATTGCAAATAAGATTTTTTTTAAACTGACTTGCCTAGGTAAATAACGGTTGAAAAAAATAACATTTAGGTGGAGAGGTGGAGTTTGAAGGCCTCAGCGTAGACAGTGAGCTCAGACTTCCTTTTCCAGCACTCCAGGCAGCGGCCAGCTTGCTTCAGAGCGCCTACCTCAAGGGTAAACTGGGGGGAGGAGAAGGAGTCGGTTTAGTTTGGATGAGGGCCAGAGAGTTGAGGGAGAGATAGAGCAGTATTGATTTGGGCAGCAAGTTCATCAGGTGAGTTGGGGGCATGGCCAAGGGGCAGGGCAGAGCAAATGGCATGAGAGTCGGAGGGAGTCAAAAGCTTTGATGTTGTGGAAGGAGGCGTTTGTCAGTGTTGTAGGGTGAGTATGAGGTAAGAGAGAAATTACGTATCTTGTGGTCAGACAGTGGGAAGAGGGAAGGGTGAAATATGAGAGAGAGCAGATGAGGTCAAGTATGTTTCCTTTGATGCAAGTAGGAAAATTGACATTTGATAATATTGAAACAGTACAGAACAGCAATGAAATCAGAGGCATGTTTTGAGTTTGATGAGTCCACGTGAATATTCATATTGCCAAGCAAAACCAAGCAGAGAGTTGGACAGCAATGGCGAGTAGTTAAGTTAATTTAGACAATAATGATTTATTAGCTTTTGATCATGGGGCAAGATTATTTGTATGTAATGTATTCAAAGGAGGCAGTAGGAAGAGACAGTTCAGTTATTTCGATTTTGGAATTGTACAGTACAGCGAGGCCGCCACCACGGCCTGTGGAGCAGGGGTGACACAGGTAGCCATTACCAGCTGGAGTAGCTTGGTTTGATGTAACAGAATAATGAATAATGAATGCTGTCTCTGCAAATAATTTTGTTCATGAAAGTAAATGAAGAGACATTCATTTTATTTTGTTATTCAATGGTATTCTAGCCTGGTTGGTATTCCAGCTGGTATTGTCAATTTATGGTGTTGGCAATGTCCATTGTCCCAAGTGAGGTACACACCATACACCGTGGCATATTCTGCAAGCACATTTGAGAGAATAAGGCCTAGATTCAATCAGTTCAACATTAACCCGTGATAACCGGCAAAATGCATAGCATTTAATTGTTTATGTTTAGGCAATGTCTGAGGTGTAACTGTGTTGGAGCTGTCAAATCAGTGAGCAGCAGCTCTTGTAGTCATTGTGACCCTTTCTACCCGCGTTAGAAGTTCGGAACAAAAAAGCGAAGGCTATATATAATGATCCTCAAATGAAAAATGATTAAACAAAATAATAAGGATTGTTGTCAGCCTAATCAAGGTGTAGATTACAGCACATATTTCAGTGTTCGAACTTCGTAATACAGCTGCATGGTATTCCTGGTTATGTGACTCAATGCATCCAATGGCAATATTTGTGATAAGTTAAAAGCTGCTGGCTGATTTAACAACTCCAATGCAGTTACATCTCGAGTTACATCGGCGATAACCGACACCTTATTGCTCGACATCGACTTAACAAAAACAATCATATGCTATGCAGTTGTCAGTTATCGTGGGTTAAGGTGGTTCTGATTGAATCTAGCCCCAAAGCTTCCTTTGCCAGACCCAATGATAACATAAGAAATCCTCTCTTTAATGGTACCTCAAAATGGAAATTCTGATTGTTCAAAGTCATATTCTGATGGTTGTGAATGCAAATGGACATGGTATTAATTTGGTGTCCCCAAATCTTAGATTCTTATGTCTGGGATGATTCTGAGCACATTTTAAACTCCAGCATCGGCCAGTTACCGTTTTGCCTATCCCCCCCCCCCCTATGTAAAATACATAAACAGATACACACATATTTCATGGGCTTATGTCCTCCTTTCTCCCTTCTCCTCTCTCGACCCCTGTGAATATTAATTTTCAGCCTTGGTTTTCTCAGCATTCAGAGAGAGATTCAGCTACAAATGGCTGTGCCCCCAGATCATCATCCTGACCGCTCCTATTCTCTCTCCCACTCTCTATTATCCGTGCCTCTCTCCCACATGCACTCTTTCCCTCTGATTTTCTCTCCCACTCCGGATATCCACTGGAGCGGTGGCCATTAAATGCAGGCTTCAGCGTGCTGTCAGTCTCACGTGCTGCCGCACACTAAACCATGGTAAATACCCAGGAAGCCGGGAAAACAATTACTACACAAACTTTTCTGACTCCCCCACCGTGCCCCCCTGAAGTTAATGAGTGTGGTGGTGGTCTGGGTGTTTGGACTGAGCTCTGTCTCCCCTTCCACTTCTCTTTTCCTGAATGTTACTGAACTCACTCACTCACTCACATTTTAGTTCTTGGTTATAAAGCAGACAATGGTTTTATACTGGTTACTTTTATTTACTCCGTCTCTCTATATCTCTCATTTCTATCACTGCGCCCGAGATCAAAGTACTTCATGCAATGTACTGATTTCAGGTCTCAGCATCCCCTTTTTGGTGTCAGATTAAAACACTTACAAGTGTTTTTCAAAGCCTCACACATACTTACATGTACCTGTGAACAAAAAGTTTGCAAAGAAAGTTGGAAAATCCCAAACCACTTGGTTGCTGTTTTCTTTTCTTGCTCAAATGATTCATCTTGATTTAATTGGAAAGCTAAAAAATGGGATTGATATGACATGTGTTTGTGATTCTGCCCCATAGACAAGCTCAGAGGCTGTGTGAGACCTGAAGCAGAAAATGGATAGTCATATTATTTTATAGACAACCAAGATTGCTGTGGAGATGTAGTCTTTTTCAATAATTGAGACACAAGTGTATATTCCCTTTCTCAGACTCTAATGGTCAGTACATTAAGGGGTATGATTGAAGAAAGCCATACACTTACAATAGAGGCCGCAGTAAATCAGAAAAGAAGGCTTTCTTGCCAATTTAAACATTACACTTAAGAGGATAGCACACCATATGTACCTTTCTTCTCTGGCAAGACTACTCTTTGGCAGAGTTAAATGGGTGTAATTTCGAAGTAATGTTTAAAAGCTTTTTGAATTAGTAAAGAAAGCATAGTGGTTCTTCCTTCAAAAGTTGTGTCGTACTGCAGCACAGCTTGCGGGCAATTCTATGGCTCATTAGTGAAGTGTCAGCCATTGTTTGCCATTAATGCTAGTTAGTGCTAGTTTGACCACCAGAGGGCATCTTTGAGAAGCATTTGACTGTTTTTAATACTGGCTGTACTAGAGAATTTAAAACCTTTTTTGTAAGAACATAGTATATGGGATTGATTTGAAGACATTTTGCTGAATTAATTTGATTAACCTCTTGGATTTAGGGGGCGCTATTTTAATTTTTGGATGAAAAACATTCCCGTTTTAATATTATGCTGTTTCTATTCCAAGAAAAACGAAACCCTCAGGGCATTGTACAGCGTGACCGGTCGGGAGTAGGCTACTAAGTGACTACAAGTGAAGAGGAAAAACATCCTTACATTTCCACACCCTAATTGTAGGCTAACCAATACCCAAACGGAGATTCAGTGAAAATGAAAATCTCATTGATTTATCAAGACCAGTCCCCATGTTTGTCTCAGAGCAGTGCTTGTGGGCGACGGAGAGAATGCATTTAGACAGGTATTTTCACCAAGGACATGTTTTTTTGCAGATTCCACAAACACAAGGTGGAGTTGCAGAGCTCACAGGTGTGCCTGGTATGGATTGTGACTCCATCTCATTCCTCTCCCTCTTCAACGCGTCATTCTCCGCTTGACTCTCCGCCAATGTCAGTTAGGAAAATATGGTGCTGTACAACAGGACCGGTCGAGAGTACTACAGGCCTAAGCTACAAAGTCACTGCATTATTGTCCAAATAAAAATCAGAGCCGAGGAGCATCCCATCCTATACATCAGCCGGAAGCTCTGTCATTCAGTAATAATAATAATAGTTGGATAACAGATCGGCTCTAGGAAGTCATTAAGAGGCGGGTTTTATCTTCAATACTATCATTAATTCAGAAGGTTAAATCCATAGGTTTTAGGCCTGCAGTAGGTTATAATAAATGGAAATTGCGTGTCAATTCACAAACCATGTGCCATGGAATCGGTATATTTTTATTAACACAATTTTCTTTAACAAATTTTGGTCTTTAATGCAGGGCCTATAGACAGGTTTCTTACTTTTTCCCTTTATTTTTAGAGGGAGAGAAACCAAAAGCCCACTGTGCCTATTTTTCTAAAATAGTTTGTCCACATGTCAAGTGAAATTCCCCCATTGTATTTACCTAAGTTCTCTCTTAAAACCTGTTAGGGATGATGCGAATTTTCGCAGCTTTTCGCAGCTTTTTGTTAAAAATCACGCAACATTTCAAAGTCCTGCTACTCATGCCAGGAATATAGTATATGCATATGATAAGTATGTGTGTATAGAAAACACTCTGAAGTCTCTAAAACTGGTTAACTCCAGGAACACCGACAGTTTGTTGTTGCCTGATGCAGGACTCTAGTGCCATCGAAGAGACTCTCAGACTGAAAACACCTCCATTAATTGCCACAGTTTAGACTACCGATAGATTAACGTTCTAACACCCCCTTGTGATAGTGTGGTGCAATGACAGAATGCCACAATCTACCACTAACGTTCGCGGCATAAGCTCGTAACTGTTAAAGGAAGAACCACTGTAGGTTGTGCTGCCATTGTCCTAAACAAATGGGAACTTTGTACATACTATTTTGCTATTCAGACTCATCCCTCTCGGGTTTTGTATAGGAAAGGCATGTTAAGACAGTGTAGGGGGGGGGGGGTCAGAATGCGCCACAGCGCTGGGTAATAATGAAACCAAACTGCGTACCCAACAAAAGAAAACAGAAATTCAACAGGCTTGAGGTCTGTGGCCAAGTAACATCCGGTAGGTTACAGTCCAGTTAGGTTCAATATCCCTCCCAGTGTTGGAGGGCCCTGCATGTCAGCTCATGCTGCACCTGTCCCAAAGCCAGGTTAAAACAGCCACCTCCCAATCTAATTATATTCAGGTGTGTGTAATTAGGCTCTTACCCTTCCTGGCAATTCTCTCCTGGCCAGCAGATGTAACCAACAAGCAGGAATATACCAGCCTTAACCCACCCACCCTCTCACTCATCACACACCCTCTCACTCATCACACACCCTTCTCCTCATCTCCGACCCGGTGGGCAGGGAAGCCATTGTCCACAGAGTGTTCCTGTGGGATGAGTCTGCATTCCCATGTTTTTTTTTATTTTTATTTTTTACCTTTATTTAACCAGGCAAGTCAGATAAGAACATATTCTTATTTTCAATGACGGCCTGGTGGGTTAACTGCCTGTTCAGGGGCAGAATGACAGATTTGTACCTTGTCAGCTCAGGGGGTTAGCTAGTCCAACGCTCTAACCACTAGGCTACGCTGCCGCCCCATGTTTTAACCCGGACCTGTGGACTACAGAGAAACAATACAGTTGGAGTGATTGAAACCACCTGGTTACTCTTTTGTTGGTCTCCTTGTTCTTTGACATCCAGACTAGAGGAGCATGGTCCGTGACCAGAGTCGTCTCAGGAGGTAGTACTTTAACTTCTTCAATGCCCACTGCACCGCTAGGCACTCTTTCTCCACTGTTGAGTATTTGATTTCTCGGGACAACTGCTTCCGGATGATGTATAAGATGGGATGCTCCTCCGCTCGTACCTCTTGGGATAAGACAGCTCTCACCCCTGTGTTGCAGGCATCAGTCTCGACCACCATCTCTTTCCCAAAGTCCAGCATCACTAATACCGGTCCAGAGCACAGGGCCTCCTTCAGGTTCTGGAAGGCTTCTTCTGCTTTGTCAGTCCACCTGACCCCGTTGGGCTGGGTCTTTTTGGTCAGGTCTGTGAGAAGACAAGCTACAGTTGCATAGTCAGGAATGAACCTACGGTAATAGCTGGTTAGCCCCTTAAAGGTTTTTACCTGAGACTTGGTTTGGGGCCGTGGCCGCTGTCGGGTGGCTTGAACGTTCTTGTTTTGCGGATTGACATTGCCCCTACCAATGGAGAATCCCAGGTACTCTGTCCCAGTCTGCATTGGTGGTTAGATCTGCTCTGTGAAGAAACTCCAAGACAGCGTTGAGCTGCTTCAGCTGAGATTTCCAGTTAGGGCTGTACACAATCACGTCATCCAAAGATGATGTTGAGTACTCACTGTGGGGTCTCAGGACCCTATCCATTAGCCTCTGAAAAGTAGGCGGAGCTCCATGCAGGCTGAAGGGTAGAACCGTGTAATGGTACAGCCCTGTAGGCATGGCAAAGGTCATCTTCTCCCTCGCCTCTGGAGCCAGTAACCCATTTTAAGATCCAGGGTGTTGATATACTGGGTGTTACCCAGGCGGTCAATCAGCTCATCTACACAGGGCATAGGATAAGCGTCAAATGTTGATATCTCATTTAGTTTTTGTAAGTCATTGCAAAACCTTAACGACCCATCCGGCTTCGGCCCTAAGATGATCAGGCTGCACCATTCACTCTGGGGTGGCTTGATAATCCCCATATTTAGCATCTGGTCCTCCTCCTTTTTCAAAGCCACCCATCTGGCCTCTGGGATCCTATAAGGCCATCATCAAATTGTATTAGTCACAAGCTCCGAATACTTACAGTGAATTGCTTACTTATGATGCTACTGCTACCTTCTTTCCAGGTTTTGTGTGGATATGGTGGTGCATCAAGGTTGTTTGCCCTGGGAGGGGAGAGAAGACAGCCCTGCCTCTCGAGCCGCTTCTGTGGGGACAGGGTGTCGTGGTAATTTCCTGTATTACTAAGTGAAAGGAGAGTTTACAAACCACACACAAGTCAGAGTTATACTTTAAACTTCATATTTTAATAATATGAGCTTCACCATAGCCCTTTGACTCTCAGATCAATTCAGTGTCTATAAATGAATTCTGAGAATGTCAACATGATGGCAACTAAGATCTTTTATAGCAAAGATACACCCCTCTCAACTCACAATGACGAACCACAGATCTTAGAAACTTCACAAAGGGCCTTTTACTTGAAAGAGGAGTATCCCATAGCCAGATAGCATTAGCTATAAATTATCATTCAGTTTGCTCTCTAAGATGAGGTTCTACTTCTCGTTCTTGGTACTTTCTATTACCTCATCCAATGGCATACAGTAGGGCAAAAAGTATTTAGTCAGCCACCAATTGTGCAAGTTCTCCCACTTAAAAAGATGAGAGGCCTGTAATTTTCATCATAGGTACACTTCAACTATGACAGACAAAATTAGAAAAAGAAATCCAGAAAATCTCTTTGTAGGATTTTTTATGAATTTATTTGCAAATGATGGTTGTTCAAAATGATTTGGTCAATAACAAAAGTTTATCTCAATACTTTGTTATATACCCTTTGTTGGCAATGACAGAGGTCAAACGTTTTCTGTAAGTCTTCACATGGTTTTCACACACTGTTGCTGGTATTTTGGCCCATTCCTCCATGCAGATCTCCTCTAGAGCAGTGATGTTTTGGGGCTGTTGTTGGGCAACACAGACTTTCCACTCCCTCCAAAGATTTTCTATGGGGTTGAGATCTGGAGACTGGCTAGGCCACTCCAGGACCTTGAAATACTTCTTACGAAGCCACTCCTTCATTGCCCGGGCGGTGTGTTTGGGATCATTGTCATGCTGAAAGATCCAGCCACATTTCATCTTCAATGCCCTTGCTGATGGAAGGAGGTTTTCACTCAAAATCTCACGATACATGGCCCCATTCATTCTTTCCTTTACACGGATCAGTCGTCCTGGTCCCTTTGCAGAAAAACAGCCCCAAAGCATGATGTTTCCACCCCCATGCTTCACAGTAGGTATGGTGTTTATTGGATGCAACTCAGCATTCTTTGTCCTCCCAACACGACGAATTGAGTTTTTACCAAAATGTTCTATTTTGGTTTCATCTGACCATATGACATTCTCCCAATCTTCTTCTGGATCATCCAAATGCTCTCTAGCAAACTTCAGATGGGCCTGGACATGTACTGGCTTAAGTAGGGGGACACGTCTGGCACTGCAGGATTTGAGTCCCTGGCGGCGTAGTGTGTTACTGATGGTAGGCTTTGTTACTTTGGTCCCAGCTCTCTGCAGGTCATTTACTAGGTGTGTTCTGGGATTTTTGCTCACCGTTCTTGTGATCATTTTGACCCCACGGGGTGAGATCTTGCATGGAGCCCCAGATCGAGGGAGATTATCAGTGGTCTTGTATGTCTTCCATTTCCTAATAATTGCTCCCACAGTTGATTACTTCAAACCAAGCTGCTTACCTATTGCAGATTCAGTCTTCCCAGCCTGGTGCAGGTCTACAATTTTGTTTCTGGTTCCTTTGACAGCTCTTTGGTCTTGGCTATAGTGGAGTTTGGAGTGTGACTGTTTGAGGTTGTGGACAGTTGTCTTTTATACTGTATATAAGTTCAAACAGGTGCCATTAATACAGGTAACGAGTGGAGGACAGAGGAGCCTCTTAAAGAAGAAGTTACAGGTCTGTGAGAGCCAGAAATCTTGGTTTTTTGTATGTGACCAAATACTTATTTTCCACCATATTTTGCAAATAAATTCATTAAAAATCCTTTTTTTTTTCTCATTTTGCCTGCCTAATTTTGATGAAAATTACAGGCCTCTCATCTTTTTAAGTGGGAGAACTTGCACAATTGGTGGCTGACTAAATACCTTTTTGCCCCAGTGTATATCAATTGTCAATTCTAGATACTCCCATCTCAAATACAATCCACCCCTGGACAAGCTCCCTGAGAGGAGTGAGCCTCTAGGTCATATACTATGAAAGATAAGTTTCAACATCAGAGGGGACATACAATGGTTCCAGACACTACCATACTCCTCCCCCCAATGGGAAAAGGAGGGAGTGAATGGAGTAAAGACATTGTGGAGCCCACATATTGTTTCCCACATAATTTTTGGGAAAATAAATAAACATCTTATTTATCAATGTTACCTAACTAATTCTAATTCAGCTACGACAAGGGGACAAAGCTGCTCCAAGAATTGCCTCTCAGGCATGCCACTTGTTGAGAAGGTTCATGTGGTATATTTGCACTGGCTTCCGGTGCCCTGCCTGCCAAACTTTGTAGTTCACTGGACTCACCTTCTCCAGGATCTCATATGGCCTCTTCCAGGTGGACAGAAATGTATTTTCTGTTGTGGGCACCAGTACCAGAACTCTCTCTCTGAACATATGCTATTTTACCATTGGCCACAACTTCTGCATTCGATCACCAATTTTCAGCTACATGGTCATTGATACTGTGATGCGGACTTGGCTCAGTCACTCAGGTCTCCTTTGCAAAGTCCAGGAGGCCCTGGAGTTGTCATCCATATAGGAGGTGAAACGGGGAGAATCGAAAAGATGGAAAAGAGCAAATATGGCAACAACTGGTCCGAGTTCCATCCATTCTGGTCTACTACCTTACGGAGCATGCTCTTTTATTAAACCTTTCAACAAGCCTATCTGTCTTAGGGTGGTACACAGAAGTGCAGATTTATTTTACCTTCAGGACCTTGCACAAGTCCTGCATGATCCGAGACATGAAGGGGGTCCCCTGGTCGGTGATGATCTCTTTGGCTATTCCCACTCGGCTGAAGAACATCACCAGTTCCTTGGCAATACCTTTTGAGGTCATAGTTCTTAGGGGAATAGCCTCTGGGTAGCAGGTTGCATAGTCTAGAATCCCCAGAATATATTGGTGCCCTTTGGCATACTTTACCAAGAGCCCCACCAGGTCCATTGCAATTCTCTCAAAGGGGACATTACATCATTGGGGCCACTGGGGCCAAGCTTCCTGAACTTCAAAACCTATATACTAAACGGTGTCAGAGGAAGGCCCCCAAAAACTGTCAAAGACTCCAGTCACCCAAGTCATACTGTTCTCTCTGCTACCTCACGGCAAGTGGTACCGGAAAATAGGACCAAAAGACTCCTTAACAGCTTCTACCCCCAAGCCATAAGACTGCTGAACAATTAAACTTATCAAATGGCCACCCGGACTATTTACATTCAACCCCCCTTTCGTTTTTACACTGTTGCTACTCTCTGTTTATTATCTATGCATAGTAACCTGTACCCCTTGTATATATTCTCGTTATGGTTATGTACATTTATTTTGTTACCTTGTGATTGATTAGGTTTTTTTAAACTTTATTTAGTAAATATTTTTTTAACTCTATTACTTGAACTGCATTGTTGGTTAGTGCTTGAAAGTAAGGATTTCACGGTAAGGTCTACCTGTTGTTTCGGCGCATGTGACGAATACAATTTAATTCGATTTGATCTATGCTAGGAAGAGGGATTAGAAGATTTGTGAAGTGAGGTTTAGGTGCAGTGAGTTGGCATTTAGGACACGACCGGCAATAATCCTCCACGGCTCTTACCACTCCCAGCCAGGATCCTATTCTTTGTCTTTTGGACACCCAGGTGGGCTGTTCCGAACTGACCTTTGAGGTTGAGACTGATGGGCCCCTCCCCAAGATCTTCCTCTGACAGCTTCCAGACTGGGAATGGATCGAAGGGTCCTGCTGATTCTTCCTCTTATCCCGGCTCAGTGGGGGGTCCATCCGGGTTCCCCTGGGCAGTGCAAATAGTTTTTTTTGTTGACTTTTGGAGGGGTTCTTGGGCCATGGCATGTTTGGTTTTCCTCCAAGCCCCAGGTGGGGTACGGGGAGGTTGGGGATTAAGCCTACTTGAAGTTGACAGTTCCCTTGAGGGGTTGTAAGCTTCACCACTCGTTGGATATTCCTTGGTGT
Source organism: Oncorhynchus keta (assembly GCF_023373465.1). Classification (NCBI taxonomy): domain Eukaryota; kingdom Metazoa; phylum Chordata; class Actinopteri; order Salmoniformes; family Salmonidae; genus Oncorhynchus; species Oncorhynchus keta. Next base: position 11,047,989 of record NC_068428.1, read on the forward strand.
CCTCGTGAAGGCAGGACACTGCCACATGATTCTCTGGGGTACGATTGTGCTCACCTACTAGCTTTGGCTGTATCAATGACCCCATACTGCTTGAGTCCAACAGAGCTTCTGCATCTCTTCCATCTACTTTGGTTGGGATTGTGGGGGCTGATTCCTTATGGGCCCAACAGGATTTCATTAGGTGACAGGGCCTCCCCCCAATTGGGTCTGTCTTCCCGTGTTGCTGGTTAAGAGGTAGGCCTTTCAAGTCCTCCGCCTGTGTCATTTTCAACAGGAACCTTCCCGGGTTGGGTCCACTGGCTGGGGTTGCCTGTGGAGCACAAACAGTGAGGGTTTGTAGGTGGGCCAACAACCTAGCAACCTAACAACAACCTAACAACCGGAGCTGGTCAACATCTGACGAGAGTGTGAAGTAACTCAAGCATAGAGCAGAATTTACCTTTCTCCAGGACTTTTATTCAGGGAAAGAGTGGGTAACAATGAAACCAAACCAAAACCTAGTACGTCTTTGAGCCTTTCTACACAGGTCTTCCGGTCCCTCTCTGCTACCGGACAGCTAAGCTGTTTATCCAACAAAAGAAGACAGAAATCCAACAGGCTTGGCCTTACTGTGGTCAGGTTTATGGCCAAGTAACATCCGGTATGTTCCTGTCCATTTGTGACTTGATGTGTCTTGGCTTGGAATATTTAATATGACAACTGGCTGTCAGCAGATTCCCATTCAAATCAAAGTGTATTTGTCGCGTACACAGATTTGCAGGTGTTATAGCACGTGCAGCTAAATTACATAGACTCTTTACCTTCAGGACTTTGTTCACCAGCGACAATTTAATCTCCACCAGTATTTGCATGGAGAAGGGGTCCGATGCCTATATGTCTCCCTACAATAAGAGTTGAAATTACACAGTAATTAGCCTTTCCAACATTACAGGCCGCCCCCGATTTGACATTGGAGGGAGAGAGGAGGCTGGAGAGTCACGATACAGTGCCCACAGCTTCCAGAAACAACACTGCTAAACACTGACCCTTGTGAATTAGCATATTAATTATGTGTTTTTTTGCGGGGGGGGGGGTCTTATCCTGGAAACCTCTATATTCTAACCCCCTCTCTCTCGTTTTCTGTCATGTTTGATGTTTTCAGTTTTTTCACCGCCCATCAGGATGTACTATGTACTTGTGGGGCAGTAGTGACAGTGTCTTATTCTGGCACCCAATTACCTCTGAGAGCCCTGGACGAACAGGACTGCTCTTTCCATTTTCCCCCTCCATCCGTCCACAGTACCCATCACACACACATACACACACCTCATTCACTGTCACCCCGCTGAGAAAAATCTTCTCAATTAGCTTCTACAGATGACAGGTAAAAAGAGATATCCCCCTAAAGCACATGAATACATATTCTTCAGATGGTTGTTCCTCTTACTTTCATGATGGTTTGGAATTTTTATTGATTAACAAAACCACAAGGTTTTTAATGTGGTTATGAAAGGTCATGACATTCAGAAATGCCATTCTCTTTGGGGAGCAGTCTGGATGATGGCCTGTTAAACAAGGTTAGCAGTCATATTGGCTCATTTTCTATCTATTTTGTGGCCTCCAAAATGCCCACATAAACACTGCCTCGCTCTCCCTTGCTCAAGCTTGTCGCTCTCCATTAGGTACTCAGCTTGAGAATTTCACAGTGAATTATACAGCCCTCAGGAGGTATGTGAGAACTACACTGACACAAACATGCATAGGCTGCACTAAATACACACCCTGGTCCTCAAACACACAAATGCACTAATTATTGTGTGCATCACATCCATGACACCTTTTCCCACTGAGATACCTTACAGCGCTCAATGTTGCCTCACTTGGTTGTACTTATGTAATTATTTCAAATGAAACTGCTTTGAAGGAACAGACACTGAGGACCACACACAGAGACCATTAACCCTTTAGCAAGCTCATCACCAGTGGCAAGACATCCAGTGGCCCGTCATTGGGCTTTCACTGGACCCCTCGTTGTGATTAAGAGTGTCATGGTGCAGTCGGCAAGAGATCTGAAGGCACGTACCCCCAAGGCCATCCAGGGCCCTGAAGTCATATGCACAAATTTTACAGTTCCCCCTTGCATTAACATAGTAAAACAATCAATGAGTTGAGCTAGAAAAGCCTCATCCTCTGTCCTGTCAGCATTGACATTGATAATCAGCATGCCAAAAGAATCCCAGGCACTTTTGTCAGAGTGGATTTGTAGGGGGAGAGAGAGGATAAGTCCATTTTGCTCTACAGTTTTTCCCTAATGCAGTCTTTGGCTGAGTTCGATGCAAAGAAGAGGGGTGGGCTCCCGGTAGGAAATGGATGAATATTATAGACGTGATGATAGCATATTACATTTTGATTGATTAATGTTAAATGTTAAATGGACTTTTCCCTTTCCTCTTTTCCTCATCAATCCTCCATATTCTCTATTGAAAATCTGCAAATCAACTGAGATCTCCATTCCTGATGCACCCATCCCGTTAGTGGGATCATTTTTCGTCAACCACCGCTGAATTGCAGAGCGCCAAATTCAAATGAAATTACTAAAAATATTTAATTTTCATGAAATCACAAGTGCAATATAGCAAAACACAGCTTAGCTTGTTGTTAATACACCTGGCGTGTCGGTTTTCAATAAAGTTTTTTGGCGAACGCATACCAAGCGTTTATGTAAGCACATCTCTCTCAGTAGACAAAATATTACAAACAGCTAGCAGCCAAGTAGATTGGTCACGAAAGTCGCTTACCTTTGATGATCTTCGCATGTTTGCACTCACGAGACTCCCAGTTACACAATAAATGTTCCTTTTGTTCCATAAAGATTATTTTTATATCCAAAATAAAAAATATATTGTTTAACCAGTTGGATTTAGGGGGCGCTATTTTAATTTTTGGATGAAAAACGTTCCTGTTTTAAACAAGATATTTTGACACGAAAAGATGCTCGACTATGCATATAATTGACAGCTTTGGAAAGAAGACACTCTGACGTTTCCAAAACTGCAAAGATATTGTCTGTGAGTGCCACAGAACTGATGTTACAGGCGAAACCCAGATAAAAATCCAACCAGGAAGTGCCGCATTGTTTTAAACCGCCTCATGCCAATGACTCACTATATGGCTGTGAATGAGCTACGAACGAGCTTACGTTTTCCACGTTTTCCCCAAGGTGACTACAGCATTGTGAAGTCTTTTTAGGCATTTCCCTTGAAGAATGGCTGTAAGGGACCATATATGGCATGTGGTCACATGGTGTCTCCCGCAGAAAATACTGAGAAACCAACTGCCTCGACGAATATATTATCGAATATATTTGTTAAAAACACCTTGAAGATGGATCCTAAACAACTTTTGCCGTGTTTCTGTCGATATTATGTAGCTAATTTTTAAAAACGTTTGGCGTTATAGTTGTAGCATTTTTCGGTCGATTTCGCAGCCAAGCATGGTGAAGAAACGGGAGATGTTTCTGTGTTGCCTGCTGCCAGCAGAGCCTAGCATAGCATTATCCCATGATAAACTTACACAAATGCTTGTCTAGCGTTGGCTGTAACGCATATTTTGGAAATCTGAGATGACAGTGTTGTTAACAAAAGGCTAAGGTTGTGTTTGAATATATTTATTTCATTTCATTTGCGATTTTCATGAATAGGACGTTACGTTATGCTAATGCATTTGAGGCTATGATTACGCTCCTGGATACGTGTTTGCCTGTCGCAACTGGTTAAAACGGGAAGGTTTTTCATCCAAAAATGAAATACTGCCCCCAGAGTTTCAAGAGGTTAACAGAAACAGATGAACAGAATTAGTATGACAGTCTTATTCAAAGTGAGAATGCAGCATGTCTTGACTAGATATCTATTTGATCTGTGTTCAGGGCAGTGAAGCAAACTTAAACCTAGCCACTCTCATCTCTTAGCTACAGTAGCTAGCCACCTGCACACATTTTTAGCTAGCTAGCTAAAGTTATATCCTGACAACATTGAATCTCTGAGATGGTGCTGCAGAGATGGAGAGCTGCCGTCTAACGGGCTCCTGTCCAATTCTGCTATTTTGTGTATTTTTTGTACATAATATTTTCGCCATCATTTCCTATGACCGAAAACAGCTTCTGGACTTCAAAACAGCGATTACTAACCTCAATTTGGATGAAGATTTCTACTTAAACGAGTCGGCAGCTGTGGATGTACTCCTCATCCCGGACCAGGCCCTAAACCCCGGGACTCGAAAGAGGAAGAGATGACGCGAGAGAGGCAAACGAGCAGGCTCCCTGATGAGACTATGACGACAAGTACACTACCATTCAAAAGTTTGGGCTCACTTAGATATGTCCTTGCTTTTGAAAGAAAAACTTTTTTTTTGTGTATTAAAATAACATCAAATTGATCAGAAATGCAGTGTCGACATTGTTAATGTTTGTAAATGACTATAGTAGCTGGAAATATCTACATAGGCGTACAGAGGCCCATTATCGGCAACCATCACTCCTGTGTTCCAATGGCACATTGTGTTAGCTAATCCAAGTTTATCATTTTAAAAGGCTAATTGATCATTAGAAAACCCTTTTGAAATTATGTTAGCACAGCGTGAAACTGTAGATCTGATTAAAGAAGCAAACGGGCTCTAACCAGAATAAAAAGAGGAGTGGGAGGCCCCGATGCAAAACTGAGCAAGAAAACAAGTACATTACAGTGTCTAGTGTGAGAAACAGATGCCTCACAAGTCCTCAACTGACAGCTTCATTACATAGTACCCACAAAACACCCGTCTCAACGTCAACATTGAACAGGCGAATCCGGGATGCTAGCCTTCTAGGCAGAGTTGCAAAGAAAAAGACAGATCTCTGTCCAGTGTCTGTGTTCTTTTGCCCATCTTAATCTTAAATTTGTATTGGCAAGTCTGAGATATGGCTTTTTCTAAGGACACTTGTACTAAACACCTCACTCTGCAACTTGATCCTGGACTTCCTGAGGGGCCGTCCCCAGGTGGTAAGGGTAGGCAACAACACGTATACCACGCTGATCCTCAACACTGGGCGTCATTTAAGGGTGTGTGCTTAGTCCCTTCCTATGCTACCTGTTCACTCACAACTGCAGGGCCAAGCATGATTCCAACACCATAATTAAGTTTGCTGACGACACAACAGTGGTTGGCCTGATTACCAACAACGATGAGACAGGTTATTGGGAGGATGTCAGAGACCTCGCAGTGTGGTGCCAGGACAACAACTTATCCCTCAATGTGAGAAAGACAAAGGAGCTGATCGTGAACTACAGGAAAAGGCGGGCCGAACAAGTCCCCATTAATATTGTCGGGGCTGTAGTGGAGGGGGTCGAGCATTTCAAGTTCCTTGGTGTCCACATCACCAACGAACCATCATGGTCATGAAGAGAGTACGACAGCACCTTTTCACCCTCAGGAGACTGAAAAGATCACCAAGCCATAAGACTCCTGAATAGCTAATCAAATGGCTACCCAGACTATTTGCACCCTCGCATTTTATGCTGCTGCTATTCTCTGTTTATTAACTATGCATAGTCACTTTAACTTTACCTACATGTACATATTACCGATCTTTGTAGTTCACTGGACTCACCTTCCCCAGGATCTCATATGGCATCTTCCAACTGGACAGAAACATATTTTCTGTTGTGGGCACCAGTACCAGAACTCTCTCCTCATTCTGGAATTCTCTGGGTTGAGTTCCCCGATTGTAGACCCTCCTCTGTGCTTCTTAGGCTTCAGCCATGTGCTCTCTTACCTTTGGCCACAACTTCTGTATCCGATCACTAATTTCAGCCACATGGTCAATGATACTGTGATGCAGGCTTGGCTCAGTCTCCCAGGTCTCCTTTGCAATGTCCAGGAGACCCTGAGGTTGTCATCCATATAGGAGCTTGAACGAGGAGAATCGAAAAGGGCAAATATGGAAACAACTGGTCCCAGTTCCTTCCATTCTGGTCTACATCCTTACGGAGCGTGCTCTTTAAGTTTTTCATAAATCCTTTCAACAAGCCCATCTGTCTCAGGGTGGTACACGGAAGTGTGGATTTGTTTTACCTTCAGGAGCTTGCATAAGTCATGCAAGATCCGAGACATGAAGGGGGTCCCCTGGTCAGTGAGGATCTCCTTGGCTATTTCCACTTGGCTGAAGGACATCACTAGATCCTTGGCAATACATTTCGAGGCCATTGCCTCTGCGTAGCTGGTGGCATAGTCTAGAATCACCAGGATATATTGGTACCATTTGTCGTTCTTTACCAGGGGCCCCACTAGGTCCATTACAATTCTCTCAAAAGGGGACAGTACATCACTGGGGCCACTGGGGCCAAGCTTCCTGACATCCAGGACCTATATACTAGGCGGTGTCAGAGGAAGGCCCCAAAAAATTGTCAAAGACTCTCTCTGCTACAGCACGGCAAGTGGTACCAGAGAGCCAAGTCTAGGACAAAGGGCTCCTTAACAGCTTCTACCCCCAAGCCATAAGACTGCTGAACAACTAAACTTATCAAATGGTCACCTGGACTATTTACATTGAACACCCTCTTGATTTTACACTGTTGCTACTCCCTGTTTTTATTATCTATGCGTAAGTAAGCATTTCACTGTAGGGTCTACAACTATTGTGTTCGCCGCATGTGACGTACATTTTAATTAATCAAATCATGATGACACGGCCAAGTGTTGTGCATTGCGTTGGGTTCAAACTGTTACTGCTTGGTCTGCGCACCGCTCCATAATGATTTAATTAGCCTACATGTCTTTTTTTTGTATTATCAACTGTTACTAATGATCCTCAGCATCAACCACACAGTCTTGACGGTGTTTACAGAGGAAGAAAATGAAGGTATGCGAAACAATGTAATTATATGGAATGATGATAATGGAATGGATGATAGGCTATACCAATTTAAGGGAACTAACAGTAAATTGGCAGTTCTGTGGTTATTAGGGCTACTGATGATTGATACTGATAGTGGTTCATATTTAATAGCCTTAATAGCCTAATTAAGACATTTGAGAGTTTCCATCCCTGCAATTTAAACGGCTGTACAATACACATTTTACATAATGGCACATTTCATAAACTTTACTGTGCCAACGTTGGTTTGTGGTGGTAAATAGACAGCTACGAAAAATATAGATGAAAACTCTCTTGGTAAATAGTGTGGTCTACAGCTTATCATGAGATCCTCTACCTCAGGTGAGCAAAACCTTGAGACGTACTTGATATTAGAGTTCATGCACCAGCTGTTCATGCGCCACCTCTTGTCTTAATGGTAGCAGCAGTTCTATCTTGCCGATGCAGCATTAAACTTTCCAGCTGTATTTTATCCATGTCGTCGTTCAGCCACGACTTGGTGAAACATGAGATATTACAGTTTTTACTGTCCCGTTGGTAGGATATTTGTGATCGTAGCTCGTCTATTTTGTTATCCAATGATTGTATGTTGGCTAATAGGACTGATGGTAGAGGTATATTGCCCACTTGCCGCCGGGTCCTTTAAAGGCCCCTCGACCTACGTCCGCGATATCTCTGTCTCTGTCTCCTGCGAATGACAGAGATGTGTGCCTTGTCGGGTGTCTGAAGTAAATCCTTCACGTCTGACTCATTAAATAAAAAATCTTTGTCCTGTACGAGATGAGTAATCGCTGTCCTGATATCCAGAAGATATTTTCGGTCATAAGAGACGGTGGCAGAAACATTATGTCCAAAATAAGTGCCAATGGTGGGTGTAGCTGGTGCATGGAAATCAGGCGCAGGAGAGCAGAGATGAGTGAACACAAAGCACTTTACTGAGGCAAATAGTAAGACCAGAACGCAACAGCATCACCAGAACCAAATGCCCAAAACATAAGGCAGCACAAAGTACCACAAACAAAGTACAAAGTACAGGCTGCCACAAAACACAGGTATTCATAAAACCTGGCGCTAACCAGCCGGAAGCATTCCAACCTCGACAAATAAACAATACCCCACACAGGCATGGAGGAGACAGAGGGCTAAATACACATAGTAATTATGAGGAGACATAACCAGGTGTACAGGAAAACAAGACAAAACAAATGGAAAATTAAAGGTGGAGCAGGCGATGGCTAGATGACCAGTGACGTCAACCTTTGAACGTCACCCGAACAAGGAGAGGGACCAACTTTGGCAGAAGTCGTGACAATAAGTTACAAATAACACAAAAAAAACACACGCAATAGTACAATTGGTTGAGAGCCCTTAAAATGGCAGCCAGTTCCTCCGTCGCCAATTATAAGCTGCACAGTCCGACACTATAAACATTCCCAAATCCAGCTCACAAAAGAATTGTGTAAAGTAACAGAAACATTAGAGGCATGTATGGGGGTGTGCCCAAAAACAAGTAGATACCTGTAAGTTCAACCAGGTATGGGAGGCAAAGACGGCTGGCAAAAACAGGTCAGTGCGGGAACAGAAGCGTCCTGTGTACACGTACTTCAGCACAGCCCTCATACAGCTGTGCGCCATGTTAGGTAAACAGCACCTGACACAACACAGAATTACATGTTTTCCTTCCCTATTCACTAGTGAATTTAATGTGATCCTGTGGGTTGACTTTTTCCTCTCCTCCTTTCTCTGTCAATCCTTAATATTCTGGGCAGCAGGTAGCCTAGTGGTTTGCGCATTGGGCCAGGAACCGAAAGGTTGCTGAAATCTAATCCCTGAGCTGACCAGGTAAGATTGTTGATCTGTTGTTCTGCCCCTTAACAAGGCTGTTAACCCACTGTTCCCTGGTAGGCCTTAATTGTAAATAAGAATTTGTTCTTAACTGATTTGCGTAGTTAAATAAAAAAAATCTAAATGTGCATACCAGCAGAAAGTGCTTCTGTAGGTATTTGCTCTTACTCCATTTGATCCAGCTTATCAACCAGTTGATTATTATAATCAGATGCACTAGATTGGGGACCTACAGGATGGTAGCTCTCCAGGAACAAAGCATCAAAGCATCGGCCTGAGACAGCAGGTGGTTCCTATTGGGACCATGGGAGGATGTAGTGCCTGATTCCACAATAGGCCCTTTATTTGCCCCATCAAGTAAAAAATATACAATACCAGTCAACATTTTGAACACACCTACTCATTCAAAGGGTTTTTCTTTATTTTAACTATTTTCTACATTGTAGAATAATAGTGAAGACATCAAATCTATGAAATAACACATATGGAATCATGTAGTAACCAAAAGTGTTAAACAAATCCAGATTCTTCAAAGTAGCCATGCTTTGCCTTGATGACAGCTTTGCACACTCTTGGCATTCTCTCAACCAGCTTCACTTGGAATGCTTTTCCAACAGTCTTGAAGGAGTTTCCAAATTTGATGAACATTTGATGGCTGCTGTTCCTTCATTCTGCGGTCCAACTCATCACAGGGCTCCCGAGTGGCGCAGCAGTCTAAGGCAATGCGAATCGCTGCAGAATGCTGGATAGCCATGCTGGTTAAGTGTCCCTTGAATTCTAAATAAATCACTGAGTATAATCAGCAAAGCAAGCCACACCATCTCACCTCCTCCTCCATGCTTCACGGTGGGAACCAGACATATGTTTTGTTATGTCGGCTATAGGCTTTCATTTGGTTAGAAGGCTTTTTTTGTAAGTGATTTGAGTTGTGAATGTGACACATCCCATTATGAAAATAAGAAGATAGGCATATCGTTATTAATTCATGGCAAGGTTTCCTTGTATCCAAATATTGAAGACATGCAGACAAATTCATTAATGCAGGGAATGGGAATAACCTAATAGTGTACTACTCTGGAGTCATAAAAACTATTACATAAATTGTTGTTATTTGCGGGTCACGGATATTCTCTTGAAACAATGCTATGTGGGTGGGTCGGGTTGTTGAGAAAAATCTGTCCTGATGTCGGATATTGGGTGGGGCTGGAATTGATGTTGCCGGTGCGGGGTGGGTGCAGCTCCAAAAATAATGGACCCATGCACGGCTCTAGTTGGGGAACCCTGGTGTACATGGAGTGGGAGGAACGAGCAAGGCAATTGCTATGCGGACCTGGTTGAGACCAACTATCAACCGGCGGTGGCACGTTGCTCTGGTTAGCACTGCCATGTCTGAGCTGGTGAAGATCAGCCAACAGCTGGACGTCCCATTTTCTATATAGATCACCCCATGCTGAACCCAATAACCAAAACATGTTTATGTATATTGTTGTGTAGGTCGCTGACAGAGATCACTCACTCACTTGTCTCTGATAACGTAGCTACACCAAGCAGTTAATCTTAATTTTTGGTTTATGACAATAGGTATTTCTTGATGTTAGCCGTTTTGTATTATAAACCAAACAATTTAACCACGCATTTTCCTGGACCCATTTGGGATCAGGGAAACCTGGGGGACACGGTGGCTTCCCCTCTCTCCCCTTCCTCTGACATACAGAACCGTATTCTACAGGCTACCTTTAGTAACCTTCTCTTATACCACTGACCATGTGTGCCAACCTTTTTAGCCCTGAGTAAAACAGGTCAAGAGACATGCATGGGATATTTACAACACAATCATGTGGTAGATATTGGTGAGGCTGTATGGGTTGACATCTGAAGTACACCTGAATCTGCATGCCAAGTTATGTGGTGATACACCAATAAATGTACAATGTATAAGGATTTTGGATAATATTGATTGGTTCTTAGTGGTCAACTTGTTTGAGCTACACTCCAGCAAGTGATAGACCATTGGAGTACAGCTGCAAGTCTCTTGGAGTATGTCTCTATGAGCTCGGCACATCTAGCCACTGAGAATTTTGCACATTCTTCAAGGAAAAACTGCTCCAGCTCCTTCAAGTTGGATGGGTTCTGCTGGTGTACAGCGATACTTAAGTCATACCACATATTCTAAATTGAATTGTGGTATGGGCTTGGGTTATAAAAAAAACAAGCCCATTCCAAGACATTTAAATGTTTCCCCTTAAACCACTCGGGTGTTGCTTTAGCAGTATGCTTAGGGTCATTGTCCTGCTGGAAGGTGAACCTCCATCCCAGTCTCAAATCTCTGGAAGACTGAAACAGGTTCCCCTCAATAATTTCCCTGTATTTAGCACCATCCATCATTCCTTCAATTCTGACCAGTTTCCCAGTCCCTGGCGATGAACAACATCCCCACAGCATGATGCTGCCACCACCATGCTTCACTGTGTGGATGGTGTTCGAGGTGATGAGAGGTGTTAGGTTTGCACCAGACGTAGCGTTTTTCTACTCAATTTTCGTCTCATCTGACCAGAGTACCTTATTCCATATGTTTGGGCAGTCTCCCACATGCCCTTTGGCAAACAGCAAACATGTTTGCTTAATTTCTTAATTTCTTCTTTAAGCTCTATGGAGTGTACGGCTTAGGGTGATCTTTGGTCTCTTTGTTGCCTCTCTGATTAATGCCCTCCTTGCCCGGTCCATGAGTTTTGGTGGGCGGCTCTCTCTTGGCAGGTTTGTTGTGGTACCATATTCTTTCAATTTTTTAATAACAGATTTAATGGTGCTCTGTGGGATGTTCAAAGTTTCTGATATTTTTTTATAACCCAACCCTGATCTGTACTTCTCCACAACTTTGTCCCTGACCTGTTTGGAGAGCTCCTTGGTCTTCATGGTGCCGCTTGCTTGGTGGTGCCTCTTGCTTAGTGGTGTTGCAGACTCTGGGGCCTTTCGGAACAGGTGTATATATATATATATATATACAGTGCCTTGCGAAAGTATTCGGCCCCCTTGAACTTTGCAACCTTTTGCCACATTTCAGGCTTCAAACATAAAGATATAAAACTGTATTTTTTTGTGAAGAATCAGCAACAAGTGGGACACAATCATGAAGTGGAACGGCATTTATTGGATATTTCAAACTTTCTTAACAAATCAAAAACTGAAAAATTGGGCGTGCAAAATGATTCAGCCCCTTTACTTTCAGTGCAGCAAACTCTCTTCAGAAGTTCAGTGAGGATCTCTGAATGATCCAATGTTGACCTAAATGACTAATGATGATAAATTACAATCCACCTGTGTGTAATCAAGTCTCCGTATAAATGCACCTGCACTGTGATAGTCTCAGAGGTCCATTAAAAGCGCAGAGAGCATCATGAAGAACAAGAAACACACCAGGCAGGTCCGAGATACTGTTGTGAAGAAGTTTAAAGCCGGATTTGGATACAAAAATATTTCCCAAGCTTTAAACATCCCAAGGAGCACTGTGCAAGCGATAATATTGAAATGGAAGGAGTATCAGACCACTGCAAATCTACCAAGAACTGTCCGTCCTTCTAAACCTTCAGCTCATACAAGGAGAAGACTGATCAGAGATGCAGCCAAGAGGCCCATGATCACTCTGGATGAACTGCAGAGATCTACAGCTGAGGTGGGAGACTCTGTCCATAGGACAACAATCAGTCGTATATTGCACAAATCTGGCCTTTATGGAAGAGTGGCAAGAAAGCCATTTCTTAAAGATATCCATAAAAAGTGTAGTTTAACCTCTTCAGACTCTAGAGGCAGTATTTCATTTTTGGATAAAAAGATGTGCCCGTTTTAAGCGCAATATTTTGTCACGAAAAGATGCTCGACTATGCATGGAATTGATAGGTTTGGAAAGAAAATACTGACGTTTCCAGAACTGCAAAGATTTTCACTGTGAGTGCCCTAGAACAAAAGCTTCAGGCAAAACCAAGATGTTTCTGCAACAAGGAAATGAACAGGATTTCTGAGGCTACGTTTTGCATTATCTCCTTATGGCTGTGAATGCGACAGGAATGAGCCTACCCTTTCTATCGTTTCCCCAAGGGGTCTGGAGCATTGTGACGTATTTGCAGGCATATCATTGGAAGATTGACCATATGAGACTACATTTGCCAAGTGTCCGCACGGTGTCCTGCGTGGAAATTGTTGCGCAAAACTCAGCTGCTGGTATTTTTCCATGGGATTCTGAGAAAAACCATGCTTCCGCGAACGGCATATCAATGAAGAGATATTTGACAAAACACCTTGAGGATTGATTCAAACAACGTTTGCCATGTTTCGGTCGACATTATGGAGTTATTTTGAAAAAAAGTTTGACGTTTAGGTGACTGAATTTTCGGTTCGTTTCGGTAGCCAACTGTGTAGTAACAAAACGGAGCGATTTGTCCTACACAAAGAATCTTTCAGGAAAAACTGGACATCTGCTATGTAACTGAGAATCTCCTCATTGAAACATCTGAAGTTCTTCAAAGGTAAATTATTTTATTTGATTCCTTTGCTGGTTTTTGTGAATATGTTGCGTGCTAAATGCTACGCTAAATGCTAAGCTAGCCATCAACACTCTTACACAAATTATTGATTTTCTATGGTTCAAAAGCATATTTTGAAAATCTGAGATGACAGTGTTGTTAAGAAAAGGCTAAGCTTGAGAGCAGGCATATTTATTTCATTTCATTTGCGATTTTTAGAAATCGTTAACGTTGCGTTATGGTAATGAGCTTGAGGCTGTAGTCACGATACCGGATCCGGGATGGCTCGGCGCAAGAGGTTAAAGTTTGCCACAAGCAACCTGGGAGACACACCAAACATGTGGAAGAAGGTGCTCTGGTCAGATGAAACCAAAATTGAACTTTTTGGCAACAATGCAAAACGTTATGTTTGGCGTAAAAGCAACACCCTGGCAGCATCATGGTTTGGGCCTGCTTTTCTTCAGCAGGGACAGGGAAGATGGTTAAAATTGATGGGAAGATGGATGGAGCCAAATACAGGACCATTCTGGAAGAAAACCTGATGGAGTCTGCAAAAGACCTGAGACTGGGACGGAGATTTGTCTTCCAACAAGACAATGATCCAATACATAAAGCAAAATCTACAATGGAATGGTTCAAAAATAAACATATCCAGGTGTTAGAATGGCCAAGTCAAAGTCCAGACCTGAATCCAATCGAGAATCTGTGGAAAGAACTGAAAACTGCTGTTCACAAATGCTCTCCATCCAACCTCACTGAGCTCGAGCTGTTTTGCAAGAAGGAATGGGAAAAATGTTCAGTCTCTCGATGTGCAAAACTGACAGAGACATACCCCAAGCGACTTACAGCTGTAATCACAGCAAAAGGTGGCGCTACAAAGTATTAACTTAAGGGGGCTGAATAATTTTGCACGCCCAATTTTTCAGTTTTTGATTTGTTAAAAAAGTTTGAAATATCCAATAAATGTCGTTCCACTTCATGATTGTGTCCCACTTGTTGTTGATTCTTCACAAAAAAATACAGTTTTATATCTTTATGTTTGAAGCCTGAAATGTGGCAAAAGATCGCAAAGTTCAAGGGGGCCGAATACTTTCGCAAGGCACTGTACTTCCTTTTGATACATTTTTTTGTTACTGTTTTGCCATGTATGAATATGTTATTCATTGCCTTTCTATGGGCAATAAGGCTACCTTTTTTTATTCTAACCGTTGTCCTAAAATTGAAAATCAAAAAGCTATATGATCCTTGGTTATGACCTTCTTAAAACAGTTCTGTATGTTAGCTTAGTAGAAACCCGGGCCCTTAGACCTTAAGTGGAATATTAGTAATTTATTCTGAAGCCAAAAAAGACATTAGCAAGGCTTTTCAGCATACACAGTTTGACATCTGCTACAGCAGTGGTCCCTAACTCCGGTTCTTGAGTACCCTCAACAGCACACATTTTTGTTGTAGCTTCAGACAAACATACCTGATTCAACTACTTGAGGACCTGATGATTAGTTGACAAGTTGAATTAGGTGTGTTTGTCTGGGATTACAATAAAAAAGGTTATGTTAGGGGTTCTCGAGGACCCGGGTTGGGATCCACTGTGCTACAGTACTGTAGCTTTATTTATCTACTGTACTTCAAGAACAGATGTACTCACATTGGATTGGTTGATTAGCTTTCAAACAGCCAAATACATACTCTTAGAGTAGGTTTACCCCATTAATGTACTTGGTACATGTACTGTCTCCATGCAATCTGCCATCTGGGAATCTGTTCAATGGCCCTAATCTTGATATACTGTATACCCATTGGTTCAAGGGCAATCTGCATTTCAAACAACAACACCATCACCCTGCCATTGTTTTGGTAAGAAGTTGAGTTTAGAGAAGTGTTTACCACTCTCAAATTCATCGATAGAGCTACAGTATGGATAAAAAAAAACATTTAACCATATTCAGAGGCTAAACAGTGTTTGTTTACAACTACATTGTTTACAAACAATTTAGCAGAATAAGCATATATTTGGGGTTTTGATGGGGTATGACAATTGGACTATGTTCATGACGCATTTATTATATAAGTTATATTCTTCAAGAATCAATGGGTGTGTGTAAATAATTTAAAGTAACTGTCCAGTGTTTCCAGATTTCTATGAAATATGACCTGTCATTCTTTTTCCTTCCAAAAATAGATTAAGGGTCCCACTGTACAGTAAGAATAGGAGCAAGGGAAGTTTCATTCAATCAGCCATTGGGTTGCTGAACAGTGGGACATAGGACAGATGCAGGCCAAATACACCAGTGGAGGCTGGTGGGAGGAGCTATAGGAGGATGGGCTCATTTTAATGGCTGGAATGGAATCATGGAACGGAGTCAAACGTGGTTTCCATATGTTTGTGTTTAACACAGTTCCATTTATACCATTCCAGCCTTTACATTGAGCCCATCCTATAGCTCCTCCCACCAGCCTCCACTGGTGTATTGCTTCCACTGCAATACACAGTCAGGGAGTAGGCCAATATACGGTCAAATAGTAGACTTTGAATATGTGAAAATGTATCTTGTGTACTTTTCCGTACTGCACGTCATATATTCTGTTGTGTTTGTGTATTTGTATGCTGATGTCCTAAAAATGTATTCCATGGAAATGGACAATAAAGTATATCATATTGTATCATTAAAAAGCAGCTTTTCTGTGTTGTATTGGTTGGGCATACCCCAAAAACAGAATGGTGTAGGCATATACCGGTCATGAAAAATATTCCTTCTCTAGACCGCTGATAGGCCAGCTCATCCTCCTCAGGAGTATGACATCATACTCTATGAGGAAATGGAAAGCATTATTCAAATGCTCTGTTTGAGATACAAGTTTGAGGTGCTCAATTTATGCTCTTGCCACATATACAAGTATAGGATGAGTCAACAACATTACTTGCGTATGAGTATGAAAATGAACTTTTAAAAGTGAATGCTCACTAGACAGTTACTTTAAAAGTAAGAAAATGTATTTAGAAATTGCATTGACCCTTTAAATTATATAATTTATAAGCGTTTCAAGAGCATAGTGCAACTGTTTTACCCTATCATAACCCAATATATAAAGTTGCATTACTCCATTGTTTATAACAGGAACATAAACCATGTGTAGCTTCAAAATATGTTCAAAAACTGTAAACTACCTTGCCCATTTCCCATCTGAATAGGCCTATGTATTAGGCTAGCCCACATGTAGGGTTAAGGAGTGGTTTTGTGGACACAGATTAATCTTAGTCCAGGACCATAAATAATTTTGTGTAGAGATTTTCCATTGATCATGCTTTTTAGTCCAGGACTAGGCTTAATATGTGTCTCTTGAAAAACTCCCCATAATGTTTAAATGAGTGGAATGGGATTTTGTTTTGCATGTTGACATTACCAAATACATTCACTGGGTAAACCTACTCCTAAAAGTATGAAAAGTATGTATTAGGCTGTTTGAGGGAGTTTGAATCCTTGTATGTAGTATTTGTATTATTATGGATCCCCATGAGCTGCCTACTCTTCCTGGGGTCCAGCAAAATGAAGGTAGTTATGCATTTTAAAAACATTACTAAAAACATTACCGTACATTCATAAAAGATTTCACAACATTGTGAGTGTGCCCTCAAGCCTCTACTCTACTACCACATATCTATAACACAAAATCTATGTGTGCATGTGTGTATAGTCTGTATGTTATCGTGTGTTTGTATGCATGTGTCTATGTTTGTGTTGCTTCACAGTCCCCGCTGTTCCATAAGGTGTATTTGTAAATACATTTTTTTTAAATGAATAAAAAAAATGTAATCAAATGTTACTGCTGGCATGAGTTACTTGATGTGGAAGAGTACTGTGCGCCTCTCATAGCCTGTTCTGGTCTTGGGGACTGTGAAGAGACCTCTGGTGGCATGTCTTGTAGGGTGTTGGAGCTGTATGCCAAACTGACAGCTTGGTGCATTCAACATACATCTCACAAATACAAGTAGTGATGAAGTCAATCTCTCCTCCACTTTGAGCCAGGAGAGATTGACACGCATATTATTAATGTTAGCTCTCTGTGTACATCCAAGGGCCAGCCCTGTTCTGAGCCAATTGCAATTTTCCTAAGTCCCTCTTTGTTGCACCTGAACACACGACTGAACAGTAGTCCAGGTGCGACAAAGCTAGGGCCTGTAGGACCTGCCTTGTTGATAGTGCTGTTAAGAATGCAGCGTAGCGCTTTATTATAGACAGACTTCTCTCCATTTTAGCAATTGTTGTAGCAATCTATTTTGATCATGACAGTTTACAATCCAGGTTTAATCCAAGCAGTTTATTCTCCTCAACGTGCTCAATTTCCACATTATTCATTACAATATTTAGGATTTAGTGAATGATTTACTGCAGTAGCATGTCATTAGTTGTTACACTCTGACCATTATTTGTGATCTTTGTTTCTATGTTTTGTTTGGACAGGGTGTGATATGAGTGGGCTTTCTATGTTGCATGTCTAGTTAGTCTGTTTCTATGTGTTTTGGCCTGATATGGTCCTCAATCAGTGGCAGGTGTTTGTCATTGTCACTGACTGGGAACCATATTTAGGTAGCCTATTTTGTATTGTGGTTCGTGGGTTATTGTCTATGTGATGTTGCATGTTAGCACTCAGTTTCTATAGCGGTCACGTTCGTCTGGTTAGTTTGTTTTGATTGTTTAGTGTACTTTGTCATTTTTTGTCTATAATTTAAAGTATATATTCACACCACGCTGTGCTTTGGTCTCCGCAATATGACAATCATGACAGAATAACCCACCAACAATGGACCAAGCAGCGTGGTACGGCCAGCAGCAGCAGCGGCAAAGAACGCAGGACTCATGGACTTGGGAGGAGATTCTGGACAGCGAAGGACCCTGGGCACAGCCAGGGGAATATCTCCGCCCCAAAGCAGAGCTGGAGGCAGCGAAAGCAGAGAGGTTCCAGAATGAGGAGGCAGCATGGCAGCGTGGCTGGAAGCCCGAGAGGCAGCCCCAAAAATGTATTGTGGGGAAACACAGGGAGTGTGGCGAAGCCAGGTAGGAGACCTTGGCCAACTTCCTGTGCTTACCGGAGAGAGAGAGAGGAACCGGACAGGCACCGTGTTATGAGGTGGAGCGCACTGTGTCCCCGGTGCGTGTGCATAGCCCGGTTTGGTACATTCCAGCTCCTCGTATCGGCCGGGCTAGAGTGGGAATCGAGCCAGGTGCCATGAAGCCGGCTCTACGCATCTGGTCCGCCAGAGTCTCCCGTCTGTCCTGAGCCGCCAGAGTCTCCCGTCTGAACTGAGCCGCCAGAGTCTCCCGTCTGAACTGAACCGCCGGAGTCCCACGTCTGTCCTGAGCCGCCGGAGTCCCCCGTTTGTCCTGAGCCGCCGGAGTCCCCCGTTTGTCCTGAGCCGCCGGAGTCCCCCGTCTGTCCTGAGCCGCCGGAGTCCCCGTCTGTCCTGAGCCGCCGGAGTCCCCCGTCTGTCCTGAGCCGCCGGAGTCCCCCGTCTGTCCTGAGCCGCCGGAGTCCCCCGTCTGTCCTGAGCCGCCAGAGTCCCCCGTCTGTCCTGAGCCGCCAGTCAGCCAGGAGCCGCCAGGAGCCGCCAGTCAGCCAGGAGCCGCCAGTCAGCCAGGACCCGCCAGAGCCGTCAGCCAGCCAGGACCCGCCAGAGCCGTCAGCCAGCCAGGACCCGCCAGAGCCGTCAGCCAGCCAGGACCCGCCAGAGCCGTCAGCCAGCCAGGAGCCGCCAGAGCCGTCAGCCAGTCCGGAGCTGCTCCTCAGTCCAGGCTGCCCCTCAGTCCGGAGCTGCCCCTCAGTCCGGAGCTGCCCCTCAGTCCGGAGCTGCCCCTCAGTCCAGTGGGGCCTTTAATTAGGGTCTTAGACCCAAGGTCGGAGGCGAGGGTCGCCACTCTAAAGAGGCCCTTGAAGAGGGAAATGTCTATGGTGGAGTGGGGTCCACGTCCCACTCCAGAGCCGCCACCGCGGCCAGATGCCCACCCCTATAGGTTTAGTTTTTGCGGCCGAGTCCGCACCTTAGGGGGGGAGTACTGTCACACTCTGTCCATTATTTGAGTTGTGTGTTTCTATGTTTTGTTTGGTCAGGGTGTGATATGAGTGGGCATTCTATGTTGCATGTCTAGTTAGTTAGTTTCTATGTGTTTTGGCCTGATATGGTTCTCAATCAGTGGCAGGTGTTTGTCGTTGTCTCTGATTGGGAACCATATTTAGGTAGCCTGTTTTGTATTGTGGTTTGTGGGTTATTGTCTATGTGATGTTGCATGTTAGCACTCAGGTTCTATACCGGTCACGTTCATCTGGTTAGTTTGTTTAGTGTACTGTGTGGTTTTTTTTGTCTATAATTAAAAGTATGTATTCACACCACACTGCACTTTGGTCTCCTCCATACGACGATCGTGACATTAGTAAAGATTGAAAAAAGTAAAGGTCCTAGACAGCTAATTCCCTGGGGAATTTCCGATTCAAACTGGATTTTGTTGGTCAGACTTCCATTAAAGAGCAACCTCTATGTTATGTTAGACAGGTAACTCTTTATCCACAATATAGCATGTGGTGTAAATCCATAACACATTTGTATTTCCAGCAACAGACTATGATCGATAATGTCAAAAGCCTCACTGAAGTCTAACAAAACAGCCCCAACAATTTTTTTATCATCAATTTCTCTCAGCCAATCATCAGTCATTTGTGTAAATGCTGTGTTTATTGAATGTCTTTCCCTATAAGCGTGCTGAAAGTCTGTAAAATAGTGTTTTATCTGGTCAAACACAATTTTTTCAAAAGTTTACCAAGGGTTGGAACGGGCTGATTACTCAGCTATTTGAGCCAGCTAAGGGGGCTTTGCCATTCGTGGGTAAGGGATTAACTTTATCTTCCCTCCATGCCTGAGGGCACACACTTTCTAGTAGGCTTAAATTGAAGAACGGCAAACATATGTGGCAATATCGTTCGCTATTATCATCAGTAATTTTCCATCCAAGTTGTCAGACCCCGGTGACTTGTCATTGTTGATAGAAAATAATACTTCCACACTTACTTTACGGAATTCAAAATGACAATGTTTATCTTTCATACTTTGGTCAGATATACTTGGATGTGTAGTATCAGCATTTGTTGCTGGCATGTCATGCCTAAATTTGCTAATCTTTCCAATGAAATTAATCATTAAAGTAGTTAGCAATATCAGTGGGTTTTCAGATGAATGAGCCATCTGATTCGATGAATGATGGGTGGAGTTTGCCTTTTTGCTCAAAATGTAATTAAGGTGCTCCAAAGCTTTTTACTATAATTCTTTATGTAGTTTCTTATTATTTTTATTCAATTAGTCACATGATTTCTCAATTTGCAGTACGTTTGCCAATCGGTTGTACAGCCAGACCGATTTGGTATCTCTTTTGCCTCTTCCTTCTCAACCATACAATTTTTCAATTCCTCATCAATCCATGGGGATTTAACAGTTTTTACATGCTTATAAGTAACTGGGATAAGCAATTTAATAAATGAGTCAAGTGCAGCGTCTGGTTGCTTGCCATTACACACCATGGACCAACAAATATTCTTCACATAGGAATCACTACAAAACTTATTTTAGGACCTCTTTTACACAATATTAGGCCCAGGCTTTGGAACTTTGGGTATCCTAGATAGCTTCTACATTGTGATCTCTACATCCAATGGATTTGGATACTGCTTTCAAACAAATTTCTGCAGCATTAGTAAAGTCATGATCAATACATGTTGATTTAATTTCTGTACTGTTTGTAACTACCCTGGTAGGTTGATTGATAACCTGAACCAGGTTGTAGGCATTAGTTACTGTTTGAAGCTTTCTCTTGAGTGAGCAGCCTGATGAAAGACAGTCAATATTTATATCACCCAGAAAGTATACCTCCCTGTAGGTAACATATACATTATCAAGCATTTCACACATATTGATTATTGTTATTGCTTTACTGGGAAGCATAGAAGAGGTAGATATACTCTGGTTATTTTATTAGTGAGCTGCACACAGTGGACCACCTCAGTGCCAACAGTATTACTCTGGTTAATAGGCATATGATTACAGCATAAAATAGCTGTATGATCAACAGAGGCATTCCAGACAGTAAGAGGGACATAAATTAGGTTATTTACATTGTGTCTTCCAACACCCCTAGGATAATGGACATTTGCTGAAGCATTATGACAACTCAGCAACACAATGGTAGGGATTAAATGAGCTGGACTTGGGTCATTGATGAGTCATTTTCTCAACGCAGCCTTATAATGCTGTGAAAGGATCAAGGAAGCCAAATGATTTGGGTGGATCCCATCCTCCTTATAATACAATCTTTGATCCAGGAGGTTTCAAAATTGTCAATAAAACGTTACACCCACAGAGCTGCAATTGTCTCGTAGCCAGTTATGGAGGGCTGAACCGTACAATGCCACGGTTTAGGGAGGGCAGAGGGCCAGATATTGTTGAAGTACAGTCGATAAATAAAGCTACAGTAGATGTTAAGCTATGTATTCTGAAAAGCCTTGTTAGTGCATATGCAAATTAGCTTTTGAATTTCCTGTCTTTTTCAGCTTCAGACAAAAGCTAATATTTCACTTAAAACAGTTTTTGGTATTAATTAATACTGGAATAGGCCATTGTGTGTGTTGCAAGCAGCGTGTCCTGGCAGGGGAAATATCCAAGGATGTTTACTTCCAGGGTTGTTTATTTGGAGCACTTGTACATGTCTGCGTTGAGATTAGATTTTGATAGTCTGTCCTTTACTTTGTTTGTTGACATTTGGGTGATTGATGTGGGTTGGGAGATGAATAGCAGCACTCACACCTACCCAGCTCAGATGAAACCTTGATTTCCACCAGCTGCCAATACGAAAAGGAAACAGTTATTAAATAGTTATTGTTCTTTTTGCCCTTGCGTGTGGAAATAAACAATTAATACCTGTTATAAAACGTAACAACTGATACAAGTATTGTTGCATTTAGAATGAATTTTGGCTAAAATTAAGAATATTAGTGAGGTCGGGACTGATGTCGGACTATTAGACCTGGCTCGCAGTCGGCGTTCCAATTCATCCCAGAGTTGTTTTATGGCCTTGAGGTCAGGACTCTGTGCAGGCCAGTTCTTCCACACTGATCTCGACAAACTATTTCTGTATGTACCTCACTTTGTGCACGGGGATATGCTGAAACAGGAAAGGGGCATGCTGAAACAGGAAAAGGACTTCCCCAAACTGTTGCCACAAACTTGGAAGCACAGAATTGTCTACACATTTATCTTCACTGGAACTAAGGGACCTAGCCCGAACCATGATAAACAGCCCCAGACCATTATTCCTCCTCCACCAAACTTTACAGTTTGCACTATGCATTGGGGCATATAGCGTTCTTCTGGCATCCACCAAATCCAGATTCATCCTTCGGACTGCAAGATGTTGAAGCGTGATTCATTACTCCAGAGAACCCGCTTCTACTGTGCCAGAGTTCAATGGCGGCGAGATTTACACCACTCCAGCCAACACTTGGCATTGCACATTGGTGATCTTTGTCTTATGTGCGGCTGCTTGGCCGGGGAAACCCATTTCATGAATCTTCCGACAAACAGTTCTTGCTCCGACGTTGCTTCCAGAGGCAGTTTGGAACTTGGTAGTGAGTGTTGCAACCGAGAACAGATGATTTTTACACGCTACGTGCTTCAGCAGTCAGCGGTCCCGTTCTGTGAGCTCGTGTGGCCTACCACTTCGCGGCTGAGCCATTGTTGATCACTTACGTTTCCACTTCACAATAACAACACTTACAGTTGAACGGGGGCAGCTCTAGCAGGGCAGACATTTGACAAACTGACTTGTTGGAAAGATGGCATTCTATGACGGTGCCACGTTGAAAGTCACTGAGCTCTTCAGTAAGGTCATTCTACTGCCAATGTTTGTCTATGGAGATTGCATGACTGTGTGTTTGATTTTATACAACTGTCAGCAACCGGTGTGGCTGAAATAGCCGAATCCATTCATTTGAAGGGGTGTCCACATACACATATATATAAAGGTATGTTGCATCAGTTCTGTAAATGGGAATTTGTCACAATGTTTTTCGAAGCATAATATTACTAGACATCCTGTTATTGTGTACTTTATTATACTTTATTGCATTGTTTAGTGTGAGGGGGGGGGGGTTATAAAGTGTCAGTTTTTGTGAGTTTCGGTTTAATTTAGGCTCTTATTATGACCATAATGGGACACCGAATGACCACCCTGTTGTCATTATCTGATGGAAACATGGCACAGGTTTGAAAACTTAGGAATTTGGTTTTGAACACGAGAAATAATTGAATTAAAAGGTACAAGTAGCTAAACGCTGTCTGACAGAAATAGAGAAAATTGTCATGAATCTTCTGTGGTGGGGGTGGCTTGGTCAAATCCATAGCCATTTGTTACTGTACAGGATTTACTGCATGTCTGTTGTGATATGCCCATTAAATCAAGGAATCTAAAAAAGAGACACGTGTCAATGAGAGAATAGGGAGAAGGGAGTGGGTGGGGCCTAAGGCAAAATAACAAAGTTTTAATTAAGTTCTGAAGTGGAAATTTCAATGTTCTTTTACATTTTAAATTATATTTTAGGCATGGGACACCATATACCTTAAGTAGATGTAGATTAAGATATCAGCAAGAGTTATTTGGGTAACACACTTGAGCGAAAAAAAATACAATTTCTTTCCCTTGCAAAGAGGTTTGTCTTTCTGGGAAGATAATCCAGGATTCACTTTCCCCTGTGTTGTGAAGAATACATAACTCAGATAGCATAACTCAATAATTGGATTCCAGTTATGATTAACAATCAAACTGGCATATTTGAAATTACTTGTGAAACTTTTGATCATTAGTTTCTGGGTAGGTGGTCATATAATTGGCAGCTTCTCCAGTAATTGCTCCACTGAAAATTAGGTAATTGAAATGGAATTTACAATGCTTACATTTTTTGTTGCCAAAAGAGAATTAAAGAGGAAGTGTGAATCAACTAAGTGAGTGGTGGTGGTGGTGCTGATGCATATCAGGGCCGTGCACAGATCTTTCAGGGGACAGGTGCTCAAAATGTAAGCAAGCTAGTTACAGTGCGTCCTAAAGACATGATTGACATTGGGAAAAGAAGGTAGGCTATAAGCTGATCATTGATGTTGATGAATGATGTAAATCTGCTAGTTAGCTGATCTTTTTTTTACTGATTGGGATTTATCGTCAACGCTCTTAACTAACTGGTGATATATGGCTGGCTGGCTGGTGGTTTTTTGGATATTGTATATATATGGTGTTTAGCTAGAGTCTAGACGTCTTGTGTTCAGTGCTTAATTTGTAAATCGGAGATGCTGGAGCAGAAAAGTGAGCACGTGGGGGGAGGGTGAACTAGGGAGCTTTGAAGTACCAGAACTCATGAGATTGTTTTTTTTACCTTTATAATAAAGCATTGCATGCATATCATCGCATTTCCATAGTGGCGTAAAACAATAGAGTAGAATAGAGGCACTTACACAGGTGGACAATTCTATGTAATTTTATATTGCTGGAGACTTTGGCAGAATATTTGTTAATACTGCACAAATGATCAAAATGATAGACAAACTGAGAATCTGAGATTTAATAAAAACTTGTCTTGAATCCATCAATAGCCTAGGCCTAGGTGTGTTAAGACACACATATAGTACAATATGAGGAGTAAATTATAGTCCTAAAAAAGCTTTCCAGTTTCACTGACTCACCCAATGATGAGCAGCTTACTCACACGACCGATGTGCTCCTACAAAGTAGTAGGCCATTCTGAATTTTTTCATTTATTTCTGAACAGACAGTAGTAATTCTATAATTTAGGAAAATGTATTTCAATTTACCAGGCGTGCTGCAGCACCTCCAGCACCCTTCCCGCAGGTAAGATTCTATAAGGAAAGAAATTATGAAGTGCTGCTGTGTGTTGGCTATTAGACAACCAGACTGAATATTGATGATGATGTAAAAAAACATGTTTTTTAAATCAAGTGTTATCAAGAGTTAATCAAATGTTATGCTGCTGTGGCAGTATTTAAACTAGGTAGTTTGCTACACACACTGGTGACCATGCATGTTAGGATACCAGGTGCAATCTCCATACAGGGCAGACTGGGAAAAAGGCACAACTAGGCTCATGTGAGCTAGGTACAGGTTAAACCAACGGATGGGTAGGGGTGGGGCTGGCGAACTTGACGATGTCACAAGGGCATTGGGTTCAGAACAACAACGACAAAAACTGTATCCCAAAATATATACAGTGCCTTCGGAAAGTATTCAGACCCCTTGACTTTTTCCACATTTTGTTTCGATACAGCCTTATTCTAAAATGGATTAAATACAGTTGAAGTCAGAAGTTTACATACTAAAACTCCACTCCACAAATGTCTTGTTAACAAACTATAGTTTTGGCAAGTCGGTTAGGACATCTACTGTGTGCATTACACAAGTAATTTTTCCAACAATTGTTTACAGACAGATTATTTCACTTCAGAAGTTTACATACACTTAGTTACATACACTTAGTTGATTGTACCTTTCAACTGCTTGGAAAATTCCAGAAAATGTTTTAATGGCTTTAGAAGCTTCTGATAGGCTAATTGACATAATTTGAGTCAATTGGAGGTGTACCTGCAGATGTATTTCAAGGCCTACCTGCCTCTTTGCTTGACATCATGCAAAAATCAAAAGAAATCATCCAAGACCAAAAATTGTAGGCCTCATCAAGTCTGGTTCATCCTTGGAAGCAATTACCAAACGCCTGGAATTACATCGTTCATCTGTACAAACAAATGAACTACCGATGTAAGTATAAACACCATAGGACCACGCAGCCGTCATACTGCTCAGGAAGGAGACGCGTTCTGTCTCCTATAGATGAACGTACTTCGGTGCGAAAAGTGAATCCTAGAACAACAACGAGGCCTACAAACCTGACTCAGTTACACCAGCTCTATCAGGAGGAATGGGCCAAAATTCACCCAACTTATTGTGGGAAGCTTGTGGAAGGCTACCCGAAGCGTTTGATCCAAGTTAAACAATTTAAAGGCAATGCTACCAAATACTAATTGAGTGTATGTAAACTTCTGACCCACTGGGAATGTGATGGGAAGCTGAAATAAATCACTCTACTATTATTCTGACATTTCACATTTTTTAAATAAAGTATTGATCCTAACTGACCTAAGACAGGGAATTGTTGCTAGGATTAAATGTCAGGAATTGTGAAAAAGTGTATATGTATTTGGCTAAGGTGTATGTAAATGTCTGACTTCAACTGTAAATACAAATCCTTAGAAATCTACACATTTTTGAACATTTATATTTAAAAAAAATATCTTATTTCAGACCCTTTGCTATGAGACTCAAATTTGAGCTCTGGTGCATCCTGTTTCCATTGATCATCCTTGACATGTTTTTACAATTTGATTGGAGTCCACTTCTGGTAAATATGGAAAAGCACACAAGAGTCTATATAAAGTCCCACAGTTGACAGTGCATGCCAAAGCAAAAGCTCCTGTCTCAGGGCTCTAAGGACAATTCCTTCGACCTCATGGCTTGTTTTTTTTTCTCTGACATGCACTTTCAACTGTGGGACCTTATATAGACAGGTGTGTGCCTTTCTAAATGATGTCCAATCATTTGAATTTACTACAGGTGGACTCCAATCAACTTGTAGAAACATCTCAAGGATGATCAATGGAAACAGAATGCACCAGAGCTCAATTTCAAGTCTCATAGCAAAGGTTCTGAATACTTATCAAAATAAGGTATTTCTGTTTTTTATTTTTAATAAATTTCCCAACATTTCTTAAAATCTGTTTTTGCTTTGTCTTTATGGGGTATTGTGTTTAGATTGATGAGAATTGATTTTGTTTTATCCATTTTAGAATAAGGCTGTAACGTAGCAGAATGTGCACTGTATAATTGTTCTTATCACCACTGTTCATACCACATTTTTTTTATATTACTTATTTAACCAGGTAGGCCAGTTGAGAACAAGTTCTCATTTACAACTGCGACCTGGCCAAGATAAAGCAAAACAGTGCGACACAAACAACATAGAGTTACACATGGGATAGACACAGGTACAGTCAATAACACAATAGAACAATCTATATTCAATGTGTGCAAATATAGTTAGATTAGGGAATTAAGGCAGTAAATAGGTCATAGTGGTGAAATAATTACAATTTAGCAATTAAACACTGGAGTGATAGATGTGCAGAAGATGAATGTGCAAGTAGAGATACGGGTGCAAAGGAGCAAAAGAATAACAATATGGGGACGAGGTAGTTGGGTGGGCTATTTACAGATGGGCTGTGTACAGGTACAGTGATCGGTAAGCTGCTCTGACAGCTGATGCTTAAAATTAGTGAGGGAAAGATAAGAGTCCAGCTTCAGTGATTTTTGCAATTCGTTCCAGGTGTTGGCAGCAGAGAACTGGAAGGAAAGGTGGCCAAAGAGGAGTTGACTTTGGGGATGACCAGTGAAATATACCTGCTGGAGCGCATGCTACGGGTGGGTGCTGCTATGGTGACCAGTGAGCTGAGATAAGGCGGGGCTTTACCTAGCAAAGACGTATAGATGACCTGGAGCATGTGGGTTTGACAACGAATATGTAGCGAGGGCCAGCCAACGAGAGCATACAGGGCGCCTGGAGGTTTGTTAACACAGTGTCCATAGAAGGGCCAGATGTATACAGAATGGTGTCGTCTGCGTAGAGGTAGATCAGAGAATCACCAGCAGCAAGAGCGACATCATTGATGTATTCAGAGGTAAGAGTCGGCCCGACAATTGAGCCCTGTGGCAACCCCATAGAGACTGCCAGAGGTCCGGACAACAGGCCCTCCGATTTGACACACTGAACTCTATCTGAGAAGTAGTTGGTGAACCAGCTGAGGCAGTCATTTGAGAAACCAATGCTGCTGAGTGTGCCGATAAGAATGCAGTGATTGACAGATTCGAAAGCCTTGGCCAGATTGATGAAGACGGCTGCATAGTATTGTGTTTTATCGATGGCTGTTATGCTATACTTTTAGGACCTTGAGTGTGGCTGAGGTGCACCCATGTCCAGCTCGGAAACAAGATTGCATAGCGTAGAAGGCCCGGTGGGATTCAAAATGGTCTGTGATCTGTTTGTTCACTTGGCTTTCAAAGACTTTAGGAAGGCAGGGTAGGATAGATATAGGTCTGTAACAGTTTGGGCCTAGAGTGTCTCCCCATTTGTAGAGGGGGATGACTGCAGGAGCTTTCCAATATTTGGGGATCTCAGACGATATGAAAGAGAGGTTGAACAGGCTAGTAATAAGGGTTGCAACAATAGAGGCGGATCATTTTAGAAAGAGAGGGTCCATATTGTCTGTCCCAGCTGATTTGTAGGGGTCCAGATTTTGCAGCTCTTTCAGAACATCAGCTATCTGGATTTGGGTGAAGGAACAATTGGGGGAGGTTTGGGCGAGTTGCTGTGGGGGGTGCAAAGTTGCTGACCGGGGTAGGGGTAGCCAGGTGCAAAGCATGGCCAGCTGTCGAAAAATGCTTCTTGAAATTCTCGATTATCGTAGATTTATCGGTGGTGATAGTGTTTCCTAGCCCCAGTGCAGTGGGCAGCTGGGAGGAGGTGCTCTTATTCTCCGTGGACTTTACAGTGTCCCAGAACTTTTTGGAGTTTGTGCTACAGGATGCAAATGTATGTTTGAAAAAGCTAGCCTTTGTTTTGCTAACTGCCGGTCTATATTGGTTCCTAACTTCCCTGAAAAGTTGCATATCGCGGGTTCTATTCGATGCTAATGCAGTACGCCACAGGATGTTTTTGTGCTGGTCAAGGACAGTCAGGTCTGGAGTGAACCAAGTGCTATATCTGTTCTTATTTCTACATTTTTTTAATGGGGCATGCTTATTTAAGATGGTGAGGAAAGCACTTTTAAAGAATATCCAGGCATCCTCTACTGACGGAATGAAGTCAATATCCTTCCAGGATACCCGGGCCAGGTCGATTAGAAAGGCCTGCTCGCTGAAGTGTTTTAGGGAGCGTTTGACAGTGATGAGGGGTGGTTGTTTGATTGCGGACCCATTACGGAAGCAGGCAATGAGGCAGTGATCACTGAGATCCTGGTTGAAGACAGCAGAGGTGTATTTAGAGGGCAGGTTGGTCAGGATTATATATATATGAGGGTGCCTGTGTTTACGGGTTTGGGGTTGTACCTGGTAGGTTACTTGATAATTTGTGTGAGATTGAGGGCATCCAGCTTAGATTGTAGGATGGCCGGGTTGTTAAGCATATCCCAGTTTAGGTCACCTAACAGTACAAACTCTGAAAACAAATGGGGGGCAAATAATTCATATATATTGTCCAGGGCACAGTTGGTGGCTGAGGGGGGTCTATAACAAGTGACAACAGTGAAAGACTTATTTCTGGAAAGGTGGGTTTTTAAAAGTAGAAGCTCAAACTGTTTGGGCACAGACCTGGATAGCATGACAGAACTCTGCAGGCTATCTCAGCAGTAGATTGCAACTCCAACCCCTTTGGCAGTTCTATGTCAGAAAATTATGGTGGCCTTCCTAAGCCAGGATTCAGACACGGCTAGGACATCAGGGTTTGCAGAGTGTGCTATAGCAGTGAATAAAACCAACTTAGGGAGGAGGCTTCTGATGTTAACATGCATGGAACCAAGGCTTTTACGGTTACAGAATGATAGCACCTGGGGAATAGGAGTGGAACTGGTGGCTACAGGGCCTGTGTTAACCTCTAAATCACCAGAGCCACAGAGGATGAGTAGGATAAGTGTACGGTTAAAGGCTATAAGAACTGGTCGTCTAGTGCTTTGGGGACAGAGAATAAGAGGAGCAGATTTCTGGTCACAGTGGAATAGATTCAGGGCATAATGTACAGACAATGGTATGGTAGGATGTGAGTACAGTGGAGGTAAACCTAGGCGTTGAGTGATGATGAGAGAGGCTTCGACTCTGGAGGCACCAGTTAAGCCAAGTGAGGTCTCCGCATGTGTGTGGGGTGGACAAAAGAGCTATCTCGGGCATTTTGAGTGGGACTGAGTACTCTACAGTGAAATAAAACACTAAGAACTAGCCAGGACAGCAGTAGACAAGGCGTATTGACATTAGGGAGAGGCATAAAGTAATCACAGGTGTTGATCAGGAGAGCTAAGACAACAACGGGTAAATGGCAATGAATGGGCAGAGCGGGTCAGTTAGGTATATACTGGACCTGAGTTCGAGGCTGAGGCCGACAGGTAAACAAAATGAGGTACCATGTTATTGAAACAATCCAGGGGGCATCAGCTGTGCAACCCGAGTGATCATAGGGTCAAAAGAGCAGCAATAGATGAGTCAAATCAATTCAAATCAAATGTCATTTGACAAATACACATGGTTAGCAGATGTTAATGCGAGTGTAGCGAAATTTTTGTTATTCGACCATGCAGTAATATCTAATAAGTAATCTAACAATTTCACAACAACTACCTTATACACACAAGTGTAACGGAATGAATAAGAATATGTACATAAAAATATTTGGATGAGCGATGGCCGAACGGCATAGGCAAGATGCAGTAGATGGCATAGAGTACAGTATATACATATGAGATGAGTAATGTAGGGTATGTAAACATTATGTAAAGTGGCATTGTTTAAAGTGGATAGTGATACATTTATTACATCCAATTGTTAATTATTAAAGTGGCTAGAGATGAGACAGTATGTTGGCAACAGCCACTCAATGTTAGTGATGGCTGTTTAACAGTCTGATGGCCTTGAGATAGAAGCTGTTTGTCAGTCTCTCGGTCCCGGCTTTGATGCACCTGTACTGACCTCGCCTTCTGGATAGCGGTGTGAACAGGCAGGATAAGTCAGGGTGTCAGGGTGCCATTCGGTAGTCACTACTAAGCTAGGTGTGCAGGGGGCACAGCGTTCAGCTAGCGGGCCGGGGCTAGTAGATGGTTCTTCGGCGACATCGTAACAGAATAGCCTGTTGAGAGCACATCGGGCAATCACGTCGGCAGTCCAGTTGTGATGGATCGGCGAGGCTCCATGTTGACAATAACGGGTCTAGGCCAGTTGGCAAAGGAGGGATTGTAGCCCTAGAATTAGCTGGTATATGAGCCTAGCTTGAGGCTAGCTCAAGGCTAGCTGTGGTGCTTGCTTCGGGACAGAGGCGTTAGCTAACAGTAGCCACTCGTTTGCAGCTAGCTAGCTGCAATGATCCAATGTAATGATCCAGAGCGGCAGGAATCCGGGGATGTGGTAGAGAGAAGCAGTCCGATATGCTCTGGGATGATATCGCACTGTGCAGACTGGCAGGTGTTGTCCGAGCTAAGGCTGGCTGATGACCGGGAGAAAGGTGAAGAGCGCTAGCCGTGGCTAACAAAGACTAGTAGCTAGTTAGCGGGCATGCTCCTGATGGAAGTTCCAGCTATAAGGAATACAAATAGCAGATCCGCACCACATTGGGTGAGTTGGATTGCAGGAAAGTATATTTAATTCGTAGATAGAAAGTGAGATTAAGATATATATACACGGAATAAGACACAGGATAAGACAAAGACAAACACACACGTCCTACTGATACGCTATCTTGGAATCTATATAATTTACAAACATAATTTATTTTAGTCTGGATAGCTTTAAGCATTATGTAGATGAAAACCTTGTCCCTTGTCTTTAAGATCCTGCATGGTCTTGCCCCTCCACCCCTATGCCGGCATATCATATGCCAAGGAAAGCACCTCCAGGATAACAAGGGCAGTAACTAGAGGGAATTACGTTGTCCCTTTTCAACACAGTAAAATCGGCCAATCAGCCTTCTCTTTAAGAGCTACAATATACTGTCCGAACTGAATTTGGTAAAAGGGCTGTTATGTACTTTGCGCCATCGTCTTGGAACGCCTTACAAAATACTTTTAATGTGGAAGAACTTGCCCCGATTGGTATTTTTAAATCACTGATGAATGAGCTTGAGACTGATTCCCTGACCTGTCAATGTTTTTAATTTGCTGTTTTTGATCTTGTTATACTCTTGTGAATTCTATGGTTTTTACTAGATTACCTGTAGTTTTTCATGTTGTTTGTCTGTAATTTTTGTAATGACTTGGTGCCGCCTTTCTTGGCTCAGGACGCTCTTGAAAAAGAGATTTTAAATCTCAATGAGCCCTTCCTGGTTAAATAAAGGTTTAATAATAATGAAATACTGGAATGCAATTCCCATGGACTTGAGAAGCTGCACTGATTACTGTACTTTTACATTTGCATTGAAAACATGGCTAAAATCTATCCAAACATGTACACAAGTTATCTGTCTTTCCTCATATGTAAGATGATAGTGTTGTTGTTGTCTTTAGGATTATATGTTATATATTATTGGATGTAATGTATTTGTATGTTGTATTGTTTTAGTGAGTATGTGTATTGTGGCTTTGTAATTGTCCATAGCTGCCCTGGGACTACGAGTGCAAATTAGCACATTTACATGGATGTTGCATTATTGTAATATTGATGTTGATTAAATGTGCATTGTCCCCTATAAATAAATAAAACAAATTCAAAAGGGCACTTGCTGAGTGGGAAGGGGCAAAGGGGCAGGTGCTCCAGCACAGGTAGACCCATATCTGTGCATGTGCCTGATGAATATGTTTATTGGAATCAGTTTGACCTGCTTTCTCGCAAATGTATTGATATTAGCTGCTGCTGAGCTCCTGGCTAAGGTTGAACTGGGGTCAATCATCTGGGTATCATTTGTCCATAAGTACACTCATTCTTCTTCAGTAATGCTGCTCAACAATATTTGACCCCTGGTTGAGAAGCCAAAACACAAAGGTGGAGAGCTCTTGGTGGCCTCAAGCTGCCAGCTGCAGACGACTAACAGTGCCCATATCAAGGGAAAGTGCACGTGTCACTGGTGCTGGATGTGGTATTTATACAGCAGTGTAAGTCACACACAGGTAGTGTCAGTGTGCCGGAGAGGATAAGCTTGCAGAAGAAAGGATTTAGTGGATTTGGAGTTGAAAACAGTTGAAGGATTTTTTTGTGTGTATGTTTTTATACTTTTCTGTTAAAGTAGGTGACATTGTCTGCCTTTGCTAGGTTCACGTCCTGCCATTTCTGGGGTGAATTAAATATCTGTATGTTCATATTACTGTTCCACCATACAGAAGGTCTCTTATTATCCTTCACTTTTCTAGTATTGAATTGGACTTCTCCCCATCAAACGCGTCTACTTATCTACTGTCTACTCCGCTGTACAGTAGACTTCTGTCCTCTGCTGTGACTCTAACTTCTCTGTTGAGATCTGACCAAGCTCTTCTAGATCTTACTACTCTATTGTGACATATGTTTGACTACTCCCTTAAAGATCTCAATATTGCATTGGATACTTACTTTTCCTCTAATTAGTGTAGCCTAAGCAACTGTCTCCCTGCCTACAGACTCCCTGACTATTTAACTATTAATTACAGCTTAGCAATTAGTATTCTCATGTGCAAAATGGTGGCTCATTCTTATATGTGGCTCTGGTCTCACAGGCATGTTCATCAAGAGGTTCCTTTTGATACAAAGTGTGTTTCTGGCACAGGAGTATTGCACAGTGTGGTCTGTGATGAATGGGGTGTACATGTCCATTTCCATTTTATGGCCTTGCGCTGTTAGGTATTGTATTTTTTTATTTTTTTATTTTATTTTTATTTCACCTTTATTTAACCAGGTAGGCTAGTTGAGAACAAGTTCTCATTTGCAACTGCGACCTGGCCAAGATAAAGCATAGCAGTGTGAACAGACAACACAGAGTTACACATGGAGTAAACAATTAACTAGTCAATAACACAGTAGAAAAAAAATGGGCAATCTATATACAATGTGTGCAAAAGGCATGAGGAGGTAGGCGAATAATACAATTTTGCAGATTAACACTGGAGTGATAAATGATCAGATGGGCATGTACAGGTAGAGATATTGGTGATATTGGTGTGCAAAAGAGCAGAAAAGTAAATAAATAAAAACAGTATAAAAACAGTATGGGAATGAGGCAGGTGAATAAGGGTGAGCTATTTACCTATAGACTATGTACAGCTGCAGCGATCGGTTAGCTGCTCGGATAGCTGATGTTTGAAGTTGGTGAGGGAGATAAAAGTCTCCAACTTCAGCGATTTTTGCAATTCGTTCCAGTCACAGGCAGCAGAGTACTGGAACGAAAGGCGGCCAAATGAGGTGTTGGCTTTAGGGATGATCAGTGAGATACACCTGCTGGAGCGCGTGCTACGGATGGGTGTTGCCATCGTGACCAGTGAACTGAGATAAGGCGGAGCTTTACCTAGCATGGACTTGTAAATGACCTGGAGCCAGTGGGTCTGGCGACGAATATGTAGTGAGGGCCAGCCGACTAGAGCATACAAGTCGCAGTGGTGGGTGGTATAAGGTGCTTTAGTGACAAAACGGATGGCACTGTGATAGACTGCATCCAGTTTGCTGAGTAGAGTGTTGGAAGCCATTTTGTAGATGACATCGCCGAAGTCGAGGATCGGTAGGATAGTCAGTTTTACTAGGGTAAGCTTGGCAGCGTGAGTGAAGGAGGCTTTGTTGCGGAATAGAAAGCCGACTCTGGATTTGATTTTTGATTGGAGATGTTTGATGTGAGTCTGGAAGGAGAGTTTGCAGTCTAGCCAGACACCTAGGTACTTATAGATGTCCACATATTCAAGGTTGGAACCATCCAGGGTGGTGATGCTAGTCGGGCATGCAGGTGCAGGCAGCGATCGGTTGAAAAGCATGCATTTGGTTTTACTCGCGTTTAAGAGCAGTTGGAGGCCACGGAAGGAGTGCTGTATGGCATTGAAGCTCGTTTGGAGGTTTGATAGCACAGTGTCCAATGACGGGCCGAAAGTATATAGAATGGTGTCGTCTGCGTAGAGGTGGATCAGGGAATTGCCCGCAGCAAGAGCAACATCATTGATATATAGAGAAAAGAGTCGGCCCGAGAATTGAACCCTGTGGCACCCCCATAGAGACTGCCAGAGGACCGGACAGCATGCCCTCTGATTTGACACACTGAACTCTGTCTGCAAAGTAATTGGTGAACCAGGCAAGGCAGTCATCCGAAAAACCGAGGCTGTTGAGTCTGCCGATAAGAATTTGGTGATTGACAGAGTCGAAAGCCTTGGCGAGGTCGATGAAGACGGCTGCACAGTACTGTCTTTTATCGATGGCGGTTATGATATCATTTAGTACCTTGAGTGTGGCTGAGGTGCACCCGTGACCGGCTCGGAAACCAGATTGCACAGCGGAGAAGGTACGGTGGGATTCGAGATGGTCAGTGACCTGTTTGTTGACTTGGCTTTCAAGACCTTAGATAGGCAGGGCAGGATGGATATAGGTCTATAGCAGTTTGGGTCCAGGGTGTCTCCTCCTTTGAAGAGGGGGATGACTGCGGCAGCTTTCCAATCCTTGGGGATCTCAGACGATATGAAAGAGAGGTTGAACAGGCTGGTGATAGGGGTTGCGACAATGGCGGCAGATAGTTTCAGAAATAGCGGGTCCAGATTGTCAAGCCCAGCTGATTTGTACGGGTCCAGGTTTTGCAGCTCTTTCAGAACATCTGCTATCTGGATTTGGGTAAAGGAGAACCTGGAGAGGCTTGGGTGAGGAACTACGGGGGGCGGAGCTGTTGGCCGAGGTTGGAGTAGCCAGG
Organism: Oncorhynchus keta; assembly: GCF_023373465.1. Lineage (NCBI taxonomy): Eukaryota > Metazoa > Chordata > Actinopteri > Salmoniformes > Salmonidae > Oncorhynchus > Oncorhynchus keta. Next base: position 11,083,983 of record NC_068428.1, read on the forward strand.
CGGAAGGCATGGCCAGCCGTTGAGAAGTGCTTATTGAAGTTTTCGATAATCATGGATTTATCGGTGGAGACCGTGTTTCCTAGCCTCAGTGCAGTGGGCAGCTGAGAGGAGGTGCTCTTGTTCTCCATGGACTTCACAGTGTCCCAGAACTTTTGGAGTTGGAGCTACAGGATGCAAACTTTTGCCTGAAGAAGCTGGCCTTAGCTTTCCTGACTGACTGCGTGTATTGGTTCCTGACTTCCTGAACAGTTGCATGTCACGGGGCTATTCGATGCTATTGCAGTCCGCCACAGGATGTTTTTGTGCTGGTCGAGGGCAGTCAGGTCTGGGGTGAACCAAGGGCTGTATCTGTTCTTGGTTCTGCATTTTTTGAACGGAGCATGCTTATCCAAAATGGTGAGGAAGTTACTTTTAAAGAATGACCAGGCATCCTCAACTGACGGGATGAGGTCAATGTCCTTCCAGGATACACGGGCCAGGTCGATTAGAAAGGCCTGCTCACAGAAGTGTTTTAGGGAGCGTTTGACAGTGATGAGGGGTGGTCGTTTGACTGCGGCTCCGTGGCGGATACAGGCGATGAGGCAGTGATCGCTGAGATCCTGGTTGAAGACAGCGGAGGTATATTTGGAGGGCCAGTTGGTCAGGATGACGTCTATGAGGGTGCCCTTGTTTACAGAGTTAGGGTTGTACCTGGTGGGTTCCTTGATGATTTGCGTGAGATTGAGGGCATCTAGCTTAGATTGTAGGACTGCCGGGGTGTTAAGCATATCCCAGTTTAGGTCACCTAACAGGACAAACTCTGAAGCTAGATGGGGGCGATCAATTCACAAATGGTGTCCAGGGCACAGCTGGGAGCTGACGGGGGTCGGTAGCAGGCGGCAACAGTGAGAGACTTGTTTCTGGAGAGAGTAATTTTCAAAATTAGTAGTTCAAACTGTTTGGGTATGGACCTGGAAAGTATGACATTACTTTGCAGGCTATCTCTGCAGTAGACTGCGACTCCGCCCCCTTTGGCAGTTCTATCTTGACGGAAGATGTTATAGTTGGGTATGGAAATCTCTGAATTTTTGGTGGCCTTCCTGAGCCAGGATTCAGACACGGCAAGGACATCAGGGTTAGCAGAGTGTGCTAAAGCAGTGAGTAAAACAAACTTAGGGAGGAGGCTTCTGATGTTGACATGCATAAAACCAAGACTTTTTCGATCACAGAAGTCAACAAATGAGGGTACCTGGGGACATGCAGGGCCTGGGTTTACCTCCACATCACCCGCGGAACAGAGAAGGAGTAGTATGAGGGTGCGGCTAAAGGCTATCAAAACTGGTCGCCTAGAGCGTTGGGGGCAGAGGATAAGAGGAGCAGGTTTCTGGGCATGGTAGAATATATTCAGGGCATAATGCGCAGACAGGGGTATGGTGGGGTGCGGGTACAGCGGAGGTAAGCCCAGGCACTGGGTGATGATGAGAGAGGTTGTATCTCTGGACATGCTGGTTGTAATGGGTGAGGTCACCACATGTGTGGGGGGGTGGGACAAAGGAGGTAACAGGGGTATGCAGAGTGGATCTAGGGGCTCCATTGTGAACTAAAACAATGATAACTAACCTGAACAACAGTATACAAGGCATATTGACATTTGGGAGAGACATACAGCGAGGTATACAGTAATCACAGGTGTTGAATTGGGAAAGCTAGCTAAAAACAGTAGGCGAGGCTAATCAGCTAGCACAACAAACAGCAGGTAAAATGGCGTTGACTAGGCAACTGGGTCGACAGATAAAACAAACAAGCAGAATGGAGTACCGTGATTAATGGACAGTCCAGCGTGCGTCAGCTATGTAGCCAAGAGATCAGTGTCCAGGGGGCAGCGGTGGATGGGCAGGGAAGCTGGGCTGGCGAGTGTTATCCAGGTTTAAAAAAAAAAAAAAAAAAATAAATAAATAAAAAAAAAAACCAACAATGACTAAATAGCTTGTAGCTAGTTAGCTGGTTAGCGTCTGGAGGTTCTTGAGTGTGTCATAAAAATAAAATAAAAATTAAAGGTGATAGCGATTCCGTATCACAGTGGGTGAAGCAGGTTTCCGGAAGGTATAAACAAAAAATAAAAATCAAAGAGAGATAGAAAGTAAATGGGTTCAGAGTGTTTAGAACGCAGTGAGCCAGATGGTTAGCAGGCCTGTGCTAACAAGCTGAAATGATCCCTCAGCAGGCAATGGGAGAATGACAAGGCATTCACAAACACAGGCCAAATATATTTTTTGCATTTTATGAGAGAACCCCCTTGAAGTGCTGCATGAAATAACGAAGATCTTGTATGAATGGAGCTTTCTCCAAGACACCACCTCTTTTATCTGTACATACCTGGAGCGGCTCACTCAGTGTAAAACTGAGTGTGTTTAGGGCCCGAAGTTTTGTTTTGGCGTAATAAAGAGATATTTCATGTGTGACACACTGGTACCCTATGGGGATAACAACCATATAGCACAGGCTCAAATCAAATCAAATGTATTTATATAGCCCTTCGTACATCAACTGATATCTCAAAGTGCTGTACAGAAACCCAGCCTAAAACCCCAAACAGCAAGCAATGCAAAAACTCCCTAGAAAGGCCAAAACCTGGGAAGAAACCTAGAGAGGAACCAGGCTATGTGGGGTGGCCAGTCCTCTTCTGGCTGTGCAGGGTGGAGATTATAACAGAACATGGCCAAGATGTTCAAATGTTCATAAATGACCAACATGGTTAAATGATAATAATCACAGGCAGAACAGTTGAAACTGGAGCAGCAGCACGGCCAGGTGGACTGGGGACAGCAAGGAGTCATCATGCCAGGTAGTCCTGAGGCATGGTCCTAGGGCTCAGGTCCTCTGAGAGAGAGAAGGAAAGAGAGAATTAGAGAGAGCATAAATTCACACAGGACACCGGATAGGACAGGAGAAGTACTCCAGATATAACAAACTGACCCTAGCCCCCCGACACATAAACTACTGCAGCATAAATACTGGAGGCTGAGACAGGAGGGGTCAGGACACACTGTGGCTCCATCCAATGATACAGGGCCAAACAGGATGGATATAACCCCACCCACTTTAACAAAGCACAGCCCCCACACCACTAGAGGGATATCTTCAACCACCAACTTGCCATCCTGAGACAAGGCCGAGTATAGCCCACAAAGATGTCCGCCATGGCACAACACAAAGGGGGACGCCAACCCAGACAGGAAGATCACATCAGTGACTCAACCCACTCAAGTGACGCACCCCTCCTAGGGACGGCATGAAAGAGCACCAGTAAGCCAGTGACTCAGCCCCTGTAATAGGGTTAGAGGCAGAGAATCCCAGTGGAAAGAGGGGAACCAGCTAGGCAGAGACAGCAAGGGCGGTTCGTTGCTCCAGAGCCTTTCCGTTCACCTTCACACTCCTGGGCCAGACTACACTCAATCATATGACCCACTGAAGAGATGAGTCTTCAGTAAAGACTTAAAGGTTGAGACCGAGTTTGCGTCTCTCACATGGGTAGGCAGACAATTCCATAAAAATGGAGCCCTATAGGAGAAAGCCCTGCCTCCAGATGTTTGCTTAGAAATTCTAGGGACAATTAGGAGGCCTGCGTCTTGTGACCATAGCGTACATGTAGGTATGTACGGCAGGACCAAATCAGAGAGATAGGTAGGAGCAAGCCCATGTAATGCTTTGTAGGTTAGCAGTAAAACCTTGAAATCAGCCCTTGCCTTGACAGGAAGCCAGTGTGGGAAGGCTAGCACTGGAGTAATATGATCATATTTTTTGGTTCTAGTCAGGATTCTAGCAGCCGTATTTAGCACTAACTGAAGTTTATTTAGTGCTTTATCCGGGTAGCCGGAAAGTAGAGGATTGCAGTAGTCTAACCTAGAAGTAACGAAAGCATTGATACATTTTTCTACACAATTTTTGGACAGAAAGTTTCTGATTTTTGCAATGTTACATAGATGGAAAAAAGCTGTCTTTGAAACAGTCTTGATATGTTCGTCAAAAGAGAGATCAGGGTCCAGAGTAACGCAGAGGTCCTTCACAGTTTTATTTGAGATGACTGTACAACCATTAAGATTAATTGTCAGATTCAACAGAAGATCTCTTTGTTTCTTGGGACCTAGAATAAGCATCTCTGTTTTGTCCGAGTTTAAAAGTAGAAAGTTTGCAGCCATCCACTTCCTTATGTCTGAAACACAGGCTTCTAGCGAGGGCAATTTTGGGGCTTCACCATGTTTCAGTGAAATGTACAGCTGTGTCATCCGCATAGCAGTGAAAGTTAACAGTATGTTTTCGAATGACATCCCCAAGAGGTAAAATATATAGTGAAAACAATAGTGGTCCTAAAACAGAACCTTGAGGAACACTGAAAAATTACAGTTGATTTGTCAGAGGTCAATCCATCCACAGAGACAAACTGATATCTTTTCGACAGATAAGATCTAAACCAGGCCAGAACTTGTCCGTGTAGACCAATTTGGGTTTCCAATCTCTCCAAAAGAATGTGGTGATCGATGGTATCAAAAGCAGCACGCACTAAGGTCTAGGAGCAGAAGGACAAGTGAAAAAGTTTAATGAAAAAAAAGTTGAGGGAAAAAACAAAAGTATAAACGGTAATTAAAAAGTAAAAACATAAAGTTGTAAGGTTGGCAACAAAACGCACAGCAACACGTAAACAACTAATGCAAAAACTAACTATACTCAAAATACCTAGAATTAGACCACATCATATGCTAATCACCAGGCATCTGATTAAACCCTTTTTTCAGTTGGGTACAATCATTTACAGCACAATCAGGAAGTATTCAGACCCCTTGACTTTTTCCACATTTTGTTACATTACATCCTTATTCTAAAATGGATTAAATAAAATGTTTTCCTCATCAATCTATACACACAATTGTAACGGCGTTCTTCGTTTGTCAAAAGAGAGTCGGACCGAAATGCAGCGTGGTGGTTACTCATGTCTTTAATGAAGAAAAACAAAAGCGATACATTAAATAACTATTAGAAACAAAAACAACAAACGGAACGTGAAACCTAAATACAGCCTATCTGGTGAACACTACACTGAGACAGGAACAATCACCCACGAAATACAAAGCGAAACCAGGCTACCTAAATACGGTTCCCAATCAGAGACAACGAGAATCACCTGACTCTGATTGAGAACCGCCTCAGGCAGCCAAGCTCATACAACACCCTTACTCAGCCGCAATCCCAATAATACAAAAAACCCAATACGAAATACAACAACATAAACCCATGTCACACCCTGGCCTGACCAAATAATTAAAGAAAACACAAAATACTAAGACCAAGGCGTGACAACAATACCCCAAACACAGTGGAAACAGGTTTTTAGACGTTTTAGCAAATTTATAGAAACAAGTATTCAGACCCTTTGCAATGAGACTCAAAATTGAGCTCAGGTGCATCCTGTTTCCATTGATCATCCTTGAGATGTTTCTACATCTTGATTGGAGTCCACCTGTGGTAAATTCAATTTATTAGACATGATTTGGAAAGGAACACACCTGCCTATACTGTATATTGATTTGTTCTGCAAATGTCCATCCAAGCAAATCCAGACTGTGATTAATACCCTTGTGCAAAGTTGTCCAGAAATAAATATTATTCTTGCCAGGCTCAAATTACCATAACTACAATCAAATATGTCCAACCTTGGATGATAAAGTTATCTTGTAAGTCCATCAGCACTCTAATCCTCCATTCTGAAATTAACCCTACCATCAAATAGTACAAATAGATAATAACAAGTCACCTTTATCATAATACAGATGCATGGCTTAAAAAGTAGACTTGAGGTACATTTTATCCATGCAGGTAAAGGAACAGGACGGGTGAGAGGAAGGAGGGAGGGAAAGGGATACCTCTTGGCTTGAGTTCAGATCCGATCCAGACTGTTGATAGCTCATTTCTTGAGGATACATAGTGGTGTTGATGTCCCATAAGGAATCCTTCACAGCCAGTTGGAGCTGTCATCATAAGGGGCCATGAGTTAAGTGATATCTGACTCAGCACATCTGAGGGCTTGGACCAGGCTCCCTCAGAGAAAAAAAATGCATAACAAACATTAAACGAGAGTGAGAGAGAGACAGAGAGAAAGAGGAGAGGGAGAAAGACAGAGTTTAGAAGAGCGAGGCCCAAAATGAGGCTGTACTCATTACATCTACAACATTAACTTCAGTGCTGACGCATTTCATTTGTGTCCCAATGCATTTCATTAGGCTCCTAACATCTAACGGATTTTGCCAAAGCACTCAAGTAATATGATAATTATGCCACTACTGAAAACCTTTGCTTTCACAATGATCAATCCAGATTGAACAGACTCACTATGTTTATTCCCAATGCAGGCTGTGTTTTGAATAAGCAAGATGTGCAACTTGATTTTCAATGTAAAATGTTGAGATACAATGTTTAGTGGAGATTTGAATTTTGTGTTTTGTGGAGTTACCACATATCAAGTAAATAATTTGGAAGCCAATGTAAAGTAAGCTACTTTATGTACTTTCAACAAACAATATGTATGGTTTTGGAATTCGGACACTACTTTGACATTCGTGAATTTAAGAAACACTTAAATTATTATTAAATATGCTATTAAAGTTGCGATTCAAACAATAGTATACTGTATTGCTGTAGTGTATAAGGTCACAAGCCAAACCAAATCAGAAGGGCAAGAGCATAAAAAATGAAAACAAATGGCATTTGAACCATTCCCGCAGTCTGTAAATTACTCTTGTTGGGCTGTGAATGTTGTGGTAGCCTACATTATATACCACTGCTATTGAGACACTAAGACTGACGGCGAATATTCATTGCTATGCTGTGAGAGTATGCACTACTATGTAAGAGTATACTGTGAGAGTGAATGTAATAATAGAAAGCACAATTTACTGTAAGGGTTTGGTGTACTCTGAGTGAGACAATGTGGTAGATGGTGAGTGTGTGAGGATTTTTAGCCAGGTTTGCAGTAGATGTGTGGATTTAGGTTCAGTCCTGGCTCAGATGGGTCTCATGGGGCTTTCTCTTGGGGTGGCAGGGGAACCAAAAACCACTGACATTGAACTCCTCACTCAAGAGCTCGAGGAGCCCATCCACAGGGGGATAGGGGGATAGGGATGCTACTGCTCATGGAGCCACCATGACAGCCTGGAGACACAAACAACTCCAAGCACGAATCATCAGCTGCTCAGAGAAGCCTTGGCATTAGAGGGGTCCATCGGACAAAATATAGTATTTCAAGATCTTCATAGCTCCAATTGATTTAGTGTTTTCTTGACCATTTTCATTCCAAATGAAACAGCATAGTTCCAGTTCTCTGCTCACGTCACATACAGGGGGTAAAGGATACTACGCAGGGCATGTACAGTATAGGTTGATAGATGTTTGTTTTTTTACATAAAATAAGGCCTGGCAAAAATGTATGTATGTAAACTTCTGACGTCAACTGTACACCTGTTCTGAAAGGCCCCAGAATCTGCAACACCACTAAGCAAGGGGCAGCACCAAGCAAGCGGCACCATGAAGACCAAGGAGCTCTCCAAACAGGTCAGGGACAAAGTTGTGGAGAAGAAAATATTTAAAAAATGTCAGAAACTTTGAACATCCCACGGAGCACCAAGAAATCATTATAAAAAAAATGGAAAGAATATGGAACCACAACAAACCTGCCAAGAGAGGGCCGCCCACATACACTCACGGATGAGGCAAGGAGGGCATTAATCAGAGAGACAACAAAGAGAGAAAGGATAACCCTGAAGGAGCTGCAAAGCTCCACAGCAGAGATTGGAGTATCTGTCCATAGGACCACTTTAAGCTGTACACTCCACATAGCTTGGCTTTACGGAAGAGTGGCCAGAAAAAGCCATTGCTTAACTTCTTGGTGACTGGGGGCAGTATTGCGTAGCTTGGATGAATAAGGTGCCCAGAGTAAACAGCTACTCAGCCATAAAAGCTATAATATGCATATAATTGATGTATTTGGATAGAAAACACTCTGAAGTTTCTAAAACAGTTTGAATAGTGTCTGTGAGTATAACAGAACTCATATGGCAGGCGAAAACCTGAGAAAAATCCAACCAGGAAGTGGGAAATCTGAGGTTTGTAGTTTTTCAACTCATTGCAATATACAGTGTCTGTGGGGTAATTTAGCACTTCCTAAGGCTTCCACTAGATGTCAACATAATTTAGAACCTTGTTTGATGCTTCTACTGTGAAGGGTGGCCGAAGGAGAGGGGATTGAGCCAGGTGTCTGGCAGATTGCCACGAACTCGTGACGCGCGGTCATGTGAAAGTTAGCTTTCGTTCCATTGCTTTTCTACAGACAAAGGAATTCTCCGGTTGGAACATTATTGAAGATTTATGATAAAAACATCCTGAAGATTGATTCTATACTTCGTTTGACATGTTTATACGACCTGTAATATAACTTTTTGGACTTTTCGTCCGACCTTTCGGCTCATTTGGATTTGTTTACCAAACGCACTAACAGGAGGTATTTGGACATACATTTTATCAAACAAATCAAACATTTATTGTGGAACTGGGATTCCTGGGAGTGCATTCTGATGGGGAGAATCAAAGGTAAAGGAATATTTATTATGCTATTTCTGACTGATGTTGACTCCACAACATGGCGGATATCTCTTTGGCTGTTTTGGTTTCTGAGCGCCGTACTCAGATTATTGCATGGTATGCTTTTTCCTTAAACATTTTTTGAAATCTGACACAGCGGTTGCATTAAGGAGAAGTTTATCTAAAGTTCCATGTTTAATATTTGTATCTTTTTTCAATTTTTTCAAAATGTTTTGGATATAAATATGCACTTTATCGAACAAAGCATACATGTATTGTGTAACATGAAGTCCTATGAGTGTCATCTGATGACGATCATCAAAGGTTAGTGATTCATTTCATCTATATTTTTGTGACTCCTCTCTTTGACTGGAAAAATGGCTGTGTTTTTCTGTGACTTGGTGGTGACCTAACATAATCGTTTGTGGTGCTTTCACTGTAAAGCCTTTTTGAAATTAGACACTGTGGCTGGATTAACGAGAATTGTATCTTTAAAATTATGTGAAATACTTGTATGCTTGAGGAATTTTAATTATGAGATTTTTGTTGTTTTGATTTTGGCGCCCTGCTCTTTCACTGGCTGTTGGCGGGGTGGGATGCTACCGTCCCGAATATCCCAGAGTGGTTAAAGAAAAAAATAACCAATCACGTTTGGTATTCGCCAAAAGGCATGTGGGAAACTCCCAAACATATGGATTTTTTGTATTTTATTTTACCCTTATTTAACTAGGCAAGTCGGCTAAGAACAAATTCTTATTTTCAATGACGGCCTAGGAACAGTTGGTTAACTGCCTTGTTCAACGGCAGAATGACAGATTTTTACCTTGTCAGAAAGTACTCTGGTCAGATGAGTCTAAAATTTAGCTTTTTGGCCATCAAGGGAAACGCTATGTCTGGCGCAAACCCAACACCTCTCATCACCCCGAGAAAACCATGTTGTTTATCATTGGCAGGGACTAGGAAACTGGTCAGAATTGAAGGAATGATGTCTGGCGCTAAATACAGGGAAATTGCTGAGGGTAACCTGCTTCAGTCTTCCAGAGATTTGAGACTGGGACGGAGGTTCACCTTCCAGCAGGTCAAGGACCCTAAGCATACTGCTAAAGCCACACTCGAGTGGTTTAAGGGGAAACATTTACATTTCTTGGAATGGCCTAGTCAAAGCCCAGACCTCAGTCCAATTGAGAATCTGTGGTATGACTTAAATATGGCTGTACACCAGCGGAACCCATCCAACTTGAAGGAGCTGGAGCAGTTTTGCCTTCAAGAATAGGCAAAATTCAAACATCCCAGTGGCTAGATGTGCCAATACATACCCCAAGAGACTTGCAGCTCTAATTGGTTGGTCTACAAAGTATTGACTTTGGGGAGGTGAATAGTTATGCACGCTCATATTTTCATTTTTTTTGTCTTATTTCATGTTTGTTTCACAATAAAAAATATTTTGCTTCTTCAAAGTGGTAGCCATGTTGTGTAAATCAAATGATACAAACCCCCCCAAAATCCATTTGAATTCCAGGTTGTAAGGCAACAAAATAGGGAAAATGAATTATTTCGCAAGCCACTGTATCAAAGGCTGATGGACATTGTCCTGCGGCCACATCAGGACCTGGGAAGACGACTAGGAGAAGGTATAGGTGTGACTGATGGACTCCCAGTGCAGCACTATTGACAGAGCCACCCACCTCATTATGTTCAACCAGGGTACGATGAGCAGACCGTGGCACTGGCTGCAGTACAGTGGACAGTGGCACCCAGTTCAACACTGTGGAAGGCTGCACTATCTTCAGAACCAGGTCAGCTGAAGTCGGCCCCACAGTTCTGCTCACCCAACACACCTGTGCAGAATTACTAATCAGCACACATGCAAGCATTCCCTAATCAACCGACCAGCACGAAAGTGCAGCCTGGACCTCACTCAAGTGAGGCAGTTAGGAAGACAGCCACAGCGTGCCTACTCGCCCACTTACACTGTTTTTCGCGCTCGCCTTCCACAGACTCATCAGAAGGAGAGTTACGGACTCTGCCAGTGAGGCCACACCGCCGCAAGAGTCTACAGGTGGCCGCCATCTTTAACCACCCTTTTGCCTGAATGGTTGTGGACTAGAATGCCAGAGACGCTAAGAGCCAAAGTAAAAGCATCTGAAACATGAACTCATTTGTTGTGTTTACTCATTGCCGCTTGTGTAGTTGGGCACAGCCCACTCCTCCTGACAGTCACCATATGGCAACTCCAGAGCAGACAGCCAAGATAGGATAGTGGACATGTTTTTTTTTTTTTTTAAGATAAAAAAATATTACTTTTTTTATGTGCCAGCTCAACCCAAACAGCAAAAGAGTGCACCGGAACATCCCTATGCCCATCAGCAATGCAGTGAGAGAGTGGAAGGTTATCTTGAATTCAGGCAGCCATATTGGACTAGCAATGAATCAAACGCTTATTTCTAAATAATGAGGTGATGGCAGCAGTGTATGTGCAAGGTTTTAGACTAATCCAATGAGGCATTGCATTTCTGTTCAAAATTGTGTATCAAGACTGCCCAAATGTGTCTAATTGGTTTATTATACATTTTCAAGTTCATAACTGTGCACTCTCCTCAAACAATAGCATTGTATTATTTCACTGTAATAGCTACTGTAAATTGGACAGTGCAGTTAGATGAACAAGAATTTAAGCTTTCTGCCAATATCAGATATGTTTATGTCCTGGAAAATGTTAGCTCAACCGTCCTGCGGGGGGAACACCGATCCTGTAGAGGTTTAACTTCCTGACTGATGTCTTGAGATGTTGCTTCAATATATCCACATCATTTTCCATCCTCATGATGCCATTTATTTTGTGAAGTGCACCAGTCCCTCCTGCAGCAAAGCACCCCCACAAAATGAAGCTGCCACTCCCATGCTTCACGGTGGGATGGTGTTCTTCGGCTTGCAAGCATTTTTCCTCCAAACATAACGATGGTCATTATGGCCAAACAGTTCTATTTTTGTTTCATCATACCAGAGGACATTTCTCCAAAAGGTACGGCTGTTGCAAACAATCTGGCTGTTTTAAGGCGGTTTGGAGAAGTGGCTTTTTCCTTGCTGAGCGGCCTTTCAGGTTATGTCGATATAGGACTATTTTTACTGTGGATATAGATACTTTTGTACCGATTTCCTCCAGCATCTTCAGAAAGCCCTTTGCTGTTGTTCTGGGATTGATTTGCACTCTTCGTACCAAAGTACATTCATCTCTAGGAGACAGAATGCGTCTCCTTCCTGAGCGGTATGATGGCTGTGTGGTCCCATGGTGTTTATACTTGCATACTATGTTTTATACAGATGAACGTGGTAACTGTAGGCGTTTGGAAATTGCTCCCAAGGATGAACCAGACTCGTGGTGTTTTTTTTTCCGAGGTCCTGGCTGATTTCTTTAGATTTTCCCATAATGTCAAGAAAATAGGCACTGAGTTTGAAGGTAGGCCTTGAAATACATCTACAGGTACACCTCCAATTGACTCAAATTATGTAAATTAGCCTATCAGAAGCTTCTAAATCCATGACATCATTTTCTGGAATTTTCCAAACTATTTAAAGGCACAGTCAATTTAGTGTATGTAAACTTCTGACCCACTGGAATTGTGATTCAGTGAATTATAAGTGAAATAATCTGTCTGTAAACAATTGTTGGAAAAATTACTTGTGTCATGCACAAAGTAGATATCCTAACCGACTTGCCAAAACTATAGTTTGTTAACAAGAAATTTGTGAGGTGGTTGAAAAAGAAGTTAATGACTCCAACCTAAGTGTATGTAAACTTCCGACTTCAACTGTATATACAGATGACGTCAGAAGTTTACAAATTTCTGGTTAACATACTATAGTTTTGGCAAGTCTGTTAGGACATCTACTTTGTGCATTACACAAGTAATTTTGAACATGTCACCCTCCCTAGGAGATGGGGTGACCTCAACAATTTATTGTTGAAATGAGAGGCTGACTGGATCTTTAATTTAAAGACCCTTGCTCCCTTCGGTCCCAACGTAGACTTTGATCTGAAGCCGAATAATCTTGTGATTCTTGTGATTTTGCTATTGTAATTGTTTGTAGGCTTATGTAGCCAAATTTGATCTATGATTGGAAACTATCCATTTATGTTTTTTTATACTATTTTAATATATGAGAATTAACCAATGATATCAGCCCACACCCGGCCATGATTACAGACACCTGTGTGTCTTTTGACACTCTATTAATGAGTCATCCCGCAGTGTTTGTCATTATACCCTGATGAAAACAGCTTGTCTCTCGAAACTTTGGACATACATATTTTTGTATCTGAGCTCCTAGAGTGTGCGGCTCTCCTTTTATTTTTTTATGTATTCGCCGCATGTGACAAATACAATTTAATTTGATTAGATTTTTAGAGTCGATAACAATAGCACAACATCAAAAGACGTGTAACTATATGTATTCTTGTCAGGCAGGACCATACAGCACTAAATGAGAGCAACTTTGACTTTGATATGTCCGCATATTTTATCTCTGTGCTTACAGATCTATATTTCTAGGAGGCATTAAGATATCCTAATGTTGTTCGGTTTGTGTATGTAGGACAGACAATTGACTATTTGTATTCCTAATTTTTGACAAAATCAGAGCTTGCAATATTGGGTTACATGAGCTTATGTGGCCCACCACCCTCCTGCCTGGCATCATTCTGGATGTTTTGAGTTTATAGGTCACAATAGCTATAAATGTAACCACTTTTGCAGTACAATTTTCTTTTCACAACCATCCTTTTCATTAATGGGAGACATTAGAGATTGAAAAAAAAATCATGGTTGTGTTTTGTTCTACCTCAGGTATGGGTATCTAAAAAATGTGGATGCCGTGCCACTAGCCTATTTCCTTTCAGAATGCGCTTTTCTCTGAACAGGCTTGATTCATCGCCTTGTTTTCTGTGTGATATATTGTCTTGGATTCTAGTGCTTCATTGTAGCTTTGCTGATGTACATGCACAATTATCTCTCTCTCTCTCTCCCTTTCCCCCTCCCCTCTCCATCCCTCCCTCCCATTCCCTTCATGTTAAAAGCTGAGAGGAATCGTGTTCGAGGCAGATCCTGGTTGGGGAGTTAATTAAAATGGCAAGTTGCAACCCACACAGTCAAAACAATGGATGCCCGGTTTAGAAAAGGCGCAGGGGGATATTAAACAAGCACAAAATAAAGCACTGCTTAGAAGCAGGTAATATAGACTCTCTTTAATTACTTCTGCTAGAGAAGGGTATGGTGTTTGTTGGCACACTTGACTGTAGACCAGAAGAAACACTCAGGATAGATGTTATTATTATGCACATGTGCTTAAAAAAGAAAGCCTAAAAAGAAAATTGTACAGGAGATTACGCTGATTGTGCTTTTGACCCAGCAGCCATGCCATGCCATGTCCACAGCTCGGATAAGGAATCCTATAGCCGAGAAGGGGAAGAGGATCTGCTTATATGGCCCCCGAATTATTTTGTTAGCATGGCTGCACAATGCACACTCAAGCTCCGGCAATAGGGCCATGCAGGACATGAGCTGTTGCCATGGTAACCAGCTCAGCTCTAGCAGCCCAGGAAAACTGTGTCATTATCCTCCGCTATGGATGGGAGCAAAGCGAGAAAGAGAGAGGCTGCAGTCCACAGCCTGCTCATGCATCTTACAAACCCCATCACAATTTGCACAATTTTCTCTCCTCTATTCAAACCTTTCTTTTTTTGCTTTCCATTTGTTGGAGAGTACAGTTTTCACAGTAATAGGTAAACAACAAGCATAATACCAGAGCCAAAATTCAGGAAAGATAGCAGGCTGAAATGGGATGTGTAGCTTTTCACATTTGCTGTCAAATTTCTGAAATTCACAAAAATAACTGTCACCACCAAGTTATGTGAACACCAACCAATTGAAATATGTACTACACTTTCCTGTCATTAAGCAACTCACCACATGACACGAAGATATATAATCCATTACAGGATCTTATTGAATTCAAACACAAAATAAATTGACAACAGTTCAACATGATATTGATCCTCAACATATAAAATACAGATGTGTGTGGACAAATCTGAAGACATTTGTGGAAGTTGTTGCAATGTGTGTTTGCTTGTGTGTATGTAAGAGAGTAAGTAACTGCTTGCGTATACACCAGTGCAGTATGTATATGCAAACCAAAGTCCACATCGGAGGAATTACATTCTGAACTAATTACATAGGTGTGTAAATAGAGGCACCCTACTGTGATGGGCTGTGCTCCACATGATTTCCCCAGGTAGAGCTGAGCCTGCCGGGTAGCACGTGTGTGTGTGTCTGTGTGTGATCCTCCCCCTCCCTCAAAATGAAAGCCTTTCCATTCCCTCCTGCTCTGAAGCATCTCTCCAGAGACCAGAGAGATGTGTTTGCTCATGAAGCATCACTGTACTAGTGTCCACTGGTCAGGATCAGAATTTCCTTGGAAACAGCAGATGGCACAGCTGCGACTGATTAACACATTCAAATATCACATTCATGTAGCATTTGTTGCTTCCTCCTCTCCTTCTTCCCTTGTTGCCTATTTTACCTACGGTGTCAATATCAGTCACACGACTGTTTCCGCATACATGAAAGAACTCAATAGAGGGAAGGAATATGGTTGAAACATTAATTGAGATGTCAAAATGCAGCCTTTTAAGAGTGTATTTGATCTTGGCCATATTCTATTTAAATGCAGAGCCCTTCATCACACCCTCATAAAATGTGTCTGTCCCAAAGTATTTTTCCTCTTTTGACTATTGGATTAGTCATCTTTCTTTTCAGGCAGTGGTCCTAAATGTGTGATATATACTTGACACTCGTATTTGACCAGGCAGTGAACAGAGTAGCAAGTGTTTACGTTTGTACTGGTAACATACTGTAGTCTGGCTATTTTGGGTTCTTTCCACTGGTCAGGAGCATAATTTCCGTAGAAAGCAGAGAGCACAGCTGTGTCTGACTAGCACATTCAAACACCACATTCAAGTAGAATTAGTTGCTTCTTTTCCTCCTCTCCTCGTTCCCTGTTACCTCTTTTACCTACTGTGTCAATATGAGAGTCACATGTATGTTTCCACAGATATAAAAGAACTCAATAGAGGGAAGGAATATGGTTTAAACATGAATTGAGATGTCAAAATGCAGGGTTTTAAGAGTGTCTTAACACAGCAAGAACATTGTTTCTTGTAACAGAATGGATTTGTTTGCCATCTAACTCACACTCTTCATAAGAGCTTAGGTAAACGGTAGCAGTTATTGGTGGTTTGCTAACGACTGAAACAAATGACTGAACAAAAATGAGGTGTGGTTGTGTTGAAAGTGCAATCATACTAATCAGTGTGTCTCTTGTTTCCTGCCCGCAGCGCCAAACACTGCGCCGTATGGGAGTACAGGAAGAGCGGAAGTCCTGCTGGCCTGTCGGTACCTGATCCTGGCTCTCTCCTCCTTCATCAGTGTGTACTAGTGGAAGGGCAGCCATACACAATGACTGTAAAGAGCCCTTCAAGCATTTATGAATCCTTTGACAATGCTCATGTCTGGATCAAATCTGGTACAGTTTGTTGAAAGCAGTGTGGGATATAATCAGCATTACTTATGTGGGGATGATCATTTTATTTCTGTTGAATTTCTCATCATGTAAATACTTAAAAATCGTTAGTTTTTTTTATTTTGATTGTCCACTTTGTGAATCAGTGCTCATTGTCCCCTTTCAAAGACCATGAAAGCTCCGAAATGAGTTATTTTATTATTCTCTCACCAGGAGGTGGTGATGCGGAAATTGACATTTTCATCTCAGTTTTTGTAAATGGCTCAAAAGATGCCATTGTGTGTCCCTCAATACATCAATGCATCATTTCCATACCAATGTTGTGGCCAGTATTGAAAGTATACAGGGTTAAAAAAGGAAAGCATAATTTTAGATACCATTCATTACAAATTAAGGTAAGAGCATGGTAGAATGATGACATATTTTGAGATGTGCTATTATAATAATACAATAGCTGAAATGCTGCACAATAGACATTGGAAAGGGAACATTTCAGACATATTTGATCTTGGCCATATTCTATTTGACTGCAGAGCCTTTCATCACACCCCCATAACATGTTCTCTGTCCCAAATCATTTTTCCTCTTTTGACTATTGGAATAGTACTCTTTCTTTTCAGGCAGCGGTCCTAAATGTATGATATAACTTGACACTCATATTTGACCAGGCAGTGACCAGAGTAGCAAGTGTTTACGTTAGTACTGGTAACATACTGTAGTCTGGGGGGGTAATATAATTGACATAATTACCATTTCATCAGAAAACAGCTCACTCATTTTCAATACTGAAGGGAAGACAGTTTTCCTCTCTGAGGACAATACAGTATAAGTTTACAGTTTTTCATTTGTATTTCTATGGTTTGAGAGAGATGCGTTTACAAGTTTACAGAGGTCCTGAACATGAAGAGGAAGACCTCTGATGAAGGGATACTTAGGTATTAGTAAAGATCTTCCAATATAGTAACGTTTAAGACAACATTTAACACTGACTAACTATGGATCTAGACAAATGGAAATACTTTCCATCCCGAAATTGACAAATAACATTAGCCTTCTAATTTAAGATCAAATATTTAAATAACCAAAATGGGATTGGTAAATGGAGGATAAAGAGGATTTATGCATTATGATGTGTTTCAGTTTGAGTTTTATGAATCATATCTTCCACAGGACAAGGGAATTATGTCTGCCAACTTCTTAAAACACAGATTGGTCTAATGAACAAAACGTGTACTATAAAACCGGAGACAACATAGCCATCGAGATATAAATCTGAAAGCACAAATACTGTACTTGCTGTTATTTTTGATTGTGTAGTGTTTTGTTTTTAAAATATATAGTGAAGACATTTTTGGTTGATTAATTTTCTGTTTTTATTATTTTGTTTTTACTAGAATTGTTTTCAGCCTGTTTTGTGGTATATGAAAATACTGCACCATATAATCTTGTTTTAAATGTAAGTATGATGCAAAATGGGTCAGAAATATATTTATTATCTTCCTTTGTGAAAACACTGTAAAAAAAACAACAACAAAAAAACGATTTAAAACGTGAATCTGGATATGTGAAATTATTTCAATGAAGCACAGTATGGCATAGTTTATAATGTTGTCAATTAATTTAGATGCCATCACTGTTGTTGATTCTTGTCAAAACAATAGATTAAAAAAGAGATGTTTGCAATCTAATTATCTAATTTTTGAAACTGAGGTGGTGTGAACCAATATAACAGTATTATAGAAATGAGTAAATTGTGTGTATATTTGGAGAAAATAGGATTCCTTTTGATCTTATTGGTAGAGCCGGTGTGTAGTTTAGTTTTCACACACTTGTTTGATGATGTGCAGAGAGTATGATTGTGCTGCATGTCAAAATTAACCTGTGTTTTAAGGTGGCCAGTTTACAAATAATCAATACTTTTATGGGTAAAACCAGTTTTAAGAATGTTTCAGCTCTATGACAAAAAAAGAGCATTGCATACTAAAACTCACCAGGCTACATCCATTTGTGTTTTGTTTGAATCTAACTTGAGTATTTATGTGACAATACTGTGTTGCTATTTTCAAGTCTTAGTAAGAGTGGCACATTGGTGACAGCATGGAGTGTGTTGGTTGCCTGTCTAAGCAGCTCAGAACATGGAATTATTTCTTCATGTAAAATGTACTGTGTGTTCATTATTTTTGATTATACAATTTGGCATTAACCAAGACCATTTATATAGTCACTATTATTTGCAATTTCCTGATGTTTCCTGATGTTAACAGACTTAAAATTACACATTTGAGTTAAAGAGCAACTGCCCCTAAAAACGAACTTCTCCTTTTAAAAACAGCCTATGCGGTATCGATTTGAGTAAATAGGATAATTTTGGTCATAAAGTCAGTCTTGTCCAAAACCCAGATTTGCGAGATGATAGGGGGGGGGGAAGTATGTAACGGAATGAAGGGTACCGTAACGGTTTTCCTTGGGTTGGGTTCATTTCAATCCTGCCCACAGCTGGCAGCACTCAAGTAATCATCAATTCAGAGTGTAGCTGCACACGGACCGATCTTAATGCCCATGGTCAATTTGGTTTGACTTCGATATCCCTATAGGGCATTTCAATAGCTCTGAATTTCAATAACTTAACCTCAAACCAATAATAAATTGTAGAAATTAATATACAAATATTGAAAGCATTTAATGAGACTTAAAGGTGTCCAACATAAAAATATTGTACCATTTACATTGTGTCATTTTTTGACAGATCCTAACTAGCCCCAAAGATAGGCTATCCAAAGTCAAACCAACTCTGCCAGAGTCCCACACCAGCCAGCTGAAGCTAATTGGTGAATGAAGTTGGCTAGCAATAGCTAGCCTAGGCAATTTGAAGTTACAAGACTTGGTTAGACTGTTTCAAGTTATCTAGAACAGGGTTTTCCAAACTCGGTCCTGGGACCCCCCTGGGTGCATATTTTGAGTGAATGTGCAAACACTTGCCACGTGTGAACACACACATTTTTTTTTCTTCACAAAAGTAGTGCTGTATTAGCGGACCGATATAGCTGTCTGTAGCACAGGTAAACAAAAAAATAATAATGAGCCCTCCCCCCTCCATCTATTGAGATGTTTCATAGACAGTGTTTGATGCGGACACCACTGTGCCACAGTCCACTATACCAATCCAGTATGCATTTGGGTAAAAAGCTTGTGCTGTTTAAATTAGACTAACATATCTGGGTCATGTTCATTAGGGCACACAACAGAAAAAAACACTTTAAAATGTTTTGCAATGGATAACTAAATTGAGTGTTTCTTATTGGACAGGAAGGAACTGGGTTTCTTTTTTGACAAAGAGATAAATGAACATGACTTTTCCACTCTAACTTTAAGAGGTGGGTCACAACAACAGTTATAATTTCAACAGAGGATAATCCAAATCAGAGTACATTTGAAAACCAAGGTTGTGTTTATTAGGCTTCACTTTGTCAGAAATGAGGCCCTGGCACACATCTGCAGAGGTTATCCCCCTGTGAATAAGGTGACCTGTCTCTGTAATAGCTGTTAACAGAAAATCATTCAGCTTTCACATTTCAGATAAGAGGATATTTAAGTATTCATGCAATTACGACCAGGCCAAGCTCTGACTTTTCCCTTGAGTTTTACCACTGCAGTATTGGGGATGACTTCAAAGAGTGCTCTTCAACTCACTTGATATTGTGATAATCCCTCAATTTAAATGTTCAATGCTTTGAATACAGAATAGAAGGCATTGTTTTGAATAATGAAACAACAGCTGTCAAATGAGTCCACAAGGGGAACAAGTAATGTACTGAATGTGCCTTTAAAGTATTTAAATAATACGTTAAATACCATAT
Source organism: Oncorhynchus keta (assembly GCF_023373465.1). Lineage (NCBI taxonomy): Eukaryota > Metazoa > Chordata > Actinopteri > Salmoniformes > Salmonidae > Oncorhynchus > Oncorhynchus keta. The sequence goes on from NC_068428.1 coordinate 11,104,025, forward strand.
CCTAGCCTCATTTATAAAACAATTATTGCACCTCTAGATAAGGCCCTTGGAGAAGGGTAATTTACAGGGCGTAAGTATTTCAACAATATCAAAAGATTCATGATTGCTTAATCATTCCATATCTTGAATTTGCTGTATGTTATCGCTTAAATATCACCAGTCATATTAAGCTTTTCAATAATCCAAGCAAAGTGCTACATGCAGGTTAAGCTCATTTGATCAGATGTGGATAATTTCCCCCATTTTGTCTGCAACTATTTGCTTGTATTGGGTTTATGTGGTAAAATGTAAAAAATAAAAATAAATGATCAGGCTTCATACAGTGTTTCATTGCAGTATGCTGTGAAAACAGTTTATTTCTTGTAGATAGTGTAATAGTTACATTCCAAGCAAAATTCAGTAAAAGAACACTCAGTTAGTCTAAAGCATCCTCAGCAAAAATCAATCCACATCGTTATAGGAAGTCAATGAGAGCATGGGCAAACCTTATTTAAGTGTGTTTTTATTGATTACTGATTATCCCTGCATGGCTCCCGAAAAGGCGCAGCGGTCTAAGCCACTGCATCTCAGTGCTAGTGGTGTCACTACAGACCCTTGTTCGATCCTGGCCGTGATCAGGAGTCCCATAGGGCGGCGCACAATTGGCCCAGCATCGTCCGGGTAAGGGGAGGGTTTGGCCGGGGTAGGCCATTGTAAAATAAGAATTTGCTCTTAGCGGACTTGTCTAATTAAAAAATTACTCCCCATTATCAGACCTCAGGAAAGATACCATTTTTTATGTTATATCGTTGGTGTGCATCTCTGAGCGATGTTCTTTCAATTCCTGGGGTCATTTTATTGTGCATCTGAGCTATTGCCTTTCAAGCAGACAAAACTCGTCATACCAGCTACCAATGGATAGAAAAGCATTTGACGTGTTAGTCATTTATCAGACTCTCTCTACAATTAGTGAATTTTTCAGACCCCAAAAGTAGAATAATGTCCATTGAATCACAGTGCCAAAACCGAAGTGCGTGGCCACTCCCGATTGTTATCTCATCAACACACAGTAATCAACTGTAATTAAACAGTAATTAAAACAGCATCGTTTGTAAGTCTACTATTGTCTGCTAAAACATGTGTAACGGAGTTAAGAACATACCATAACCTCACTCCACAGCTAGCTTGAAATGTCCCAGATGGCGCATCTTCTGTATAGCTAGAACAGTTTATATTTTGTCATGCGGGCGGTCAGGTGTGTTGCGAGGTAGAGGACGCTGGTTCAAGCCCAGTCAGAGGCAAGTTCAGGGAGGCAAAGCTTTTATGCTAACCTAGCACACTGGCGCCGGGTATACAATCATACTTAGACTAAATGACCTGGAAGAGTTATTTTAAACCTGTTTATGCTATGTCAAAATTTGAGAATTTACATTGGTGACTGTTACTCAGGCTTTGAGTATTGAAAACAGTTTATTTCTTGTCCTCGAACAACTTGCTATTGCTTGATTGGCAGTATGAGAGGATATGCTGTTGTTTATCGAGAAGATTAGGATGCTGTCCGGCCTCTTTCTCTCTTGCTTTTACCTGGCTCTTCACAAAGGAATCTGTTGGCTGAGTGAATGGAGAATGGCCAGAGCCGTTCTGAGAGAGGCGATTCCTCTGACCCTGCAGTTAATAAAATCCTTCCTGTGCCTTTGTCAATTTTTACTGGGCGATTTTGTCAAACGCTGGAGGTGCTGCCTGCCCGGGCCCTCTGTGTCCACTCCCTGAGCAGCATACTGAGTAAAAACCTCTGTGTTTTTAAAGTACTCACATTCAACTCAGTGAATACGCTTGTAGCACAGCAGGCAAGAGCTCTCCTCGCCCCTGTCAACCCAAGCCACAGACCCCTTCTACATTTTTGATAACTGATCTTCAGGCGAGTCTTCATACAGCATTGTGTGGTGGAAAATAGTAATGTAAAAATATATATATATCTGGTTTGCAGCATCTGTCTTGAACTTTTGAAATTGTCCATTTTTATTTGTGAGTGGCATGAATGTATCTCGCTGTTGATAGTATCCTTTTCGACAGTACAATAGCTGCTAAAAAGTGGAACGTGTGGCTTTAAAAGGCATACTATGAAGTATTTGTCAATCTCTCCCTCAATACTTTCACTGAGCTGGAAAATAAGTTAGCAAGGCACTGATGCAGAGACTCCGATAATGCTACATTTTAAAGCAAGCTATCTAATCATAGATAGTCTCCATGTGCAGTTGATGACTGAATCGAGAAATGAGAAATGTTTTTATGTAAACTTTGAGAGCAATTGTCAGTTTCAAAAAGGACCAAGCAGGGTGTTGTATAAAAAATATCACTATGAAACTAAATACAGTAAAATCCAATTCGGTTTTTGTTATTGTGCCTCTGATGACACATGTTATTGTTTCATACTGAATGACTTGGCAATTCCTGAGTTCTTGCCATGATGATCTTTAAATCATTGATTTAATCATAACCAACAACCACATGATGTTGAGTGTAAGAGGGAACCATTTATGACATTTCACTGAACCATTAGTTTCTATGGAATGAAGCACAGAGTAGACAACGATTTGCTTTTTCACCCAGGCAACCTTTCAAAATCAACACACTATCATTATTTATTTGAAATTCGTGACATGCACACGAAGAATACACTTTTTTGTTTGTATTACAAGATTTTCATCACAACACATTTAATGTGTATTACACGATCTTCTTCATAACGCATTTGTGTACATTATACGAATTCCAATTTGTTGTGGCTAACGTTAGCTTGACTAGCTAGGTGGCTAATGTTAGCTAGGCTAGGGGTTAAGGTTAGGCTTAGGAGTTAAGGTTAGAGTTAGGGGCTAGGGTTAGAGGTTAGGTAACATGCTAGCTAAGTAGTTAAGGGTTAAGGTTAGGGTTAAGATTGGGAATTAGGTTAAAGGTTAGGGGAAGGGGAAGGGTTAGCTAACATGCTAAGTAGGTCTAAAGTAGCTCAAATGCAAAAGTTGTCGGGGATGAAATTCAAACACGCAACCTTTGGGTTGCTAGACATTCGCATTATACACCGACCAACCTCCTTCCTATTTTATATGTCTTAAGTAACCTACCATATTTATCTGTGATTGAAAATCATGCACTGTACACTAAAATATTGACTTTTTTTGTGTGCCTGTCACGAATTTCCAATTAGCAAATCTATTTCCCAATAATCTCTGATACTGGGGTCTTCAAAATATGAGGTGCAGCATTTCCTTGTCTTATATATCTTTCTCTCTGTACATATGTTTATTTCATGATATCCTTTTTTTTACAACAATGTTGATGATTATGTGGAGTAGATGGTTACACCATAACAAAAAATATTTGTGTAGATAAAAAAATGTGGCAATTTATTTCATCCTCAAATCATCATTTAGAAAATTTTGTGATGAGAATTTTGAAATGGTTATCTTTACTCAAATGTGTATGAAGGTCCTTTAGCCACCAGGGATATAGTTGTATATTTATAGGCTCTAGATCACTGGAATGACATATATGGCTTTAAGTGGCATTGATATATATTGATATTTGTCAACAACAAAAAAAATCATGTACTTTAATTACTTTAAAGCTTACATTGTGTATAGCACGTATGCAAGTTAATTTTCATCATGTTTGATGTAATTTTTGTAGCAGTGGTTTGATACTAATAAATGGCAGTTTATGATGGAACTGTAGGATGCTCTGTATTGTCTGATTTGAGCAGTGAAGTGACTTTTGGGCCACTGTCACCAGAGACACTGACACTGTGCACGTTGTTATTTCACAGAGAAATGTATGCAACATTTGTCTACCTAGATTTGAGGTGCTCAGGTATGAAGAGTACCTCCAACAATGCTGCATTTCACTGTCCAGCCAAATCAAGTACAAGTGGCCATTGACCGACACTTCAGCCCCTCTCAAATCATTAATAATGTCAGAGCTGAGAAAAGAGGGCTAAATCAGTGTGGTTGGCGGAATAACGGACTGGAACCAAAATCTGGAGACAGCAGTCCTCTGGGACCGGCGCTGAGTAGTCCTGCTATACAGTCTAATTGCCCCCCTCCCACCCACACATCTAATTTGCAGTGGCCTGATGCTGAGTGCTACAGAGTACTGATGAAGTCTACATCACACTCTTTAGATCCCCCACGATTAAAAAACTGCCATGGTTTCACAGCTATTCTGTAGGTGGATAGAGCAATAATTATTCCAAACCATTGACTCTATTCAATCAGATCCGCTTTAGCCAACATCTATATAGCAGTGGAATTGTGTTAAAGCTATCAAATTCACAAGTGGCTTCTGAGGGAGAGGAGTATATAATCCTTGTACCACTTCGGTAATAACTGGGTAATAAGATGGTAATAACTACGTATTTACCAGGTAATTAGCTAGTAATTACAATTAGTAGTTACCATGTTGTTTCCCCCCTTTCCATACATCCCAACCAGCCCCCATAAAGCACAAATCATCATTATTTGCATATGCACTGTTCTTCAAGGAATTGTACTTTATTATTTGATTTATGTTGTAACACAACCAGAGTCATCTGGGTAAATAGAAATATCGCACTAGTGCCACAATCTCGCACTACCCCTTTTAAAAGTGTGTCTCGGCAGAAATATATACAGTGTCTTTAAAAGGTTTTCACGCCCCTTCACCTCTTCCACATTTTGTTGTGTTAGCGAGTGAATGTTAACTTAAAATAAGGGTTACATGGAGAAAATCAGACCTCTCTGAAATGAAAGTGGATGGCCCTTCAGCAAAATGTATTTGACCTAAACCCTCACTGAACGCTTGAACAAAAAACACAAATGACTCTCCCCTATACCCAAAATAATAATTCAAACAACGTGGATAGCAGAGACATTGTCAGCATTTACACTCACTTGTTGGACGGACCAGAGCCTTAGATATTTACTTTTAGAAACTCTTCTTCGTCCCATAAGCATTACATGGCAACGGCGGAATATTGATCATGCTCAGGAATGCGGGCCAGAAGGTTGTGGGTTTGAATACCACCGTGGACCAAAGTAGGGGTGGAAAGATCACCTATATAGTAAAAGCGTTGCGTGAATCTGTCATCGTATTTGCAGATCTAAGAAAAAATTTACTTTTATAAAGATTACAGTGCCTTGCAAAAGTATTCATCCCCTCGGCATTTTTCCTATTTTGTTGCATTACAACCTGTAATTTAAATAGATTTATGGACATACAGTCGTGGCAAAAAGTTTTGAGAATGACACAAATATTAATTTCCACAAAGTTGCAGCTTCAGTGTCTTTAGATATTTTTGTCAGATGTTTCTATGGAATACTGAAGGATAATTACAAGCATTTCATAAGTGTCAAAGGCTTTTATTGACAATTACATGAAGTTGATACAAAGAGTCAATATTTGCAGTGTTGACCCTTCTTTTTCAAGACCTCTGCAATCCGCCCTGGCATGCTGTCAATTAACTTCTGGGCCACATCCTGACTGATGGCAGCCCATTCTTGCATAATCAATGCTTGGAAATTGTCAGAATTTGTGGGTTTTTGTTTGTCCACCAGCCTCTTGAGGATTGACCACAAGTTCTCAATGGGATTAAGGTCTGGGGAGTTTCCTGGCCCTGGACCCAAAATGTCGATGTTTTGTTCCCCGAGCCACTTAGTTATCACTTTTGCTTTCATACTGGAAAAGGCAATGTTCAGTCACCAAACTGTTCCTGGATGGTTGGGAGAAGTTGCCATTCGGAGGATGTGTTGGGACCATTCTTTATTCATGGCTGTATTCTTAGGCAAAATTGTGAGTGAGCCCACTCCCTTGGCTGAGAAGCAAACCCACACACGAATGGTCTCAGGATGCTTTACTGTTGGCATGACACAGGACTGAGGGTAGCGCTCACCTTGTCTTCTCAGGACAAGCTTCATTCCGGATGCCCCAAACAATCGGAAAAGGGATTCATCAGAGAATATGGCTTTACCCCAGTCCTCAGCAGTCCAATCCCTGTAGCTTTTGCAGAATATCAGTCTTTTCCTGATGTTTTTCCTGGAGAGAAGTGGCTTCTTTGCTGCCCTTCTTGACACCGGGCCATCCTCCAAAAGTCTTCGCCTCACTGTGCATGGAGATGCACTCACACCTGCCTGTTGCCATTCATGAGCAAGCTCTGTACTGGTGATGCCCCAATCCCGCAACTGAATCAACTTTAGGAGACGGTCCTGGCGCTTGCTGGACTTTCTTGGGCGTCCTAAAGCCTTCTTCACAACAATTGAACCACTCTCCTTGAAGTTCTTGATGATCTGACAAATGGTTTATTTAGGTGCAATCTTACTGGCAGCAATATCCTTGCATGTGAAGCCCTTCTTGTGCAAAGCAACGATGACGGCACATGTTTCCTTGCAGGCAACCATGATTGACAGAAGAAGAACAATGATTCCAAGCACAACCCTCCTTTTGAAGCTTCCAGTCTGTTATTCGAACTCAATCAGCATGACAGAGTGATCTCCAGCCTTGTCCTTGTCAACACTCACACCTGTGATAACAAGAGAATCACTGACATAATGTCAGCTGGTCCTTTTGTGGCAGGGCTGAAATGCAGTGGAAATGTTTTTTGGGGGTTTCTGTTTATTTGCATGGCAAAGAGGGACATTGAAATGAATTGCAATTCATCTGATCACTCTTCATAACATTCTGGAGTATATGCAAATTGCCATCATACAAACTGAGGCAGCAGACTTTGTAAAAAATCATATTTGTGTCATTCTCACAACTTTTGGCCATGACTGTACACGAAATAATCCAAATTGGCAAAGTGAAATAAAAAAAATATATACTTGTTTCAAAAAATGTAAAAAACGTAGAAGTGGTGCATACATATGTATTCAGCCCTTTGCTATGAAGACCCTAAATAAGATCTGGGGCAGCCAATTACCTTCAGAAATCACATAATTAGTTAAATAAAGTCCACCTGAGTGCAATCTAAGTGTCACATGATCTCAGAATATATACACCTGTTCCGAAGGTTCCCCGAGTCTGCAACACCACTAAGCAAGGCGCACCACCAAGCAAGTGGCACCATGAAGACCAAGGAGCTCTCCAAACAGATCAGTGTTGGGTTATAAAAAACTATCAGAAACTTTCAAGATCCCACAGAGCACCATTAAATCCATTATTTAAAAAATAATATAATATGTAACCACAACAATCCTGCCAAGAGAGGGCCGCCCACCAAAACTCATGGACCAGGCAAGGAGGGCATTAATCAGAGGCAACAAAGAGAACAAAGATTACCCTGAAGGAGCTGCAAAGCTGAGATTGGAGTATCTGTGCATAGGACCATTTTTAGCCGTGTACTCTACAGAACTTGGCTTTACGGAAGAGTGGCCAGAAGAAAAGCCATTGCTTAACCTCTTAGGTCGACCCGACACGCAGGCGTCCCATCTAGACATCTGGAAATGCAAATGCGCTACACTAAATGCTAATAGCACTCGTTAAAACTCAAACGTTCGTTAAAACACACATGCAGGGTACTGAATTAAAGCTACACTCGTTGTAAATCCAGCCAACAAGTCAGATTTTTAAAATGCTTTTCGGCGAAAGCATGAGAAGTTATTATCTGATAGCATGCAACACCCCAAAAGACCCGCAGGGGACGTAAACAAAATAATTAGCATAGTCGGCGCTACACAAAACGCAGAAATAAAATATAAAACTTCATTACCTTTGACAATCTTCTTTGTTGGCACTCCTAGATGTCCCATAAACATCACTATTGGGTCTTTTTTTCGATTAAATTGTTCCATATACAGCCTAGATATCGATCTATGAAGACTGTGTGATCAAGGAAAAAAACTGCGTTTTATAACGCAACGTCATTTTTTTAAATGAAAAAAGTCGACGATAAACTTTCACAAAACACTTAGAAATACTTTTGTAATGCAACTTTAGGTATTAGTAAACGTTAATAATCTATCAAATTGATCACGAGGCGATGTATATTCTATAGCTCTACGTCTTGAAATAATGTCCGGATAAATCTCAACCAAAATATCCGGTCGGAGACCGGAAGAAATGGGCTGTCTCTTCTTCGTTTGACCAAGAAACAAAGCCTTGGCAATTGACAAGACTGGTGACATCGTGTGGAAGCTGTAGGAATTGCAATCTCAGCTCCAGGTAATGTGGCTTCCATTCAACAATGTTACGATAAATGAGTGAGGAGGTGTAGAGTCAGGCGCAGAGAGCAAAAGATGTGGGAAAAAACACACTTTAATGTCCCGGAAACATAACATGAACAAAAGTAGGGAAACAAATGATCAGAAATATAAACGGACAGCGTGAAACCCAAATACAAACAAAAATACACTCAAACAACAAAACAGACGAACAAGCCCGCACGAAACAGAAGCGGGCTGAACAAATTATATATAACCCTACCCTAACAACCAAACAAGAAACAGGTGATACCAATTAGACAAAACTAAAGGAACACAGAACAACGGATCTGCGATAGCTAGTAGACCGGCGACGATGACCGCCGAGCGCCACCCGAACAAGAAGGGGAGTCACCTTTGGTAATATTCGTGACAGTACCCCCCCTGACGCGCAGCTCCCGCAGCGCGCCGACGCTGGCCTTGGGGACGACCCGGGGGCCGAGGCGCTGGACGATCTGGACGGAGGCGATGGAACTCACTCAACAAAGATGGATCTAGAATATCCCTCACCGGAACCCAGCACCTCTCCACCTCTCCGGACCATACCCCTCCCAGTCAACGAGGTACTGCAAGCCGCTCACCCGGCGTCTCGAGTCCAGAATAGCTTGTATCTTGTACGCGTACACGGGACCCCTCGATGTCCAGAGGGGGCGGAGGAACCTCCGGAACCTCATCTTCCTGCATGGGACCAGCTACCACCGGCCTGAGAAGAGACACATGAAACGAGGGGTTAATACGATAATACGAAGGAAGTAATAATCGATAACAAACCTTGTTTATTCTCCCCAGGACTTTAAATGGCCCTATACACTGCGGACCCAGTTTCCGGCAGGGCAAGCAGAGGGGCAGGTTTCGGGTCGAGAGCCAGACCCTGTCCCCAGGTGCAAACACGGGGGCCTCACTGCGGTGACGGTCAGCGCTCTTCTTCTGCCTTATACTCGCTTGGCGTAATGACTCTTGGACAGCCCTCCAGGTCTCCTTAGAGCGCTGCACCCACTCCTCCACCGCAGGAGCCTCAGTCTGGCTCTGATGCCACGGTGCCAGGACTGGCTGGTACCCCAACACGCACTCAAATGGTGACATGTTGGTAGATGAGTGGCTTAGTGAGTTCTGGGCTATTTCTGCCCAGGGAATATATCTCGCCCACTCCCCTGGCCGGTCCTGGCAATACGACCGCAGAAACCTACCCTCCTGGTTCACTCTCTCCACCTGCCCATTACTCTCCGGGTGATACCCCGAGGTCAGGCTGACCGAGACCCCCAGACGTTCCATAAATGCACTCCAAACACGGGAGATAAACTGGGGGCCCCGATCAGAAACTATATCCTCGGGCACCCCGTAGTGCCGGAAGACATGGGTGAAAAGAGCTTCCGCAGTCTGTAGGGCCGTAGGGAGACCGGGCAATGGGATAAGACGGCAAGACTTAGAGAACCGATCCACAACGACCAGGATCATTGTGTTACCCTGAGAGGGGGGAAGGTCAGTAAGAAAATCCATCGATAGATGGGTCCACGACCGTTGTGGAACGGGAAGAGGTTGTAATTTACCTCTTGGCAGATGTCTAGGAGCCTTACTCTGGGCGCACACCGAACAGGAGGAAACATAGAATCGCACATCCCTCCTCAAAGTGGGCCACCAGTACTTCCTCTCAAGACCTCTCACTGTCCTAAAAATACCTGGGTGACCCGACGAGGGTAGACAATGAGCCCATCGAATCAATTGATCACGAACAACCAGCGGCACGTACCTACGACCCTCCGGACACTGTGGAGGCGCAGGTTCCTCCCTTAGCGCCCGCTCGATGTCCGCGTCCACATCCCATACTACTGGTGCCACCAGCTTAGTTGCCGGAATGATGGGAGTAGGATTGATGGACCTGCCCTCAGTGTCATAGAGTCTTGACAGCGCGTCGGCCTTAGTGTTGAGGGAACCTGGTCTATACGAGATAGTGAAACGAAATCTGGTGAAAAACATGGCCCACCTTGCCTGACGAGGATTCAGTCTCCTAGCTGATCGGATATACTCCAGGTTACGGTGGTCAGTCCAGATAAGGAAAGGGTGCTTAGCCCCCTCAAGCCAGTGTCTCCACACCTTCAGGGCCTTAACCATAGCCAACAACAACTATCCCCCACATCATAATTCCGCTCCGCTGGCCCGAGTTTCTTCGAAAAAAAGGCACAGGGGCGGAGCTTCGGTGGCGCACCCGAACTCTGTGAGAGCACCGCTCCAACCCCAGCCTCGGATGCGTCCACCTCTACTGTAAACGCCAAAGAACGGTCCGGATGCGCCAACACCGGCGCCTCAGTAAATATCGCCTTCAACTTATGAAAAGCTCCGTTCGCCTCTGCTGACCACTGTAAACGCACCGGCCCCCCCTTCAGCAGTGAGGTAATAGGGGCAGCTACCTGACCAAAACCCCGGATAAACCTCCGGTAGTAATTGGCAAACCCCAAGAACCGCTGCACCTCCTTTACCGTGGTCGGAGTCGGCCAATTACGCACGGCCTTTTACGCGGTCTCCCTCCATTACCAACCCAGAGCTGGAAATGCGATAACCCAGGAAGGAAACTGATTGTTTGGAAAACTCACATTTCTCCGCCTTCACATACAGGTCATGCTCCAGCAGTCGTCTAAGAACCTTGCGCACCAGAGATACATGCGCAGTGCGTGTAGTGGAGTAGATAAAAATATCGTCAATATACACCACTACACCCTGTCAGCGCAGGTCTCTGAGAATCTCATCCACGAAGGATTGAAATATATCTGGAGCATTTTTTAAAACCGTATGGCATGACGAGGTACTCATAATGGCCAGAAGTAGTGCTAAATGCAGTTTTCCACTCATCTCCATCCCGAATACGCACCAGATTATAAGCACTCCTGAGATCCAGTTTAGTGAAGAACTGCGCTCCTTGAAATGATTCCACTGCCGTAGCAATGAGAGGTAGTGGGTAACTAAAACCCACTGTGATGGAATTTAGACCTCTATAATCAATACACGGACGTAAACCACCATCTTTTTTCTTCACAAAAAAGAAACTCGAAGAGACAGGTGACATGGAGGGCCGAATGTACCCCTGTCCCAGAGCCTCAGTGATATAAGTTTCCATAGCCACCTTCTCCTCATGGGACAAAGGATACACATGACTCCTGGGGAGTGCAGCGTTACCCTGGAGGTTTATCACGCAATCCCCCTGCCTATGGGGTGGTAATTGGGTCGCCTTCTTTTTACTGAAAGCGATAGCCAAATCGTCATACTCAGCTGGAATGCGCACGGTGGAAACCTGGTCTGGACTCTCCACCGTTGTCGCACTGATGGAAACCCCTACACACCTGCCTGAACACTCATCAGACCACCCCTGTAGAGTTCCTTGTTTCCACAAAATCGTAGGATTATGAATAGCTAGCCAGGGAATCCCAAGTACAACTGGAAACGCAGGTGAATCGATAAGGAACAAACTAATTCGCTCCTTGTGATTCCCCTGCGTAATCATCTCCAACGAAATTGTGGCTTTCCTCACCAGCCCAGACCCTAATGGTCAACTATCTAAAGAGTGCACGGTAAAAGGGGGGTCTACTTTTACTAACGGAATCCTCAACCTCTGAGCGAGTCCGCGATCTATAAAGTTTCCAGCTGCGCCTGAATCTACCAGTGCCTTATGCTGGAGAGAAGGAGAATAATTAAGGAAACAAATTAATGTGACCAACAGGAAACTCTGGGAGAGTGTGGTGCTTACTCACCTGGGGTGACCGAGGAGTGTTCTGCCTGCCTTCTCGATTCCCAGATTAATTCCTCCAGCACCGACCAGACGTGTGCCCTCTCCGGCCACAACTGGTACAGGAGGAGCTTCCTCCTCCGATCTCCCTAGACGCGGTCCCTCCTAGCTCCATCGGGATAGGAGCAGGAGGGTCAGGAGGTAGAACTGACAGGACCCTTTCAGAACGTCCGCGAGCAGCTAGCAGATGGTCCAACCGGATCGACAGGTCTATCAGTCCATCCAGGCTAAGTGTAGTATCCCGATAGGCCAGCTCCCTACGGACGTCCTCTCTCAGGCTACATGTGTAATGGTCTATCAGGGCCCTGTCGTTCCACCCTGCTCCAGCGGCCAAGGTCCGGAACTCCAGCGCAAAGTCCTGCGCGCTCCTCGTCCCCTGTCTGAGATGGAACAATCTCTCACCCGCCGCTCGACCTTCTGGAGGGTGATCGAACACGGCCCTGAAATGGCGGGTGAACTCCGGGTAATTGTCCTTCGCTAAGTCGGGCCCGTTCCAGACCGCATTAGCCCACTCCAGGGCTCTACCGGTAAGGCATGTGATGAGGACCCACACTCTCTCCTCTTCCGAGGGAGCCGGCCGAACGGTGGCCAGGTAGAGGTCTAGTTGAAGCAGGAATCCCTGGCACCCCGTCGCTGCTCCATCGTACTCCCTCGGAGGCGTAATGCGCAGAGCGCTGGAACCGGATCCAGATGGGGGAGAAGGTAGAGTTGCTGGTGGGAGGGTCGGTGGGGTAGTAGGGAGACCATTCCTCTCCCAACGATCCATCCTCTCCATCATCTGATCCATCGCTGATCCTAGGCGATGGAGGATGGACGTGTGATGAAGGACTCTCTCCTCCATAGTGGGAAGAGGAGTGGTCGCTGCTCCTGCTGACTCCATATCGTGGTGCGGGCTTCTGTTACGATAAATGAGTGAGGAGGTGTGGAGTCAGGCGCAGAGAGCAAAAGATGTGGGAAAAAACACGCTTTAATGTCCTGGAAACATAACATGAACAAAAGTAGGAAAACAAATGATCAGAAATATAAACGGACAGCGTGAAACCCAAATACAAACAAAAATACACTCAAACAACAAAACAGACGAACAAGCCCGCACGAAACAGAAGCGGGCTGAACAAATTATATATAACCCTACCCTAACAACCAAACAAGAAACAGGTGATACCAATTAGACAAAACTAAAGGAACACAGAACAACGGATTGGCGATAGCTAGTAGACCGGCGACGACGACCGCTGAGCGCCACCCGAACAAGAAGGGGAGTCACCTTCGGTAATATTCGTGACAAACAATACATTCAAGTGGCGCATTGATATATTTTCCAATTTTCAGTGATCAGATTTTCCTGCACTTTTCGATGAAACGCACGTTCTGTTATAGTCACAGCCGTGATTTAACCAGTTTTAGAAACATCTGAGGGTTTTCTATCCACACATACTAATCATATGCATATACTATATTCCTGGCATGAGTAGCAGGGCGCTGAAATGTTGCACAATTTTTAACAGAATGTTAGAAAAAGTAGGGGGTAGGATTAACAGGTTAAAGAAAAAAATAAGCAAACATGTTTGGTGTTCACCAAAAGGCATGTGGGAGACCCCCCCCAAACATATGGAGAAGGTACTCTGGTCAGATGAGACTAAAATTGAGATTGTTGGCCATCAAGGAAAATGCTATGTCTGGCACAAACCCAACACCTCTCATCACCCCAAGAAAACCATCCCCACAGGTAAGCATATTGGTGGCAGCATCATGCTGTGGGGATGTTTTTCATCAGCAGGGACTGGGAAACTGGTCAGAATTGAAGGAATGATGGATGGTGCTAAACATAGGGAAATTCTCGAGGGAAACCTGTTTCAGTCTTCCAGAGATATGAGACTGGGAATGACACCTTCCAGCAGGACCATGACCCTAAGCCTACTGCGAAAGCAACACTTGAGTGGTTTAAGGAGAAACATTTAAATGTCTTGGAATGGCCTAGTCAAAGCCCAGACCTGGAGCAGTTTTGCCTTGAAGAATGGGAAAAAATCCCAGTGTCTAGATGTGCCAAGCTGATAGTGACATACCTCAAGAGACTTGCAATTGGGGGGGTTGAATAGTTATGCACACTCAAGTTTTCTGTTTTTTTTGTTATTTCTTGTTTGCTTCACAAAAAAAACATTTAGCATCTTCAAAGTCGTAGGCATGTTGTGTAAATCAAGTGATTACAACCCCCCAAAAAAATCTATTTTAATTCCAGGTTGTAAGACAACAAAATAGGGAAAATGCCAGGAGGGTGAATACTTTCGCCATCTACTGTAAATACAATTCTATGTCATTTTCAATACAAGTGGAATCTGTTCTTAATTCCACACAAATTACAGGCTAAGAATGGACAGATGGAATATGCCTATGTGTTCATCATGTCATCAACTCCAATTCCAAATCAGTGTGTCAACGACACTGTTAGGAATCTGAACATGGTACTTTCAAAAGATAGGCCTACCTTTCCAGCCCAGTCTGTTTGGGCCTACAGAAGCAGAATCATTTAAGCTGTTACTGCTGGCTTTTTTCTTCCATGACTTAACCCAAAGAGAGAAGGTCACAAGTGTTTCCCTTAATGAGTTTAAACATCTTCTATTGTACATAAAGTGAATAGCTTAATCAATTGATGGTGACATAATTAGATTGCATCCCTTACAATGTCAGCCACTGAATGACAAAAAAACAAAACAATGATATGCCTACAGTGGGGCAAAAAAGTATTTAGTCAGCCACCAATTGTGCATCATAGGTACACTTTAACTATGACTTTAACTATGACAGACAAAATGAGGAAAAAAAATCCAGAAAATCACATTGTAGGATTTTTTATGAATTTATTTGCAAATTATTGTGGAAAATAAGTATTTGGTCAATAACAAAAGTTTATCTCAATACTTTGTTATATACCCTTTGTTGGCAATGACAGAGTTCAACTGTTTTCTGTAAGTCACTTGTTTGTGTGGTAGTTGAGAGAACAGTCTATGACTAGTGTGGCTGGAGTCTTTGACAATTTTTAAGGACTTCCTCTGACACTGCCTGGTACAGAGTTCCTGGGTGGCAGGAAGCTTGGCCCCAGTGATGTACTGGGCCGTACGCATTAACCTCTGTAGTGCCTTGCGGTCGGAGGCTGAGCAGTTGCCATACCAGGCAGTGATGCAACCAGTCAGGTTGCTCTCGATGGTGCAGCTGTAGAACCTTTATGAGGACCCATGCCAAATATTTTCCGGCTCCTTAGAGGAATAGGTTTTGTTGTGCCTTCTTCATGACTGTCTTGGTATGCTTAGACCACGTTAGTTTGTTGGTGATGTGGATACCAAGGAACCTGAAGCTTGAAGCCCAGGTCTCTGACCTCCTCCCTACAGGCTGCCTCGTTGTTGTTGGTGATCAGGCCTACCACTGTTGTGTCATCGGCAAACTTGATGATGGTGTTGGAGTCGTGCCTGGCTATGCAGTCATGCGTGAAAAGGGAGTACAGGAGGGGACTGAGTACGCAACCCTGAGGGGCCCCCGTGTTGAAGATCAGCGTGGCAGATGTGTTGTTACCTACCCTTACCACCTGGGAGCGGCCCATCAGGAAGTCCAGGATCCAGTTGCAAAGGGAGGTGTTTAGTCCCAAGGTCCTTAGCTTAGTGATGAGCTTTGAGGGCACTATGGTGTTGAAAGCTGAGTTGTAGTCAATGAATAGCATTCTCAAATAGGTGGTCCTTTTGTACGGGTGTGGAGTGCAATAGAGATTGCATCATCTGTGGATCTGTTGGAGCGGCATGGATATTGGAGTGGGTCTAGAGTTTCTGGGATAATGGTGTTGATGTGAGCCATGACCAGCCTTTCAAAGTTAGTCATTTTGGCAGGTTACCTGTTCTTGGGCACAGGGACTATGGTGGTCTGCTAGAAACATGTTGGTTTTACAGACTCAGACAGGGAGAGGTTGAAAATGTCGGTGAAGACACTTGCCAGTTGGTCAGCGCATGCTCAGAGTACACGTCCTGGTAATCCGTCTGGCCTTGTGCATGTTGACCGGTTTAAAGGTCTTACTCATGTTAGCTTTTCCTACACTCTGCTTTCCACCTTATCCCAAACCATCTCAATTGGGTTGAGGTTGGGTGATTGTGGAGGCTAGGTCAGCTGAAGCAGCACTCCATAACTCTCCTTCTTGGTCAAATAGCCCTTACACAGCCTGGAGGTGTTTGTTTCACTGTCCTGTTGAAAAACAAATGATAGTCCCACTAAGTGCAAAGCAGATGGGATGTCGTATCGTTGCAGAAGGCTGTGGTAACCATGCCTGTTAAGTGTGCCTTGAATTCTAAATAAAACACCTACAGGGTCACCAGCAAATCACCCCCACACCATCACACCTCCTCCTCCACGCTTCATGGTGGGAACCACACGAGGAGCTCTTCTGTTCACCTCTTCTGCATCTCACAAAGACACGGCGGTTGGAACCAACAGTCTCGAATTTGGACTCATCGGACCAAAGGACAGATTAACACTGGTCTAATGTCCATTGCTTATGTTTCTTGGCCCAAGTAAGTCTCTTCTTATTATTGTTGTCCTTTAGTAGTGGTTTCTTTGCAGCAATTTGATCATGAAGGCCTGATTCACGCAGTCTCCTCTGAACAGTTGATGTTGACATGGGTCTGTTACTTGAACTCTTTGAAACATTTATTTGGGCTGAAATTTCTGAGGCTGGTAACTCTAATGAACTTATCCTCAGCAGCAAAGGTAATCTTGGGTTTTCCGTTCCTGTGGCGGTCCTCATGAGAGCCAGTTTCATCATAACGCTTAATGATTTTTGCGATTGCACTTGAAGAAACTTTCAAAGTTCTTGAAATGTTACACATTGATTGATCTTCAAGTCTTAAAGTCATGATGGACAGTCATTTCTCTTTGCTTATTTGAGCTGTTCCTGCCATAATATGAACTTGGTCTTTTACCAAATATAGCTATAGCTATATAGCTAAATAATTCCAGGTGAAGCTGGTTGAGAGAATTCCAAGGGTGTGCAAAGCTGTCATCAAGGCAAAAGGTGGCTATTTGAAGAATCTCAAATACAAAATATATTTTGATTTGTTTAACACTTTTTTTGGTTACTACATGATTCCATATTTGTTATTTCATAGTTTTGATGTCTTCAGTATTATTCTACAATGTACAAAAATGTACAAAATAAAGTTAAATGAGTAAGTGTGTCCAAACTGTTGACTGGTACTGTATGTACACTACCATTCAAAAGTTTGGGGTCACTTAAATGTCTTTGTTTTTGAAAGAAAACATTTTTCCATTAAAATAACATCAAATTGATCAGATAAACAGTGTAGACATTGTTAATGTTGTAAATGACTATTGTAGTTAGAAGGCCAATATTGTGGAGTCTCCTCTTCACTGTTGACGTTGAGACTGGTGTTTTGTGGGCACTATTTAATGAAGCTGCCAGTTGAGGTCTTTTGAGGTGTCTGTTTCTCAAACTAAACACTCTAATATACTTGTCCTCTTGCTGAGTTGTGCACCGGGGCCTACCACTCCTCTTTCTATTCTCGTTGCTCAATTTCGTGAAGGGTGTAGGACACAGCATTGTACTAGATCCTCAGTTTCTTGGCAATTTCTCACATGGAATAGCCTTCATTTCTCAGGACAAGAGTAGACTGACGAGTTTCAGAAGAAAGGTCTTTGTTTCTGTCCATTTTGACCCTGTAATCGAACCCACAAATGCTGATGTTCCAGATAATCAAGTTGTCTAAAGGAAGCCAGTTGTATTGCTTCTTTAATCAGAACAACAATCTTCAGCTGTGCTAACATAATTGCAAAAGGGTTTTCTAATGATAAATTAGCCTTTTAAAATTATAAACTTGGATTAGCTAACACAACGTGCCACTGGAACACAGGAGTGATGGTTGCTGATAATGGGCCCTATGTATATATTCTATATCAAATCAGCCATTTCCAGCTACAATAGTCATTTACAACATTAGCAATGTCTACACTGTATTTCTGATCAATTTGATATTATTTTAATGGGCAAAAAAATGTGCTTTTCTTTCAAAAACAAGGACATTTCTAAGTGACTTAGAAACGTTTGTACGATAGTGTACATTATATCCCCTTTTTATATTTTTAAATGTACCTTTAGAGGCCATGCAATTCAATGCTCATCTTTAAAAGCAATTTAACTTCTTGCGTCGAGTAATCCCGGATCCGGGATCGTGACTACAGCCTCAAGCCCATTACCATAATGCAACGTTAACTATTCATGAAAATCGCAAATTAAATGAAATCAATATGCTAGCTCTCAAACTTAGATTTTTGTTAACAACACTGTCATCTCAGATTTTCAAAATATGCTTCTCAACCATAGCAAAACAAGCATTTGTGTAACAGTATTGATAGCTCGTGTAGCATTTAGCATAGCATTTAGTGTTAGCATTCAGCAGGCAACATTTTCACAAAAACCAGAAAAGCATTCAAATAAAATCATTTACCTTTGAAGAACTTCAGATGTTTTCAATGAGACTCTCAGTTAGATAGCAAATGTTCAGTTTTTAAAAATATTATTTGTGTTGACAAATCGCTCCGTTTTCTTCATCACGATTGGGTAAGAAAAAAAAATAAAAATTAAAAAATAAAATTAAGTCATTAATACGCAAACTTTTTTCCAAATTAACTCCATAATATCGACAGAAACATGGCAAACGATGTTTAGAATCAATCATCAAGGTGTTTTTCACATATCTATCGATGATAAATCCTTCGTGGCAGTTGACTTTCTCTTCTGAAGAAATGGAACGCGCATGGACCTAGAGATTACGCAATAATTTCGACACAGGACACCGGGCGGACACCTGGTAAATGTAGTCTCTTATGGTCAATCTTCCAATGATATGCCTACAAATACGTCACAATGCTGCAGACACCTTGGAGAAACGACAGAAAGGGCTCATTCCTGGAGCATTCACAGCCATATAAGGAGACATTGGAACATAGCGCCTTCAGAATCTGGGGCATTTCCTGTATGAAATTTCATCTTGGTTTCGCCTGTAGCATTAGTTCTGGGGCACTCACAGATAATATATTTGCAGTTTTGGAAACGTCAGAGTTTTTTCTTTCCAAAGCTGTCAATTACATGCATAGTCAAGCATCTTTTCGTGACAAAATATCTTGTTTAAAACGGGAACCTTTTTTATCCAAAAATTAAAAGAGCGTCTCGAAGTAGTTAAGTCAGAAGAGTTCATATTAATAAAGGAAATAGAGGGACTAACAGTACAGATAGATAGCAGCAAAAACTGGAATATAAAAAATGTAAAATAACAATAATATTAAGGGGCTAGAAAACCAGGGCTTAAAAACAAAGGTGATACTGTTGTCTTTTAAATCCACAATTTGGATCCCTCCATAGCCTCATATAGGATCTAGATATTTTTTCTAACCTTTGGATTGCAACCAAATTATGATAAGTGTACTTACTATATTATGTATTGGATCACAAACAAATACAAATTTTACATTACCTTATAGTTTACCAATAAAATGGTCTGATGGTGAAGTGGACATACTCGGTATTCATATCCAGAAAGAAAGAAATGATCTCACTACAATACATTTTAACAGAAAGTTAGCAAAACACATGTAAGATCTTGCTACCATGCAAAGGAAAAGACCTGTCTATTAGGTGGAAAAATCAGCCTGATTAACTCCTTAGTCATATCCCAGTTTAGAGAGGCCAATATTGCTGTATAATCATGTTGAAGGCGGTCTTCCACTCGTCTTCCACTCGTCCCCCTCTCGTATCCGCACCAAGTGGTAGGCGTTTCGTAGATCCAGCTTGGAGAACACAGTGGCCCCCTGGAGCAGCTCGAAGGCAGAGGAAATGAGTGGTAGCGGATAACGGTTCTTTACAGTTATGTCATTGAGTCCCTGGTAGTCAATGCATGGGCATTGGGAGAGGAAGAGGAACGGATAAATCCAGTAGCTAGTGAATACCCAATGTAGTCCTCAATAGCCTTTGTTTCAGGTCCCGACAACCAGTACAGACGCCCCCAGGGTGGTGTAGTGCTAGGGAGAGGGTCAATCCCGCAGTCATAAGGGCAGTGCTGAAGAAGGGAAGTGGACCGGGACTTGCTGAACGCCTCCCGGAGATCCTGGTACTCTGCGGGAATGGCGGAGAGAACAGAACCACCTTCAAGGACCCAGGAAGACATCCCGGGGCAGGTTGCGCTGACTTCAAACAATGGGTGTGGCATAACAGACTCCAGCCCATGATGGCACCAGTAGAACAGTTGATGAGTGGGTTGTGTTGCTGGAACCAGGAGAATCTCAAAACCACAGGAATCTGGGGGGTCTTAATGAGCAGGAACTGAATGGTCTCGCTGTGATTCCCTGACACGTAGGTTGATTGGAGTGGTGTTATGGGTGACCCGACCTATAGAGAGCCCGTCCAACGCTCTAACATCCACTGGAATGGAGAGGGCCTGTTCCGGTGATGCCATTCCGCTGGCGACAGCCCAACCCTGCTAAGTTGCATGGGCTCGTCCTCTGTGACTCTCGAGGAAGGTCGGGAAATCGTGGGTGGTCTCGGCCACGGGATTGTCGGGGACTTCCGGGATGACTCGGAGGTGAGGTGGAATCCCTGGACGTGCGAATGAATGTTCCCACAATTGCCCATCGATGCGGATGGTCAAAGCGATGAGGGAGTCAAAATCTGTGGGTAACTCCCGAGCCGCAAGTTCGTCTTTAACCTCCTCTGAGATGCCGTGGAGGAACATGTCGAACAGTGCTTCTCGGTTCCACGCACTCTCCGCTGCCAACATACGGAAATCCACCGCAAAGTCGGCCACAGTGCATGCGTCCTGCCGAAGCTGGATTAGCGTCTGGGCAGCTTCTCTTCCAGAGAAGAAAAACCTTCCTCACCTCTCCCACGAACCTCTCCAAGCTCGCGCATATGGCCTGCTGCTGTTCCCATATGGCGGTAGACCAGGAAAGACCTTCCAGACATCAGTGTTATGAGGTAGGCTGTTTTGGAGCGATCTGAGGGGAAGGAGGGCTGAAGCTTGAAAATGAGGGCACACTGAGCTAAAAACGCCCGACAGGTGCTCGGCTCTCCATTAAAGCTTTCCGGAGGAGGTAACCAGGGCTCTCGGGAAGGTGCGGCGCTGCTAACTGCTGTGTTGCTGAGGGGCGGTGGGGTTACCACCGAGGCAGGCTGCCCCCCAGACGACCCGCGGAATTGCTTTAGAAGCATGTCCAACACGCGGTCATGGCGCTCAACCAACGTTGGGACCACCTCCATCAGCCAATGAAGCAATTCCTTGTGCCTACCATTGAGGCTCCTTGAGAGGAGATGGCGTTGCGCAGCTGGCCCGGGTCTGCTGGGTCAGTCATGGTCAGTTCGTACTATCAGGTATGAAGGTAAGACCCAGATGCAGACAACGTCGAATTAACAATGGTTTAATAATCCAACAGGGCAGGCAATAGACAGGTCAAGGCAGGCAGGGGTCAGAGGTGGGTTAACGGTACCGGGCGGCAGGCAGGCTCAGGATCAGGGTAAGGCAGAGGTTGGTAATCCAGAGGGAGCAAAGGTACAGGTCGGCAGGCAGACTCAAGGTCAGGGGCAGGCAGAGTGGTCAGGCAGGCAGGCTCGGAGTCAGGACAGGCAAGAGTCAAAACCAGGAGGGCGAGAAAAGAGAGATTGGGAAAAGCAGGAGCTGAGACACAAAACACTGGTTGACTCGACCAAACAAGACACACTGGCAACAGACAAACAGAGAACACAGGTTTAAATACACAGGAGATAATGGAGAAGATCAGCGACACCTGGAGGGGGGTGGAGACATTCACAAAGACAGATGAAAAGATCAGGGTGTGACACAGGGAGTGAATGTTTAATGAATAAACAGACCGGAAACAAAACACGAACAGCATCTGGACAAGGAAAACATAACAACATTAATGCTGACTTGGGAAAGAACCTGAGAAAGTGACAGATATAGGGGAGGTAATTAATATCTTGGAGTCCAGGTGAGTCCGATGAAGAGCTGATGCTCTTAATGATGGTGACAAGTGTGCGAAATGATAAGCAGCCTGGCGACCACCAGAGAGGGGGAGCGGGAGCAGACGTGACAGTACCCTTCCCACCCTCCCACCCCTCTAGGGGCGCCACCGGCATCCCACCTGGGCAAGCCTGACGGGCGGCCGAAGAGGAAGCCGGACGAGGAACCGGGAAGAGTTTTTCGATGTACCAATTTTTCAACTAAAAAAACAATTATTATTGCAACCCATATAATATTATATATATGAGGGACACAACCTCCCGAGCTCTGCAGATTTTTCTGCGTAGAGACAGAATCATTAGATTTCTTTGTTCTGGTACTGTCCATATGTAGCTTGTTTTTGGTGTCAGGAATGGCTGAAGAATTACAACATTTACCTGGAGATAAATGTGCAAATAGCATTGCTTGTTGATCTGAAAAGTCATAGCCAATCGATCAATAACATTATAATACTCTTATCAACAATGTTGATCTTTAATTAACAATCTGTAGTAACTATTAGAATTCCAAGGTTCAGAACTTTGGTGAAACATCACCACACAGTTGAAAAATATATGGTGAATAGAAATCAAAACAAGACGGTCTTCAGAGATAGATTGAAGAGGTTGAAGGGAGCTGAAGGTTATGAATAAAAACAAACAAAGAATAGCTTGTGTAAAATGTACTGTGTCCATAAAATGTAATTAGTATGTATAAGTTGGAAGTAGAAACCTAAATGTTGTTGTCTATTAGTTTACTCCAATTAGAGGAGAGGAGGTAGGGTTAAGGGAATAGCAAATTTAAAAAATATATATACAGTGTATATACTTAAAATAATATATATAGGTGATTGGAAATGATGCAGACAATAACATTGATAGAAGTCACAATCTGTTTGCAATATTAAACCTGATCCACCGTCGAAAAAAAACCTGGAGTCATACCTAACTACCCCATTGGCTTTCCATAGCCCCCCTACACACATCGCAATGTGCTCTCCATTGTGCTGACACGGTGCAGCGGTTTAGGGCTGACCCCAATTCGTCAACTGGTCGATTGTTTGATCGTTAGGCTGTTGGTCGACCAAGATTGTTTTAGTTGAGCCGTAACACACAGACATATATACAGTATATATATACACAGTACCGCTCAGAAGTTTGTACACACCTACTCATTCAGGGGTTTTTCTTTATTTTTATTATGTTCTACATTGTAGAATTATAGCGAAGACGTCAAAACTATGAAATAACATATGGAATCATGTGGTAACCAAAAAAGTGTTAAACAAATCAAAATATATTTTACATTTGAGATGCTTCAAAGTAGCCATCCTTTGCCTTGATGACAGCTTTGCACACTCTTGGCATTCTCTGCAGAGGCATGCAGAGAGGCATGCAAAGGCCATATGGAGCTCTGTACAAAAAGAAAGCTACAAACAGACACCTAGCATTTGTATTGTCGCCATCTCAATATCTCTTTTGGAATGTCTGTGGCAGCATCTTATTTTCAAATCTTCTCAAATGAAATACATTAGAAACATTAATGAATGTAATTAATACAATGCAATTCTAAATAATTGAGTAATGACTTGCATTACTAAATTATATTAAACAGCTTTTTAATACATATCATAATAAACAACTGCTTATTTTATTTATTTATTTCACATTTATTTAACTTCTTAGCGATCCCTTCCCGCTCAGATCTTGGTAACGGGATTGATTTGACAACATCCAGTGAAATTGCAGCGCGCCAAATTCAAAAACAGAAATACTCATAATAGAAATTCACAAAACATACATGTATAATACATCAAAATAAAGCTTATGGTCAGAAGAAGATCTTCAAAGGTAAGGCATGAATAATATCGTTATTTCTGAGTTTGGTGTCGCACCTGGCTGGTTGAAATCTGATTTTCATGTGTTTGTATGTGGGGTGCTGTCCTCAGATAATCACATTGTCTGCTTCTTGTTAACCAAGCCGCAGTGTCAGATTTCAAAAAGGCTTTACGGCGAAAGCAGACCATGCGATTTCCAAGATTTCAGAAAGGCAGGGCAGGATGGATATTGGTCTATAACAGTTTGGGTCTAGAGTGTCTCCCACTATGAAGAGGAGGATGACCGCAGTAGCTTTCCAATCCTTGAAGATACGCAAGAGAGTTTGAATAGGGTAGTAATAGGGGTTGCAACAATTTTGGCGGATCATTTTAGAGAGGGTCCAGATTGTCTAGCCCAGCTGATTTGTAGGGATCCAGATTTTGCAGCTCTTTCAGAACATCAGCTGTCTGGATTTGTTTGAAGGAGAAGCGGGGGGAGGCTTGGGCAAGTTGCTGCTGGGGGTGCTGAGATGTTGGCCGGGGTAGGGGTAGCTAGGTGGAAAGCATGGTCAGCCAAAGAAAAATGCTTATTGAAATGATCGATTATCGTATTTTTATCGGTGGTTACAGTGTTTCCTAGCCTGCAGTGGGCAGCTGGGAGGAGGTGCTCTTATTCTCCATGGACTTTACAGTGTCCCTAAACCTTTTGGAGTTTGTGCTACAGGAAACACATTTCTGTTTGAAAAGCTAGCCTTAGCTTTCTTAACTGACTGAGTGTATTGGTTCCTGACTTTCCTGAAAATTTGTGATGTGGTGGTACATAGTCTATTTCCTGTGCTTCGATTGATGAACAGCAAGCTTGACTCGTTTAGAAAGGGTGTCGAACTGACTGAACGTTGATCTCATATATCCTACATCATATACAAAGTAGTTATATGTCCATGATATCGCATCGGGACATGTAAACTAAAGATCTCGTTTAAAAAAAAATATGAAATCCATTAGGACTTGCCAGTCAGTGATGTTAAAGTGAGTGACTCGTCAGTAGCTTACCGAATTGTATTAGTAAGAGAGCTGTTTATTTGGCTCCCTAATTTGCACACTGGTAGGCTTTTTGGTGATTATCTGCTGATAAATAATGAAAACATTCAATAAAGATGCTAAATCCTCCTCAATGCAGGAACAATAGGTAGGCTAGTGGAGAGAGCCTCAATATGGTTTCAAAATATGATAAAAACAAAGCAGATTGAATTGTTTTAAAGCTATTTTCAAACATATTGATCAAGGTCTACTGATTTAATCAAAGTGTTGACAATGCAGTAGTCAACTGCTGCTTTCTGCGTACCAAAGCCCATGTTTAACATCTGCTTCATTCTTCAAGCATACAGTCCCTGTATTGCAGCTGGGAAAATTCCTCTTAAAAGGAAGATTAATGTGTGTGTTTTTTCAAATTTTTTAAATCTGTGTTATTTCCTGATAGTTGCTGGTTGAAAATACACTCTAGCCATTCCATGTGCTTATGGAAAACACTGCATCTTATTACCCGGTTATTACCGAGCTGGAATGTAAAGTGGTACCATAATCCCTTCACCTTGCCTAGAATATGCAAATTGGCAGAGATGGAGTTTATGATCCAGAACAGCTCTTTTCTGAGCTAGAACAATAAATGACAGCAGCTAAAGTCTGAAAGAGACACTTAAGAAAAGTATTTGTGAAATTAAAGTCAGTATAATGAGACCTCTATTCCAGGGTGATTCATGATTTTACCATCAATTAGGATGTCCATGACAAGCTGGATGCCAGCTATCTAGCTTTTCCTGTCTTTTACATTTTCAAATATTGTCACTCAATACCTACTCTTAAGAGTTATTGCAGATGAATAGACCTTCTTGGGAACATGCCAATGTATAGCACAAATATTTTATCCTTTGATTGATTCTCACAGGTTATAAAGGCAATTTCTGATTGCTCTGACATACGCAGCATTTACCATGTATGCTAACGCGTTCTGCTAATGCAGGAACATTGCTTTTAAATTTCAATCACACCGTAACGCTGAACTTACGTGATACAATAGAGCCCTTAGGCTGCAACCACACTGGTTAATATACTGTTGCAAAGTGAATGGTGTCGAAACCAGTATCACATCACCAACACGGCTTTCAAAGGTTACACCCATACAGGATCCAGATGGGTTAGCTATGCTCGCTACTCTTCTGAAAATATTCTCATCTTACTTTATTAAGATGTAGTGAAATTCAAATGCATTGTGTCAGGGAGCCGTACAAGAACATGAAGGCATCATCATCTGAACCACGTTTAACGAGATGCAACCATTTGATCATGATGAAAAACAATTGGAGCACTCCACACAATCGAACTCCCATCACATACTCTATCTTCTACTGTCAATCTTGGTCACTTTTGTGAGCCCTAGTCCTGTGTGGCCACAGCTCCTAAGATGGATACCGTGGGAGCAGTCTCTCTTCTCAGTCTTCCCTGTGCCAGGTATAGCCGAGGTGTCCAGAACAACTACTCACTGAGACTAATGAGTGAGCAGACCACTCGGCCTCCCATCATCCCCACGCTAATTAATTCAGCCAGTCATTAAGAGGACCAGAGAGAGGCTCCGAGACTAATACCACAATGAAGAATTACCAACATGTTTAAACATAGATTACTCATTTCTATTATTATGGGATTTGAACAATTCAGGGCCAACAAAACCGAACATGCTCTGAGGATTATTTATCTTCAAAATGTTCAAATGGTTCATTTCAAGTGGTGTATATTTTTGGAGAGGATCTACAAATGCACTCGAAAGAGACACACCGTCACACAGTGCGTGTCCTAAAATCATGTCACCATGTCAATATCCCAGCTCGCTCTCTGCCACGACAACTGGCAAGCATGGCTAATGGAAATGTAACCATTGACAGGAGAGGATTCCATAATGCAACCGATAACAAATAACAGAAAGATGCTAATGCTATTTATTTTAGGGAGGCTATGTTGACAAGCTGATAATATGTTGTTGATTGTTAGATTTTATTTATTGAACCTTCAGTTTGAGAGGGAATCAATGCTGAGACCAAGGTCTCTATTTCAGATGAGCCCTGTTTAGCACAACAATACACATCAAAATACAATATACACACTAAACTACACATCCATATTAAACTACCAAGGTCTCTTTTCCAGATGAGTCCTGTTTTTAGCACAACAATACATTAAAATACACATTATAATACACAACAGTACATGAAAATCACTAAACATTTCTGTAGAAAAGACAACAATAAAGCCTTGCGCTCCTATTTGTATTATTAATCTTAAACTGTTGGTGGTAAGTGCTCTTGATTCAGAAGACCTGTGTGCTGGGTAGGCAAAGTGTTAAAATGCAACTGCAATAAGATGCAGTCAATCCCTTTGAAAATGGCCTATGTGGCATCGATATCAGTCGGAAACAGTTATTCTAGTGTCAAAATTGACTACAAAGTGTAAATAGGAAAATGTTGGTCATAAACTCACTCGTCTATCATGGAGTTTGGGACATTCGTGCGTCACAATGGTTAAATTAAGGTTGGGTTCTGATTTGATGATGTCCATTTGCCCACTGACATGGGTGAACAGCTGTGGTGATTGTTGTCTATCCAGTAGCATAGGCAGTAAGACAGACTTGGCCAGCAGCTCTGACTTTCTTTACATAAGACATGTCGCACATATTTTTACTTGAGAAATACTGCACCAATCACCTTCGTTAGGGGTAAAATTGTGCAACTAAAACATCCACGGCAAAAACGTCAAAATGAATTACAGACGTTTTGAGTTATCTTAGATTTATCCCAGGGATTTTGATGGAGTGAAATAGGCTACTGTCTCACTGTATAATGATAGGAGACAGGCGCAGGAATACGTAATAGTTTTTTTCCCCCATGCAAAATAAAGTATGTCATGAAAACGACGGGGACGAAGCCCAAAACAAACACATATATACTGTATATAACATAGGGATGAAACACAAACAAAAGAACGAGGTGTAAACCTCTAAATAATACACGGGACGAGACCCGTAATAACAAGTGCACAATAACACCTGCTCCAGAGCGCTCAGGACCTCAGGCTGGGGCAACGGTTCACCTTCCAACAGAACAACGACCCTAAGCATACAGCCAAGACAATGCAGGAGTGGCTTTGGGACAAGTCTCTGAATGTTGTGTAGATTGACGAGGATATAAAAAAACATTTTTTTAGAATAAGGTTGTAACGTAGTTTTGGGGGGAAAAGGTCAAATGGTCTGAATACTTTCAGAATGCACTGTATTTGCCATACCTCTTGCCTCATCCCTCTGAACCATACCATTTTTCAATTCCTCATCAATCCAAGGGGATTTAACAGTTTTTACAGTCATTTTCTTAATGGGTGCATAATAATTAGTAACTAGAATAAGCGTTTGGTTGCTCCTCATTACACACCACAGACCAGCAGATATTCTTTACATCATCAACATAAGAATCACTACAAAACTTGTATGACCTCTTAAACACTATATTAGACCCAGCCTTTGAAACTTTGGTTTTTCTAGGTTCATGTTTAAGTTTTTATTCAGCACTGTCAACACTGTTTTTAATTCAACACTTTTAGGAAACATAAAACACGCTTCCTCATACTTCCACTTGTACTGCAGCTGCAATGAATGATTAGCCAAATGTATCGATAGGCCTGTGTTTTTATTCTCAGCAGCTCGTCATGTCTATTTTAATATTGTGGAATATTTCACTTTCTCTGGTCAAAGGAACAACATGAGTTTGTGCATGAGGCAGGAATAATGCGATGCGACTTGCCATCAGGTGGAAGACGGTGTTCCCTCTCTCTTGTCAGTTTAACTGGAGGAAAGGAGAGAGCAGGGACCATGAGAGGTGGACCTTTTGCTGCTCTTTCCCTCCCTCTGCTGAAACTAACCATCAGATGCAGGTACCATCAGTCCAGTAAAATGAAAAAGCAAATTATTTGCAAATGATCTCAATTTATGCTCAGCTGTGTCTCGCAAGTGATACAACAACTGGTCGATTTTGTTACCCAAGCTTGAGTTTTATTAGCAGCCTTGTAACTTTGTCCTTCCTTACGATCCTCATCACTACACACCTCTGCCGTCTTGCTTTTTCGGATTCTCTCCATCCTCAAGATCCGGACACAGTGATCTCGAGCTTTGATAACAAAATAGATCAGTTGTTGCATTCAAATCAAAATGTTAGCTAGCTACCCAAACAAACACATTACTTGCCAGCTTCAGTTTTAACACTGGTGGATTCTGATGATATTAGCTATATGTGACTGTTTCAGGAAACTAGGCGTATGTCGCAAGTTATGATTTCACAGGAGAGCCATTTAAACATTATTGTACATTATTTTATCGAAATGCATTTTTTGGTAGAAATGCCTTCTGGAACATGTGAACTTGTGACATGTGACTTAATAACAAACATGTATGCCATCTGTAACTACAAATACAATTGTTAAATTACGAGCCTTGTTGGTTAAGCAACACAAAAAGTCAGCCACCTTCCCACAGGCCATGATTGGCTGAGATAATAAGTGGGCTGGACATGCCGAGAGAGGAGAGAGGCTTCTGTCTATTTGAGCTGGTCAGTCTGTGTTGGTAATCCTGTCGAACACGGCTTTAAAAAAATGTATCGTGTAGTGGAGCTGCATAAGTGTTTAGCTACATTTTCAGGTACAGTTAAAGTTGGAAGTTTACATACACCTTAGCCAAATACATTTCAACTCAAGTTTTTCACAATTCCTGACATTTAATCCGAGCAAAAATTCCCTGTTTTAGGTCTGTTAGGATGACCACTTTATTGTAAAAATGTGAAATGTCAGAATTGTAGTAGAGAGAATGATTTATTTCAGCTTTTATTTCTTTCATCACATTCCCAGTGGGTCAGAAGTTTAAATACAATCAATTAGTATTTGGTAGCATTGCCTTTACATTGTTTAACTTGGGTAAAATGATTAGGGTAGCCTTCCACAAGCTTCCCACAATAAGTTGGGTGAATTTTGGCCCATTCCTCCTGACAGAGCTGGTGTAACTGAGTCAGGTTTCAAGGCCTCCTTGCTCGCACATACTTTTTCAGTTCTGCCCACAAATGTTCTTTAGGATTGAGGTCAGGGCTTTGTGATGGCCACTCCAATACCTTGACTTTGTTGTCCTTCAGCCACTTTATGAAGTATGCTTGGTGTCATTGTCCATTTGGAAGACCCATTTGCTACCAAGCTTTAACTTCCTGACTGATGTCTTGAGATGGGAAATTTTCTGTCCTCATGATGCCATCTATTTTGTGAAGTGCACCGGTTGGGATGGTGTTCTTTGGCTTGCAATCCTCTCCCTTTTTCCTCCTAACGTAACGATGGTCATTATGGCCAAACAGTTTTCTTTGTTTCATCAGACCAGAGGACATTTCTCCAAACATTAAGATCTCCCCATGTGCAGTTGCAAACCATAGTCTAGATTTTTCTATGCCGGTTTTGGAGCAGTGGCTTCTTCCTTGCTGAGCGGCCTTTCAGTTTATGTCAATATAGGACTAATTTTTACTGTGGATATAGATACTTTTGTACCTGTTTCCTCCAGCATCTTCACAAGGTCCTTTGCTGTTGTTCTGGGATTGATTTGCACTTTTCACACCTAAGTGCATTCATCTCTAATACTATTGTTTGTACAGATGAATGTGGTACCTTCAGGCGTTTGGAAATTGCTCCCAAGGATGAACCAGACTTGTGGAGTTAAAAAAATATATATCTGAAGTCTTGGCTGATTTCTTTTGATTTTCCATGATGTCAAGCAAAGAGTCACTGAGTTTGAAGGTAGGCCTTTAAATACATCCACAGGTACACCTCTAATTGACTCAAATGATGTCAATTTACCTATCAGATGCTTCTAAAGCCATGACATCATTTTCTGGAATTTTCCAAGCTGTTTGAAGGCACAGTCAACTTAGTGTATGTAAACTTCTGACCCACTGGAAATGTGGTACAGTGAATTATAAGTGAAATAAACAATTGTTGGAGAAATGTTGGAGAAATGACTTGTGTCGTGCACAAAGTAGATGTCCTAACCAACTTGCCAAAACTACAGTTTGTTAACAAGAAATGTATGGGGTGGTTGAAAAACAAGTTTTAATGACTCCAACCTAAGTGTATGTAAACTTCCGACTTCAACTGTATATCACTCCAGTGTAAATTGCTAAATTGTAAATACTTCGCCACTATTGGCCTATTTATTTTCTTACCTCCTTACTTTATTTGCACACACTGTATACAGATTTTATTTTGTGTTATTGACTCTACGTTTGTTTATCCCATGTGTAACTTCGTGTTGTTTTTGGCGCACTGCTTTGCTCTCTCTTGGCCAGGTCGCAGTTGTAAATGAGAACTTGTTCTCAACTGGCCTACCTGGTTAAATAAAGGTGAAATAAAATAAAATAAAATAAAAAATGGAGGGAAGCGGCCTGTGGTATGTGGGGCTTCTCTGGTGTTCTGTATATCTCGCTACCTCTGTCCCTAAGCAATTCTGTCCTCCCTGTGCCTCAACATGTGCTCTGACTTCCTAACTATACTAAATCTGAATTCTTAATTTTGGGTGATCAGAATCTGGATTGGTTGATGCCAGCTTCTGACATGCCGAAATATATCTGCATTTAACTAAATTTAACACATCTGATAACTGAACCAACTTTAGGCTGACTGATTCTACGTCTGACTAGCAGTCCTCCAGATGCTTGAGAAATAGATGTCTATCCCTGGTTAGAAAAGCAAAATCTACATACTTCTTGGACTATTTATTGGAGAATGGCGGAAATTCAGCTGTCTTCCGGAAGGTAGTCAAATCTCTGAAACAAAACTCCATCCCCTCATTACCCCAGCAGGTTATGACAGCCTCTGGTCCCATAACAGATAAGATGGACACTTGTGGTGCTTTTAATAACCACTTTGCCTCAGCAGGCAATAACATTTGAAAGAATAGCTTCTGAAAACTCTGATCCCAGCAGAGGGACTCCTTTACTCACCTCGAGTCAGGTTGCGGAGAACAATACATTCCCAGATACACATTCCACATTTTCATTTCAACCTTATTGAAGATGGATGTAAAAAAAATCCACTGGGTCACTTAATCCCTTTTTGCTGTAGCTTTCTGCCCCACTTATTGCAGAATCATTTACCTATATGTATTACTTCACAATTTTTCCTGGGGTTACCCTTAAGATCTGAAAAATGGTACTTACCCTCCCCCTACACAAAGGGAGAGACCCTTCTGACTTGGATAACTACTGTCCAATTTCCAAGCTATCTTGTTATTTCAAAGTTTTAGAGTCCCTGGCCTACTCTCTGCTTCTCATTATATTCTTAATGAGCACCAATCGGGTTTTAGCCCCGGACGTATTTTAGTGGCTACACTTGTCTTAGATGATGTGCTATATTATGATATTATAATTTTGCTGCCTTATTTGTTGACCTTTTGAAGGCATTTGTTACGGTTTTGTTGAGCGAATCTGAAATACGACCAGATCAGGCATCTTGCAATTGTTTCAAGAACTATCTAACGGACTTCACACAATGTGTGCTTACCGACAGTATCAAATCTAGTTTCCTCAATATTACGAAAGGTGTGCTGCATGGGTTGATTTTGGGTCCTATTCTCTTCACTCTTTTTTATAAATAATATTGTCTATCTGTTAAAAAACTGCGGCTAAACAGGGTGATAATTATTTCGGTAGGAGGAGTCACCACATTTTTGTGTTGTTGTGGGTTTGAATGTATGTATTTCAGGAAATGGCTTCCTGGATTCCCCCAAGCAGCTGATTGGTCGGCCCCATTGCAGATTGGAGCTGATCCCGCCCTCTCGTCAGGGGATACAGCTGTCTGCAATTACAGACTTCTTCTCCAGCAGTATAAAAGCCAGTGATCCTTTGCTCTCTCTCTCTCTCTCTTCTCCCCCTCTCTCCCTTCTCTCTCTCTCTCTCTCTCTCTCTCTCTCTCTCTCTCTCTCTCTCTCTCTCTCTCTCTCTCTCTTCTTCCCTCTCTCTCTCTTCTTCCCCCCTCTCTCTTTCTCTTCCCCCCCTCCAATATTTGTAAGGGATGGTTGGTGTCAATTTCACCTCTCTCTACCCCTTCGACAAGAGTGGTTGTTACAGATTTGCCTCTGTTTATTACGGATGACCAAATCAGGAAAGAGCTGAGTCATTTTGGTAAGTTTGCTAGCAGTTTTCGTGTACTGTCAGCAGGCTTTCAGGCAGATGCCGTTAAGCACGTTGTTTCGTTCCGGAGGCAAGTGTTTACGTTTCTGAACAACAATGAGCAACAACTAAATGTGCATTTTAAAGTGAGGCACGGGGAGGGTCTCTATGCAGGGTTTGCCAGCACAGATAGTCTACGGTGTTTTGAGTGTGGAGATTTGGGGCATAAGAGCTTTGCGCTAGTTGGGGAAATCAAGGTCAAAGTGCAGGGGGTAAAGAGATGCAGACAGCAGAAGCTGGGCCTAGTCATGCCAGGGAAGGTGGTGCAGATGAGGCTGGGCCTAGTCAGGCTAGAGATGGTGGTGTAGATGAGGCTGGGCCTAGTCAGGCTAGAGATGGTGGGGTAGCTGAGGCTGGGTCTAGTCAGGCTAAAAATGGTGGGGTAGCTGAGGATGGGTCTAGTCAGGCTAGAGATGGTGGGATAGCTGAGGCTGGTCCTAGTTATGCTAGGGAGGGTGGTGTAGATGATGCTGGGTCTAGTCAGGTTATTCTAGTGGATGAGGAGAGTATAGTGGGGAAGTGTAAGAGATTAGGGGGGGAGGAGGAGGGTGTCAAGCAGAAAAGGAAAAAGGATGTGGACAAAGGCACCATGGAAATTTTGCCTGTTGCTGTGGGTGATGCCCTGACCAGAGAGGAAGGGCAGGTGGTCAGGGTGGGAGATAGAGATGAGGAGGAAAGTGAGTCTGAAGAGAGGAGTTATTTTTTTCAGACTCCTCTTCAATGGGCCCCGGAGCTGACAGCCAGTCAAGCAGAGGGGTCTAAGTACACGTTGAGAGAACTGACAAGGTTCCTGAATGAGACCAAGGGGACAAATCCTAGAAAGTTTGTAAGATCAGTACAACATGCTATGAAAAATGAGGGACATGGTGTCCTCTCACCCAGGAAACGGTTTAGGTTGAGGAAGTGGGTAACAACAAACACTGTTTAGATGTATATTTTCTTTCTGACACTGGGGCTTTTTGAGCTTTGCTATTGGTTTCTTTCTCTGCTGGCTTTTCTCCCACTTCTTATGGAGACTCTTCGGGTAGGCTCGTTCAATATAATTGGCGCCAGAGATACGGGAAAGAGGAGTGTGTTGGGTGAATATGTGTATTGTTTCTGCAGGAGACGCATAGTGATGTGTTGAATGAAGCCGATTGGGGGCTCTGGTGGAAAGGGGCAAGTGTGTTGAGCCATGGGACAAATCTTAGTGCAGGGGTGGCAGTCCTTTGCACGGTGGCTGTCTGTAAAACTTTGCTCCTCAAAGGAGGTGTGTAAAGGTAGACTGCTTGTTGTTAAAGCAGAAATTAACATGGGTTTTGTCTTTATAAATGTGTATGGGAAGAGCCTCATTCAGTGTCAGTGGGAGTGTTAAGGGACATCATTAATCAGTTTGACCTAGTGGATGTTTGGAGAACTAAACATCCATACACAAGACAGTATACATGGGTGAAGGTTTTTGGGGCTAGGGTGAGTGCAGCCCGACTTGATCGGTTTTACATGTCTAGGAATCGGAGCAATAGGCTGCTGGGCGCTACCATTCTCCCGGTGGGGTTTTCAGATCATCACATAACCATGGCTCGGCTGTCTATTTCACCAGGGCCCCGGCAGGCATCTTATTGGAAGTTCAATGTAAAGCTCTTACAAGATGCCACTTTTTGCTCAGGTTTCCAGACCTTTTGGGAAAGGTGGGTGCAGCGAAGAGGAGTATGGGTCTCTGAGTCAATGGTGGGAAGTCTTCGCACAACAAACAGGAATAACGTCTCTTAGGCTGCTGGAGAGATTCATGGAGGAGGTCCAGGAGGCACTGTCTGAGCCGGTAAGAGGGATGTTTGAGCCTGGGGGAGTTTGAGGATGTGGGGGTTAAAGCCCTCTACAACCTCTGCGTTAAGGTTAGGAACATTAGGAGCCTAACAGGAGGGAAGGCACATCAGTGGCATGGGGTATGTGGGGCGGAGAGTACGGTGGGTTTTAGGTGAAGGGGGCTCTACAAACCCCCGGTACCAAAGAGGTCAAGGGACCTCCAGTGGAGGGTTCTTCATGGAGCCCTGGCCACTAACAGCTGGTTGGCACGGGTTGAACCGGGAATCGGGCAGGGGTGTCTTTTCTGTAAAATGAAAGAAACTGTGATTGATGTGTTTTCTGTGTGCACCAGGTTAATGCCTTTAATGTCTCTGTTGGAATGTCTGTGTGAGAGGTTGGGGGTGGTTTTTACTGTTGGAATGTTCATAATGGGATACAGGTATTCGAGCAAGGAGAAAGCCAAATGTGTTTTGTTGAACTTTCTGTTTTCTCAGGCAAAGTTAGCTATTTGGCTAACAAGGAGGAACAGGGTCAAAGGTGGGGGGGATAACAGACTCTTTACTATTGTTTAATAGGATGGTCTCTGCGCGCCTCAGGGTTGAGTTTGAGTTCTATAAAATGATAAAATGTGTAGAGATGTTTGAGGAGATCTGGTGTGTTGGGGGGGCTGTCTGTATAGCTGGGGAACATGTTTTGGATATACAGTTATAGGAGTGGGTATTGTGATGTTGGTTTGTATCATGTGGTAGATGTATGCAGTACAGGATATATTTTTGTTTTTTATTTTTAAGGGAGGGGGTGAGTTTTAAATGAAATGATTTTATTTATGTAAAGAAAGTCAAAAAGTCTCTCTCAAGTCTCTCTCAAACACACTGTTTGATGTCCTGTGTTGGTTGTTGCTCAGACAGTTTAGTAAAGTATTTTTGTAGTCCTGCTGATGTATGTTTTTGTCACAAGGACTGTGTTTTGATTATTGAAATTGTTCACGTTACATTAGTCTTATTCTGTTTTTGTTCCCAGTGGGGAAGGGGAAAGCACCTTGGGAGTGTTTAGACAAGAGGCCTGCGGGCATACATATACCTGTCGTATGTACTCTGTCTATGCACACTAGGTAAGACCTGGGCAGACCATCCCCTGTATTTTGGTTAGTGCGCCAGTTGGTGCTAAGATAGGTAAGTAATGGGTAGGTAGGAGAGGGGGCTCTTTTACTTTCTTTGCTTTGGTTCCGTCCAGCCACTTTTCCCCAAATCAGCATGTGACGGTATAGATTTCCTGTTAATGGTACACTTCTCTGCCTCTGTCATTCTTGCCCGCACCTACAATCACATACCTCTTTCACTCTGGGGGAGTTGAGAGTAGCAGGGTGTTGTGCACCCTCCTCCAGGGATACGTGCTTAACAATGGAGAAAAAGCACATAGGCCACCTTCCAGACCCTGGGGATAGCACCTAGATAATTGTCAGATTAAAAATATATATATATATATATTTCACTGATTGGAAATCCAAGATGGCGAAGAGGTTCAGACGTCTTTGTCTTGTCGTGTGCCGTATCTTTTTTTCCCTTCGTATTGTGAGCGTACCAAGTAATTAGGCGTCACTCTAAAGCGGGAAGGTGGAATAAACGAGTCAGGAGTAGGTTTTTCTGATTGAACACGGTTCTCTATTGAGGGTATTTTGTCAACAAAAACATTCTAACATAATCAATGAAAAATCCTTCAAGGAAAAACACACATCTTCTTCTCCAGATGAAACAAGAACACAATAGGATAATCTTTAAACTACAACAAACATAAATCACGGGTTTGTCACCATCTTCGTGGTTCATTCAGCACAGCTTCTCTCTCTCGGTGGCCATCTTCCAGAGATAGTTTTCCCCTTCTCTGCTGGTTCCATTCTCTCTTTTATAGGGGAAGGAGAGTATCTCATTAGTACCGTCAGCTGTGCTTAATTGACTCTGGTTACCTTGTCTCCCATGCTTTGTTGGGCTACTATCCATGAGCCCAGCCTGCCCTCTAGTGGTCCTTCCACAGTATATATTTTTTACCTCAATTTCAACATACTCTCCTGCAACCCGCCTCATCCAATGTGGTATGGATCTGCTATTTTCTATACTTTAGAACCAGAACCCCCAAGAGAAGCTTGCCAGCTAACTAGCTAGTAGTCAGTTAGCCACTGCTAGCGGTCATCAGCCAACCTTAGCCCGGTCAACTCCTGCCAGTCTGCACAGCGCAACTCAACCCAGAGCATTACGGACTGCTTTATCCCCACATCTCCGGATTCCTACCACAAGCTCTGAACCTTTTCACCTGGATCATTGCAGCTAACTAGCTGCTATCTGAGTGGCTACCCCTGGCTAACGTCTCTGTCCCGAAGCAAGCACCAGTTATCCTGGAATCTAGCCTCGTGCTAGGCCCATCTCCCGGCTAGTTGAAGAGGTACATCAGCCACTCCTTGGTCTAAAATATTTTGACAATTGGCCTGGACCATTTTACTACCTACACAGAGCCCTGCTGATCCATCACGACTGGTCTGCTGATGTAACCATCCGAGGGGGCTACAACAGACTTTTCCATCACGACGTCCCCCGAATCCCCTAATGCCCTTCTGCTTGCCCCGGCCTGCTAGCTGTCTGAATTGCCGTGTCTCCAACTCGCCTAGCTACTCACCGGTCCCTATGATCACTTGGTTACGCATGCCTCTCCCTAATGTCAATATGCCTTGTCCATTGCTGTTTTGGTTAGTGATCATTGTCTTATTTCACTGTAGAGCCTCCAGCCCTGCTCAATATGCCTTAGCTAACCTTCTTGCCCCAACTCCCACACATGCGGTGATACCTCTCTCATCAACACTCAATGCCTAGGTTTATCTCCATTGTACTCACATCCTACCATACCTTTGTCTGTAGATTATGCCTTGAATCTATTCTTCCGCGTCCAGAAACCTGCTCCTTTTACCCTCTGTTCCTCTGGTCGCATAAGACGACCAGTTCTTATAGCCTCTAGCCATACCCTTATCCTACTCCTCCTCTGTTCCTCTGGTAATGTAGAGTTTAATCCAGGCCCTGCAGCGCCTAGCTCCACTCCCATTCCCCAGGCGCTCTAATTTGTTGACTTCTGTAACCGTAAAAGCCTTGGTTTCATTCATGTTAACATTAGAAGCCTCACTAAGTTTGTTTTATTCACTGCTTTGGCACATTCTGCCAACCTGGATGTCCTCGCCGTGTCTGAATCCTGGCTTAGGAAGGTCACCAAAAATCCTGAAATTTCCATCCCTATCTATAACATTTTCTGACAAGATACAACTGCCAAAGGGGGCATAGTTAGCATGCAGAGTTCTGTTATACAATCCAGGTCTGTGACGAAAAAACTGAGCTTCTACTTCTAAAAATCCACCTTTCCAGAAACAAGTCTCACCTTTACTGCTTCTTATAGACCACCTTCAACCCCAGCTGTGCCCTGGACACCATATGTGAATTGATTGCCCCCCCCCATTGATCTTCAGAGCTTGTACTGTTAGGTGACCTAAACCAGGACATGCTTAAAACCCCGGCCGTCCTACAATCTAAGGTAGATGCCCTCAATCTCACACAAATTATCAAGGAACCTACAAGGTACAACCCCAAAACCGTGAACACGGGCCCCTCGATATGTTTTCAGGGAAGATAGGAACCAATATACACAGGCAGTTTGGAAAGCAAAGGCTAGCTTTTTCAAACATAAATTTGCATCCTGTAGAACAAACTCCAAAAAGTTCTGGGACACTAAAGTCCATGGAGAATAAGAGTGTCTCCTCCCAGCTGCCCACTGCACTGAGGCTAGGAAAAACTGTCACCACCGATAAATCTACAATAATTGATAATAATTTCAATAAGCATTTTTCTACAACTATCATAACCGCTATCAATAAAAGACAGTACTGTGCAGCCATCATCATCGACCTGGTCAAGGCTTTTGACTCTGTCAATCACCGTGTTCTTACCCTCAGAGTCAACAGCCTTAGTTTCTCAAATGACTGCCTCGCCTGGTTCACCAACTACTTCTCAGACAGAGTTCAGTGTGTCAAATCGGACGGCCTATTAT
The DNA here is from genome assembly GCF_023373465.1 of Oncorhynchus keta. NCBI lineage: Eukaryota > Metazoa > Chordata > Actinopteri > Salmoniformes > Salmonidae > Oncorhynchus > Oncorhynchus keta. The sequence continues at coordinate 11,143,018 of NC_068428.1, forward strand.
CCGGACCTCTGGCAATCTCTATGGGGTTGCCACAGGGTTCAATTCTCGGGCCAACTTTTTTTCTCTGTATACATCAATGATGTTGCTCTTGCTGCTGGTCATTCTCTGTTCCACCTTTACGCCAGATGACACCATTCTGTATACTTCTGGCCCTTCTATGGATGCTGTGTTAACCTGTTAATCCTACCCCCTACTTTTTCGAACATTCTGTTAAAAATCGCGCAACATTTCAGCGCCCTGCTACTCATGCCAGGAATATAGTATATGCATGTCACGTTCTGACCTTTATTTCCTGTGTTTTGTATTTAGTTAGTATGGTCAGGGCGTGAGTTGGGTGGGCAGTCTATGTTTGTTTTTCTATGTTTTGGTTATTTCTATGTTTTCGGCCTAGTATGGTTCTCAATCAGAGGCAGGTGTCATTAGTTGTCTCTGATTGAGAATCATACTTAGGTGGCCTGAGTTTCACTGTGTGTTTGTGGGTGATTGTTCCTGTCTCTGTGTGTGCACCAGATAGGACTGTTTTTGAGTTTTCACATTTCTTGTTTTTGTTAGTTTGTTCATGTGTACCTTAAAGCATTAAAAAGTACCATGGACAATTACCACGCCGCGTATTGGTCCTCTGATCCGTTTCGCCTCTCTTCTTCGGAAGAAGAGGAGGAAATTCATTACAGAATCACCCACCAAAATCGGACCAAGCGGCGTGGTAAAGGACAGCGACGACAGCAGCAGCAGCATCAACAACAGAGGCCACCATCACAGGACTCCTGGACATGGGAGGAGATACTGAACGGAGAGGGACCCTGGGCACGGGCTGGGGAAAATCGCAGCCCCAAAGCAGAGCTGGAGGCAGCGAAAGCTGAGCGGCGGCAATATGAGGAGCCAGCACGGCAGTGCGACAGGTACGAGAGGCAGCCCCAAAATTTTTTTGGGGGGGGGCACACGAGGTGTGGTACTAAGCCAGGTAGCAGACCTGAGCTCACTCCTCGTGTTCATGATAAGCAGCGCATTACTGGTCAGGCACCGTGTTATGCGGTTAAGCGCACGGTGTCGCCAGTGCGTGTCCATAGCCCGGTGCGCTATAGGGCAGCCCCCCGAGAGTGCCATGCGAGTGTGGGCATTGAGCCAGGGCGTATGGTGCCTGCTCAGCGGGTCTGGTCGCCGGTACGCAGTCTGGGTCCAGGTTATCCTGCGCCGGCTCTGCGTGCTGTGTCTCCGGGCGCTGGGAGGGTGCAGTGCGTCCTCTGCCTGCGCTCCGCTCGTACCGGGCAACTGTGGGAGTGGAGCCTAGGGGAGAGGTGCGTGTAGTAAGCACTAGATCTCCCGTGCTTACCCACAGCCCGGTTCAACCTGTGCCTGCACTCTGGAGGGTCCGGGCTAGAGTAGTTGTCCAGCCTGGGGAAGTGGTGCCAAGGTTGCGCACCAGAGCTCCAGTGCTCCCTCACAGCCCGGTCTTTCAGGCTCCTCCTAACACCAAGCCTCCTGAAGGTCTCCCCAGCCTGGTGGTTCCTGTGGCAGCCCCACGCACCAGGCTGTCTCTCAGTCTCCTCCCTGCAGGTGCTCCCGCCTGTCCGGCGCCGCTGCCGGAGCGTCCCACCTGTCCGGCGCCGCTGCCGGAGCGTCCCACCTGTCCGGCGCCGCTGCCGGAGCCTCCCGCCTGTCCGGCGCCGCTGCCGGAGCGTCCCGCCTGTCCGGCTCCACTGCCGGAGCCTCCCGCCTGTCCGGCGCCACTGCCGGAGCCTCCCGCCTGTCCGGCGCCGCTGCCGGCGTCCCGCCTGTCCGGCGCCACTGCCGGAGCGTCCCGCCTGTCCGGCGCCGCTGCCGGAGCCTCCCGCCTGTCCGGCGCCGCTGCCGGAGCCTCCCGCCTGTCCGGCGCCGCTGCCGGAGCCCCTCAGCCCAGAGGCGCCAGAGCCCCTCAGCCCAGAGGCGCCAGAGCCCCTCAGCCCAGAGGCGCCAGAGCCCCTCAGCCCAGAGGCGCCAGCCCAGAGGCGCCTGAGCCCCTGCCCCTCTGTCCAGAGCTTCTGCCCCTCTGTCCCGAGCTGCCCCTCTGTCCAGTGGGGTCATTGAGAGGGTTGCCATGGTGAGAAAGCCACGGAGGCGGACAATAAAGCGGACTAAGACAATGGTGAAGTGGGGTCCGCGTCCCGCGCCAGAACCGCCACCGCGGACAGACGCCCACCCAGACCCTCCCCTATAGGTCAAGGTTTTGCGGCCGGAGTCCGCACCTTTGGGGGTACTGTCACGTTCTGACCTTTATTTCCTGTGTTTTGTATTTAGTTAGTATGGTCAGGGCGTGAGTTGGGTGGGCAGTCTATGTTTGTTTTTCTATGTTTTGGTTATTTCTATGTTTTCGGCCTAGTATGGTTCTCAATCAGAGGCAGGTGTCATTAGTTGTCTCTGATTGAGAATCATACTTAGGTGGCCTGGGTTTCACTGTGTGTTTGTGGGTGATTGTTCCTGTCTCTGTGTGTGCACCAGATAGGACTGTTTTTGAGTTTTCACATTTCTTGTTTTTGTTAGTTTGTTCATGTGTACCTTTTTGTAAGTCGCTCTGGATAAGAGCGTCTGCTAAATGACTTAAATGTAAATGTTAAATGTTAAAGCATGAAAAGTACAATGGACAATTACCACGCCGCGTATTGGTCCTCTGATCCGTTTCGCCTCTCCTCTTCGGAAGAAGAGAAATTCATTACAATGCATATGATTAGTCTGTGTGGATAGAAAACACTCAGACGTTTCTAAAACTGGTTAAATCACGGCTGTGACTCTAACAGAACGTGCGTTTCATCGAAAAGCGCAGGAAAATCTGAAAAATTGGAAAATATATCAATGCGCCACTTGTATGTATTGTTGAATGGAAACCACATTACCTGGAGCCGAGATTGCAATTCCTACAGCTTCCACACGATGTCACCAGTCTTGTCAATTGCCTAGGCTTTGTTTCTTGGTCAAACGTAGAAGAGACAGCCCATTTCCTCCGGTCTCCGACAGGATGTTTTGGAGTAGAAATGTCCGAACATGATTTGAAGACGTCGAGCTATTGAATATACATCGCCCCGTGATCAATTTGATAGATTATTAACGTTTACTAATACCTAAAGTTGCATTACAAAAGTATTTCGAAGTGTTTTGTGAAAGTTTATCGTCAACTTTTTTTTCCTTGATCACACAGTCTTCATAGATCGATATCTAGGCTATATATGGACCGATTTAATCGAAAAAAAGACCCAATAGTGATGTTTATGGGACATCTAGGAGTGCCAACAAAGAAGATTGTCAAAGGTAATGAAGTTTTATATTTTATTTCTGCATTTTGTGTAGCGCCGACTATGCTAATTATTTTGTTTACGTCCCTTGCGGGTCTGTTGGGGTGTTGCATGCTATCAGATAATAGCTTCTCATGCTTTCGCCGAAAAGCATTTTAAAAAACTGACTTGTTGGCTGGATTCACAACGAGTGTAGCTTTAATTCAGTACCCTGCATGTGTGTTTAAATGAACGTTTGAGTTTTAACGAGTGCTATTAGCATTTAGCGTAGCGCATTTGCATTTCCAGATGTCTAGATGGGACGCATGCGTCCCGGGTCGATCCAAGAGGTTAACCTGTTGCGACGAGCCATCCCGGATCCGGGATCGTGAATACAGCCTCAAGCTCATTACCATAACGCAACATTAACTATTCATGAAAATCGCAAATGAAATCAATATGCTAGCTCTCAAGCTTAGATTTTTGTTAACAACATTGTCATCTCAGATTTTCAAAATGTGCTTCTCAACCATAGCAAAACAAGCATTTGTGTAACAGTATTAAACAGATAGCACTAGCCACTTTAAACAATGCTACCTTATATAATGTTACTTACCCTACATTATTCATCTCATATGCATATGTATATACTGTACTCTACATCATCGACTGCATCCTTATGTAACACATGTATCACTAGCCACTTTAACTAGCATTTATTCCTTATCCCCTTACACTGTGTATAAGACAGTAGTTTTGGAATTGTTAGTTAGATTACTTGTTGGTTATCACTGCATTGTCGGAACTAGAAGCATTTAGCATTAGCATTTGTGTAACAGTATTGATAGCAGGCAACATTTTCGTTAGCATTCAAAACATTTTCAGAAAAGCATTCAAATAAAATCATTTACCTTTGAAGAACTTCAGATGTTTTCAATGAGGAGACTCTGTTAGATAGCAAATGTTCAGTTTTTACAAAAATATTATTTGTGTTGACAAATCGCTCCGTTTTTTTCATCACGTTTGGGTAAGAAAAAACCTGAAAATTAAGTCATTAAAACGCAAACTATTCTCAAAATTAACTTCATAATATCGACAGAAGCATGGCAAACCGATGTTTAGAATCAATCCTCAAGGTGTTATTCACTTATCTATCGACGATAAATCCATCGTGGCAGTTGACTTTCTCTTCTGAAGAAATGGAACGCGCATGGACCTAAAGATTACGCAATAATTTTGACACGGGACACCGGGCGGACACCTGGTAAATGTAGTCTCTTATGGTCAATCTTCCAATGATATGCCTACAAATACGTCACAATGCTGCAGACACCTTGGAGAAACGACACAAAGGGCAGGCTCATTCCTGGCGTATTCACGGCCATATAAGGAGACATTGGAACACAGCGCCTTCAGAATCTGGGGCATTTCCTGTATGAAACTTCATCTTGGTTTCGCCTATAGCATTAGTTCTGGGGCACTCACAGATAATATCTTTGCAGTTTTGGAAACGTCAGAGTTTTTTCTTTCCAAATCTGTCAATTACATGCAGGGTCGAGCATCTTTTCGTGACAAAATATCTTGTTTAAAACGGGAACGTTTTTTATCCAAAAATTAAAAGAGCGCCCCCTATCTCGAAGAAGTTAACAAACCTTAACAAAGCTTCAATGCCGTACAACTCTCCTTCCGTGTCCTCCAACTGCTCTTAACCTGTTAAGTCGACCCTCTACTTTTTCGAACATTCTGTTAAAAATCGCGCAACATTTCAGCGCCCTGCTACTCAGGCCAGGAATATAGTATATGCATATGATTAGTATGTGTGGATAGAAAACACTCAGACGTTTATAAAACTGGTTAAATCACTGTGACTATAACAGAAAGTGTGTTTCATCGAAAAGTGCAGGAATATCTGTTCACTGAAAATGGAAAAAAATATCCATCCGCGACTTCAAGGAATTGTTCAAAGTGAATCGAATTAAATGAGGCCGAGGTTGCAGTGCCTACAGCTTCCACACGTTGTCTAGAGTCTTGTCATTTGATTCGCAATTGATTCTTGGTCTAACCGAATCAAGGGAATCGATTCCCTCCGGTCTCCGACCGGATGTTTTTTCCAAGACATTTTTTCGAAACAGACACCTATAGAATTGACATCGCCTACTGATGAATTGTATCGCTTATTAACGTGTACTAATACCTACAGTTGCATTACAAAAGTATTTCGAAGTGTTTTGTGAAAGTTTATCGTCGACTTTTTGAATTTTAAAAAATGACGTTACGTTATGAAACGCTATTTTTTTCCGTTTATCACACAGTCTTCATAGATCGATATCTAGGCTATATATGGACCGATTTAATAAAAAAAAAAAGACCCAATAGTGATTATGGGACATCTAGGAGTGCCAACAAAGAAGATGGTCAAAGGTAATGAATGTTTTATATTTTATTTGTGCGGTTTGTGTAGCGACGACTATGCTAATTATTTTGTTTACATCCCCTGCGGGTCTTTTGGGGTGTTACATGCTATCAGATAATAGCTTCTCATGCTTTCGCCGAAAAGCATTTTAAAAATCTGACTTGTTGCCTGGATTCACAACGAGTCTAGATTTAATTCAATACCATGCATGTGTATTTTAATGAACGTTTGAGTTTTAACTAATACTATTAGCATTTAGCGTAGCACATTTGCATTTCCAGAGCTCTAGATGGGACGCCTGCGTGCCAGGTAGGACCAAGAGGTTAAATGCAAGTAAAACTAAATGCATGCTTTTCAACCGTTCGCTGCTTTTACCTGCCTTCCCCTCCAGCATTACTACTCTTGACAGTTCTGACTTAGAATATGAGGACAATTACAAATACCTAGGTGTCTGGCTAGACTGTAAACTCTCTTTCCAGACTCACATTAAGCATCTCCAATCCAAAATGATTTCACATGATTTCACAACAAAGCATCCTTCACTCATAAAACTGACTATCGTACCGATCCTTGACTTCGGTGACGTCATTTACAAAATAGCCTTCAATACTACTCAGCAAACTGGATGCAGTCTATCACATTGCCATCTGTTTTGTCACCAAAGCCCCATGCTATTGTAGCCCAAGGAGTGGCTGATGGACATCTTCGGCTATGCGGGACATAGGCCTAGCAAAGGCTAGCTCCAGGCTAATTGGTTTTTGCTTCAGGGCAGATGTTAGCCAGGAGTGGCCACTCGAATAGCAGCTAGCTAGCTGCGATGATCCAGGTGAAAAGGTTCAGAGCCTGCGGTAGGAATCCGGAGATTTGAAGAAAAATAAGTCAGATTTGCTCTGGTTTGAGTCGCGCTGTGCAGACTGGTGAGAGTTGTCCAGGCTAAAGGTAGCTGATGATGCTAGCAGTGGCTAGCTGACTTGTAGCTAGTTAGCTGGGAAGCTTCTGTTGGGGGTTCCGGTTCAAAAGTAAAGAAAATAGCAGATCCATACCACATTGGGTGAGGTGGATTGGAGTAGATTACTTTGAAATTGAGGTTAAGAAAAATATAAAAAGTATATAAAAAAATATATATACACGGGACAAGATGAGTACAAAAGACGTCTGACTGCTACGCCATCTTGGATTTAACCAAACACAGACCCAAAGACCAACATCCACCCCAGCACCAGCCAAGCCAACCAGGCAGCCATTAGATAATACCCACCACTGTGACATGGCTCCAGGTCATCTGTAAGTCTTTGCTAGGTAAAGCCCCGCCTTATCTCAACTCACTGGTCACCCACCCGTACCACGCGCTCCAGCAGGTATATTTCACTGGTCATCCCCAAAGTCAACTCCTCTTGTTGTTTGGGTCGCACTGCTTTGCTTTATCTTGGCACGGTTGCAGTTGTAAAACTTGTTCTCAACTGGCCTACCTCGTTAAATAAAGGTGAAATAAAAAATGACTGGTCCCCATGTCAAATACTTGGATTCATTATTAAGACAAGGTGGCATCAACTTAACTCTCATTTTAATACACCAATGGTAATATAATATTCTCTTACCGAATTTAAATAAGAACTGCCTTGTAACCAACATCGCAGAAGCCGGTTTGCAGAAGGGCGTGGTTTATATAGCTACTCTCCTGGTGCCAAAATGTATATCATTGATGCCATTTCAATGTTGTTTCAGTGACTGTGTGTCACCAAATTAGCTTGAGATGATATTACTGCAACACCGTTCACTGCATCTAATTTCTTGACATTGGCATTTCAAAGAGCTGTCAGTCGAGGCGAGCTCATGAATATAAGCTCCCCGCCCACTCAGGCTGTTTTTTCAAACTTCCAGGGAATTTAGCCATGAGAGAAAAAGTACTTTTCATTATGACTGAAATGCTGACAATCAGCTACCGAGTCCCAGGCCTGAATTCTCACCATAATAAGATCGAAAAGTTCTATAGAGAATCAAGGATTTATTCTATTTTTACCTCTCAAGGCATTTTATAAGGAGCGTGTTTGTCTGCCAGAGAAATGGAAACAGACAAGAATAGTTCTAGAGCCAATAAGGTGATGGAGGAAAGAGCAATATACACTACTGTTCAAAGGTTTGGGGTCACTTGGAAATGTCCTTGCTTTTGAAAGAAAAGCACACAAAAAATGTGCTTTTATTTTAAAACAAGGACATTTCTAAGTGACCCCAAACTTTTGAAAGGTAGTGAATGAGGAAGAATATTACATGTCATGTAAGGATTTCTATTGAATGTTTTGAGAAATACAGATCCATAAATGAAAGTATGTGGATTTGTTCATGTCTAAGTATAAAGGCTTAGATATGTCAGCATGTTGACACAACCTTTCCGGAGTTAAAATATTCCACAAATACGTAAGCGGGTGCACGCGCATCAGGAGTGTCTTGAAGGGATCCCACCCCATATATCTCCCTGGACTCATATGATAGAAGTGAGATTTCTGAATTCCGGCTTGGATGCATGTATAAACTGTCCCATTACAGAGAATATCCTAGCTCCATATATGAAATTAAGGACATGTGTATCTGGAACATGTCCTTATATCTTCTAAAATGTCAGATATCATGAAATATATAGATAAAGATATCCCCTGTTATTGACCCATTTCTCCTAGTGTTTATCAATTGCTGTGCTGATTAATGGGCAGTTCATTACCTCTGACAACGAATATGTAGCTTAAAAGGTATGTTTAAATGTGTATTTATTTCCGCAATAAAGATGATGACACTACAATAATACAGATTTATAATAGGCCTATATCTAAAAATACATACAGCCTAATTATTTATATATATATATACACTGAACAAAAATATAAATGCAGCATGCAACAATTCAAAGATTTTACTGAGTTACAGATCATATAAGGAAATCAGTCAAATGAAATAGATTCATTAGGCCATAATCTATGGATTTCACATGACTGGGAAAACAGATTGCTTCTGTTGGTCACAGATACCTTAAAAGGTAGGAGCGTGGATCAGCAAACCAGTCAGTATCTGGTGTGACCACCATTTGTCTCATACAGCTTGACACATCTCCTTCGCATAGACTTGATCAGACTGTTGATTGTGGCCAGTGGAATGTTGTCCCACTCCTTTTTAATGGCTGTGCAAAGTTGCTGGATATTGGCAGAGAATGGAACACATTGTCGTACATGTTGATCCAGAGCATCCCAAATATGCTCAATGGGTGACATGGTGAGTATGCAGAACATGGAAGCTTCCAGGAATTGTGTACAGATCCCTGCAACATGGGGCTGTGCATTGTCATGATGAAACATGTGGTGATGGAAATGGGTGAATGCCATGACAGTGGGCCTCAGGATCTCATCACAGTGTCTTTGTGCATTCAAATTGCAATAGATAAAATGCAATTGTGTTCGTTGTCCGTAACTTATGCCTGGCCATACCATAACCCCACCTCCACTATGGTGCACTCTGTTCACAACATTGACATCAGCAAACAGCTCACCCACATTGAAGGTGAGCCTTTCCCACTGAAGTAGGTTACGATGCCGAACTGCAGTCAGGTCAAGACACTGGTGAGGACTGATGAGCTTCCCCGAGAATCCCACAGTTTCATTACCTGTCTGTGTGGCTGGTCTCATATGATCCTGCAGGTGAAAAAGCAGATGTGGAGGTCCTGGGCTGGCGTGGTTGTGTGGCCGGTTGGATTTAATGCCACATTTTCTTTTTTCACAAAACGACATTGCTTATGGTAGAGAAATTAACATTCCATTCTCCCCGGCAACAGCTCTGGGTTGGAGCGAGCGGTCGCATCGCACTTCGCTCCGCAGGTAGTATAACTTTTTCATTACATTTCATTACATTTCATTATAGTACAACGGTTGATTTGTCTAATCTTAGCAATTTCTTCTTAGCTAGCTACATAGCCGTCCTTGTATCAGAGATAATTGCATAATTATCGTATTTCGTCGCCCTAACGTAGCCTTCACTGCTATTCGCCCAGCAGCTAGCCAGCTAGCAAACGCTAGCAAACGCCCACAGATTAGCAGCACTGTAGTACTATTACACTCAACTGAACGACTTGATTAGTTTAGTGTTAGCTAGCTACATAGCTGTCTTTGTATCCAAGATAATTGTGTAGTTTAGAGTGTGTAGTCTTGGAGTGATTATCTTAATTTACCGAGGTTAGCTAGCCAGCTATTTGTCGTCCTTAACGTAGGAGACTCTGCTAGCTAGCCAACAGCTAACAGCTAGCCAACGTCTACTGAACTGAACTCAACAACCCGGTCGCACTCACAGGTAGTATCACATTTTCATTTCATTTCATTACAGTACAACGGTTTGATTTGTTTGATCGTAGCTAGCTACATAGCTAGCTACATAGCCGTCTTTGTATCAAAGATAATTGTGTAGTCTAGAGCGATTTTCTAGGTTAGCTAGCCAGCTATTGTCGTTCTTTTAACGCAACGTAACGTAAACAACACTGCTAGCTAGCCAGCTAGCCCCCGAATAGCAGCACTGTAGAAACTATTACACTCAACGGAACGACTTGATTAGTGTAGTGTCAACAACGCAGCTACTGCCAGCTAGCCTACTTCAGCAGTACTGTATCATTTTAATCATTTTAGTCAATAAGATTCTTGCTACGTAAGCTTAACTTTCTGAACATTCGAGATGTGTAGTCCACTTGTCATTCCAATCTCCTTTGCATTAGCGTAGCCTCTTCTGTAGCCTGTCAACTATGTGTCTGTCTATCCCTGTTCTCTCCTCTCTGCACAGACCATACAAACGCTCCACACCGCGTGGCCGCGGCCACCCTAATCTGGTGGTCCCAGCGCGCACGACCCACGTGGAGTTCCAGGTCTCCGGTAGCCTCTGGAACTGCCGATCTGCGGCCAACAAGGCAGAGTTCATCTCAGCCTATGCCTCCCTCCAGTCCCTCGACTTCTTGGCACTGATGGAAACATGGATCACCACAGACAACACTGCTACTCCTACTGCTCTCTCTTCGTCCGCCCACGTGTTCTCGCACACCCCGAGAGCTTCTGGTCAGCGGGGAGGTGGCACCGGGATCCTCATCTCTCCCAAGTGGTCATTCTCTCTTTCTCCCTCACCCATCTGTCTATCGCCTCCTTTGAATTCCATGCTGTCACAGTTACCAGCCCTTTCAAGCTTAACATCCTTATCATTTATCGCCCTCCAGGTTCCTCGGAGAGTTCATCAATGAGCTTGATACCTTGATAAGCTCCTTTCCTGAGGACGGCTCACCTCTCACAGTGCTGGGCGACTTTAACCTCCCCACGTCTACCTTTGACTCATTCCTCTCTGCCTCCTTCTTTCCACTCCTCTCCTCTTTTGACCTCACCCTCTCACCTTCCCCCCTACTCACAAGGCAGGCAATACGCTCGACCTCATCTTTACTAGATGCTGTTCTTCCACTAACCTCATTGCAACTCCCCTCCAAGTCTCCGACCACTACCTTGTATCCTTTTCCCTCTCGCTCTCATCTAACACCTCCCACACTGCCCCTACTCGGATGGTATCGCGCCGTCCCAACCTTCGCTCTCTCTCCCCCGCTACTCTCTCCTCTTCCATCCTATCATCTCTTCCCTCTGCTCATACCTTCTCCAACCTATCTCCTGATTCTGCCTCCTCAACCCTCCTCTCCTCCCTTTCTGCATCCTTTGACTCTCTATGTCCCCTATCCTCCAGGCCGGAGCGGTCCTCCCCTCCCGCCCCATGGCTCGACGACTCATTGCGAGCTCACAGAACAGGGCTCCGGGCAGCTGAGCGGAAATGGAGGAAAACTCGCCTCCCTGCGGACCTGGCATCCTTTCACTCCCTCCTCTCTACATTTTCCTCCTCTGTCTCTGCTGCTAAAGCCATTTTCTACCACTCTAAATTCCAAGCATCTGCCTCTAACCCTAGGAAGCTCTTTGCCACCTTCTCCTCACTCCTGAATCCTCCTCCCCCTCCTCCCTCTCTGCAGATGACTTCGTCAACCATTTTGAAAAGAAGGTTTACGACATCCGATCCTCGTTTGCTAAGTCAAACGGCACCGCTGGTTCTGCTCACACTGCCCTACCCTGTGCTCTGACCTCTTTCTCCCCTCTCTCTCCAGATGAAATCTCGCGTCTTGTGACGGCCGGCCGCCCAACAACCTGCCCGCTTGACCCTATCCCCTCCTCTCTTCTCCAGACCATTTCCGGAGACCTTCTCCCTTACCTCACCTCGCTCATCAACTCATCCCTGACCGCTGGCTACGTCCCTTCCGTCCTCAAGAGAGCGAGAGTTGCACCCCTTCTGAAAAAACCTACACTCGATCCCTCCGATGTCAACAACTACAGACCAGTATCCCTTCTTTCTTTTCTCTCCAAAACTCTTGAACGTGCCGTCCTTGGCCAGCTCTCCCGCTATCTCTCTCAGAATGACCTTCTTGATCCAAATCAGTGAGGTTTCAAGACTAGTCATTCAACTGAGACTGCTCTTCTCTGTATCACGGAGGCGCTCCGCACCGCTAAAGCTAACTCTCTCTCCTCTGCTCTCATCCTTCTAGACCTATCGGCTGCCTTCGATACTGTGAACCATCAGATCCTCCTCTCCACCCTCTCCGAGTTGGGCATCTCCGGCGCGGCCCACGCTTGGATTGCGTCCTACCTGACAGGTCGCTCCTACCAGGTGGCGTGGCGAGAATCTGTCTCCTCACCACGCGCTCTCACCACTGGTGTCCCCCAGGGCTCTGTTCTAGGCCCTCTCCTATTCTCGCTATACACCAAGTCACTTGGCTCTGTCATAACCTCACATGGTCTCTCCTATCATTGCTTTGCAGACGACACACAATTAATCTTCTCCTTTCCCCTTCTGATGACCAGGTGGCGAATCGCATCTCTGCATGTCTGGCAGACATATCAGTGTGGATGACGGATCACCACCTCAAGCTGAACCTCGGCAAGACGGAGCTGCTCTTCCTCCCGGGAAGGACTGCCCGTTCCATGATCTCGCCATCACGGTTGACAAGTCCATTGTGTCCTCCTCCCAGAGCGCTAAGAACCTTGGCGTGATCCTGGACAACACCCTGTCGTTCTCAACTAACATCAAGGCGGTGGCCCGTTCCTGTAGGTTCATGCTCTACAACATCCGCAGAGTACGACCCTGCCTCACACAGGAAGCGGCGCAGGTCCTAATCCAGGCACTTGTCATCTCCCGTCTGGACTACTGCAACTCGCTGTTGGCTGGGCTCCCTGCCTGTGCCATTAAACCCCTACAACTCATCCAGAACGCCGCAGCCCGTCTGGTGTTCAACCTTCCCAAGTTCTCTCACGTCACCCCGCTCCTCCGCTCTCTCCACTGGCTTCCAGTTGAAGCTCGCATCCGCTACAAGACCATGGTGCTTGCCTACGGAGCGGTGAGGGGAACGGCACCTCAGTACCTCCAGGCTCTACACCCAAACAAGGGCACTGCGTTCATCCACCTCTGGCCTGCTCGCCTCCCTACCACTGAGGAAGTACAGTTCCCGCTCAGCCCAGTCAAAACTGTTCGCTGCTCTGGCCCCCCAATGGTGGAACAAACTCCCTCACGACGCCAGGACAGCGGAGTCAATCACCACCTTCCGGAGACTCCTGAAACCCCACCTCTTTAAGGAATACCTAGGATAGGATAAGTAATCCTTCTCACCCCCCCCCCCTTTAAGATTTAGATGCACTATTGTAAAGTGACTATTCTACTGGATGTCATAAGGTGAATGCACCAATTTGTAAGTCGCTCTGGATAAGAGCGTCTGCTAAATGACTTAAATGTAAATGTAAATGATGGTGGACATTACTGCAGTCAGCATGTCAATTACACACTCTCAAAACTTGAGACATCTGTGCCATTGTGCTGTGTGACAAAACTGCACATTTTGGAGTGGCCATATATTGTCCCCAGGACAAGGTGTGCCTGTGTATCGATCATGCTGTTTAATCAGCTTCTTGATATTCCACATCTGTCAGGTAGATGGACTCTCTTGGCAAAGGAGAAATGTTAACTGACAGGGATGCAAACAAATTTGTGCACAACATTTGAGAGTGCATATGGAACATTTCTGAGATCAACACTTGATATGTTATGTTTATATTTCTGTTCAGTATATGTATATATACAGTGCATTCAGAAAATATTCAGACACCTTGACTTTTTCCAAATTTTGTTGCACTAGAGCATTATTCTAAAATTGATTCAATTGTTTTCCTCCCTCATCAATCTACACAAAATACTCCATAATGACAAAGCAAAAGCAGTTGTTTAGAATTTTTTGCAAATTAAATACAAAAAACAACAGAAATATCACATTTACATAAGCATTCAGACACTTCACTCAGTACTTTGTTCAAGCACCTTTGGCAGCGATAACAGCCTCAAGTCTACTTGGGTATGATGCTACAAGCTTGGCACCCCTGTAGTTGGGGAGTTTCTACCATTCTTCTCTGCAGATCCTGTCAAGCTCTGTCAGGTTGAATGGGGGTCGTCGCTGCACAACTATTTTCAGGTCTTTTATCGGGTTCAAGTCCGGGCTCTGGCTGGGCCCCTCAGGACATTCACCCGAAGCCACTCCTGCGTTGTCTTGGCTATGTGCTTAGGGTCTTTGTCCTTATGAAAGGTGAACCTTCGCCCCAGTCTGTGGTACTGAGAGCTCGGGAACAGGTTTTCATCAAAGAACTCTCTGTACTTTGCTCCGTTCATCTTTACCTCGATCCTGATTAGTCTCTCAGTCCCTGCTGCTGAAAAACATCCCAATAGCATGATACTGCCACCGCCATGCTTCACCGTAGGGATGGTGCCAGGTCTCCTCCAGACATGATGCTGGCATTCATGCTGAAGTGTTGAGTGTTGGTTTCATCACACTAGAGAATCTTGTTTCTCATAGTCTGAGTGTCCTTTAGGTGCGTTTTGGCAAACTCTAAGCAGGCTGTCATGTGCCTTTTCCTGAGGAATGGCTTCCGTCTGGCCACTGTACTGATTGGTGGAGTGCTGCAGAGATAGTTGTCCTTCTGGAACGTTCTCCCATCTCCACAGAGGAACTCTGGAGCTCTGTCAGAGTGACCATCCGGTTCTTGTTTACCTCCCTGACCAAGGCCCTTCTTCCCCGATTGCTCAGTTTGGCCAGGCGGCCAGCTCTAGGAAGAGTCTTGGTGGTTCCAAACGTCTTCCATTTAAGAATAATGGAGGCCCGTCAATGGACCGTCAATGACTGCGGAAATATTTTGGTACCCTTCCCCAGATCTGTGCCTCAACACAATACTGACTCGGCGCTCAAGGGACAGTTCCTTCAACCTCATGGCTTGGTCTTTGCTCTGACATGCACTGTCAACTGTGGGACCTTATATAGACAGGTGTGTGTGCCTTTTCAAATCATGTCCAATCAATTGAATTGACCACAGGTGGACTCCAAACAAGTTGTAAAAACATCTCAAGGATGATCAATGGAAACAGGATGCACCTGAGCTAATTTTTGAATCCATAGCAAAGGGTCTGAATTTTATATATTAAAAAAATATATATCAAATTATAGAAACCTGTTTTAGCTTTGTCCTTATGGGGCATTGAATGTAGATTGATGAGAGAAAAACATGATTTAATCCATTTTAGAATAAGGCTATAACCGAACAAGTGAAGGGGTCTGAATACATTTTGCTTTATTTGATTGTCTTTTACTTTTCGTGTACTGATGTGTAAATTGATCTGTATTTCAATTAAACGATCACATTTATTTATAAAGCCCTACTGACATCAGCAGATGTAAATCCCTAGAAAGGCAGGAACCTAGGAATAAACCTAGAGAGGAACCAGGCTCTGACTGGCTAGTCCTCTTCTGGCTGTGCCAGGTGGAGATTGATGTGTATATTGATTTGTAGTGATGTGTATGTTTGATACAGGGCTCATCTGTAAAAGAGACCACTGTCAAAATAAAGGTTAAATAAATCATATAAACTTTTGTGGCTGTGAGGAAACACATTTTTATTTTATTTTTTGTTGTACATGTCTTCTTTTAATTTATTTGGGAGCACAGTGTCACACTCACCTTGTGTCTGCAGAGACTTGAGGCTGTTGACTTTTTTGAAACAGTCATCTCCACTGATGGAGATTAGACATGCTGTATTCCAGATTAGTCAATCTGAACTCTGATCTCAGTTTCTATGCTGCAAGTGTTTTACGTTTGATCTATCCTTTTAAGATGGAGGAGACTGATAAAACTGAGAGTTGGGGCTCCAATCTGGGCTTCTGGCATGGGCTGGCAGCAAAACTCCAGAAAATCGCTCAAGTCCATATCTCCACCATATCTGAAATGTTGGCGATAGGACAGGTGATAATTTACGATGGTGCCGACTGTGGCTGCAGGGGGTGGAGTGTGCAATCTCTTTGCATCCCATTATGACTCATAAGTCTCGTCACCTTCTTCTCTGCCTTGACATCCATGTTATGAGTCCCTCTTCTGCAGATTGTGCTGTTCGCACCTCATTGACAAGTGTCATTTACTCCCCATGTCTCTTTGAACCAGGAAGAAATAACTATCCACTTGGCACCTAAATAATATAAATTATTTTCTGCTGTACCACACAAGTGTCCCCCTGATGATGCATAACTTGCTGGATTTACAGCAGCTTCATGAAATAAAAAGTAACAACACTGAACTAATGTGAGACCTTCGCACATATGGGTGGCAGGTAAGAAGTTTGTATCCCAGATCCAACAGGAAATCTCTGGTTTCTGCCATTCTAATCCTTCTCTTGCCACCAACTGCTCAAAGGGCACTGTGCTACCAACACCTGAAAAAGGTAAATAGACAAATTTCCATTCTCAAACAAAGAACATTCTTTATACAAGAGGCCTAACATACCTACTGAATAGTGCACAGGCCCTGCTGGCAACAAAGGTCTAATTTTATTCAGGCTCGCCATGGTTAACAAACAATTTAAACCTGTAGTGTAGTCATAAAACCAGTGTCAACTTCAATAATATAAATCATATTTACAATGTACTACAGAAACATTCATTTGCATACAGAAATATTCATGTGGGTACTTCCCAATGAGTAGTTCGGAGAATGGCCTGTTTAGTAATGTATTAACCTGATTTGACAGTGAGACAAATATGATGTCATGGCAGTCTATTCATGGTGTTATCTTTGCTATAAAATGAGTATGTTAGCTAAACCCATTTTCATGGTAATTGGGGTCAATTTGGTCTAGAATAGGGAGTGAAATGCAGGGTTTATCCTACATTCAAATTTCTTAAACAAGGTCATGACCATATTATTTTGTTCTTATCTACGTAGATGGAATGTGCATTTAGCATTTCTACATTTTGTAAATTCCAACAACAAAAAAAGCCAAATGAAATGACTAACACATTGGATGAAAGGACATAACCCAAGAGAAGTTGAAAATAACTCAAACTTAAAGGCCCAGTATAGTCAATGTTATTTCCTATGTTTTATATTTCCACACTATGAGGTTAGAATAATACTGTGAAATTGTGAAAATAA
Organism: Oncorhynchus keta; assembly: GCF_023373465.1. Lineage (NCBI taxonomy): Eukaryota > Metazoa > Chordata > Actinopteri > Salmoniformes > Salmonidae > Oncorhynchus > Oncorhynchus keta. Next base: position 11,160,227 of record NC_068428.1, read on the forward strand.
TGCCTTTTAGCCGATGCCAATGGTGACAGATAGTCTTACTAGGGTCCAATACATTACAGACCAAAAAAAATACTTCACAAATTTACATACCGTGTAAGAGCTGATTGAATCTAACATGAGGCCGACAGAGATGGTCACCTCGCTTCGAGTCCTTAGGAAACTATGAAGTATTTTTTTAAATGTATTATTTATTACATTGTTACCCCAGAAAATGTCAAGTCTCATTTACATACAGCCGGGAAGAACTATTGGATAGAAGAGCGACGTCAACTTACTAACATTATGACCAGGCATACAACTTTCCAGAAGCAGATCCTCTGTTTGGACCTCCACCCAGGACAATGGATCTAATCCCAGAAGCTGACCCAAAACAAATGCGCCACAGAAGAGGCATTTTTTTGAGCAGTGTATATTTTTTGTAGTTGTCTATTTACCACCACAAACCGATGCCGGCACTAAGACTGCACTCAATGAGGTGAATAAGGTCATAAGCAAACAAGAAAATGCTCATCCAGAGGCGGCACTCCTCCTATGTCCGGGGACATAAATGCAGGCAAATATAAAACAGTTTTGCCTAATTTCTACCAGCATGTGTAACCAGCAGAAAAAAAACCTAAACCACCTGTACTCCCCACACAGAGACACGTATTAAACACTTCCTCACCCTCATTTGATAAATCTGACCATAACTATATCCTCCTGATTCCTGCTTGCAAGCAAACACTAAAGCAGGAAGTACCAGTGACTCGCTCAATACGGAAGTTGTCAGATGACGCAGATGCTAAGCTACAGATCTGTTTTTCTAGCACAGACTGGAGTATGTTCTGGGGTTCTTCCGATGGCATTGAGGTGTACACCACCTCAGGTCACTGGCTTCATCAATAAGTGCATTGATGACATACACCAACCATAAGCCATGGATTACAGACAACATCCGAATTGAGCTAAAGGGGAGAACTGACACATTCAAGGAGCTGGACTCTAACCCAGACGCTTATAAGAAATCCTGCTATGCTCTCGAATATACACACGTTTGTGACACATATACTTTTCAACTGTGCTGTGATGTTTCACAAAAGAGAAAATCATGGTTTCTACAGATTGTAAATTAAAGCTAAAATGTTTTTCTCAGAGCAATATTATATTATTGATCAATCGACTATGACTTTTCAAATCCTTCCCAGACATTCTTGCTTGAGATATTGCTCTTAGCTTAGAAGCTATTTTGGATTATTTTTGACTATTTTAAATTGAAAACAATAACAGTAAGGTACTTAATTGTTACCCAGAAATGATTTGATATTGAGATAAAAATATCTGCATTGAACCTTTGAGAAAAAAGTAAAAAGCTCTATTTAACTCTGCTTAATTGAGATTATGTAGAAATCATTGGTCCTTCTGTGGCTCAGTTGGTAGAGCATGGCGCTTGTAACGCTTGTAACGCCAGGGTAGTGGGTTCGATTCCCGGGACCACCCATACGTAGAATGTATGCACACATGACTGTAAGTCGCTTTGGATAAAAGCGTCAGCTAAATGGCATATATTATTATTATTATATTATTATTATTATTATATATTAAATCAATCACACAAAATCACACAATGTTGATCAGGAGAGTTAATGTATTTACAATTATCATTATTTTATTACTTCATAAATTTCCTGTTTTGGCAAATGTTTGCCTAAAATACGCATAATGTTAAATCCCAGAGTCACGGTAGTTGCGGATCTGCTGTGGTGATCAAATACTACATTTGAACTGTCAATCTCAGTTAGCATGGAAAGTGCTGTCAAATGTTTGAATGAAATCAGAATACTGATTTGAGTATGAAGTCGCATCAATATAGTCACACTAATTGGTACGACTGGCTGCGTGGAAAACACTATTGCTCTTGCCTGAATCTGTGTTTATCATCATGGTTCAGAGATTCAGATTCAAAGGGTCTAAGCCAGGGGAGAGAGGGTTCTACTAAGCTATATGGAATTGTTTTAAGAAGGTCATACCAAGGATAGTTTTGCGATTTTATTTTGAAGTTTAAGACCCATTGATGTATCAAAAAGTTTGATGAACATTTTTATTTGGCCTTACTGCTACTAGCCCACACAAACGCATTGAATAACAGATTCACTACATGGAACAACAGATTGTCCCAAAAATAAATACAAAGGAAGTTTGTTCTGAAGTGTCTGTCCTCTAGAGCCCCACAATGGACATGTCATAATACCTATAGAACCTAGTGGTCAAACAGAGAAATGTTTCCAATTGTTCATTTTTCCCATAGGAAATTTTAGGAACATTTGAAATAAGGGCTGTGTTTCATGTAGGTTTAACCTGTCTTGGTTAAGGGGGAGTATTTTCACGTCCGGATGAAAAACGTGCCCACAGTAAACTGCCTGTTACTCAGGCCCAGAAGCTAAGATATGCATATTATATTATATTATTATTTGGATAGAAAACACTCTGAAGGTTCTAGAACTGTTAAAATGATGTCTGTGAGTGTAACAGAACTGATATGGCAGACGAAACCCAGAGGACAAACCACCCCCCCCCCAAAAAATGTCACTTTTATTATAAGGCAAAGTCCTCCCCGATTGCAGTTCCCAGTGCTTCCACTAGATGTCAACATTCTTTATAAAGAGTTTCAGGCTGGTTTTTAGAAAAATGAGCCAGAAATTGTAGTTTTTCAAGGTGGCTCCCGTTTTAGCTGTAGTGTTTCCGAGCGCGTGAATGAGACCGCTTTCTTTGGTATTTTTCTCCGGTAAAGACAATAACGATTATTCATCTTAAATTGTATATTAGGGTACCTAAGGTTTGATTATATATGTTGTTTGACTTGTTTGGAAAAGTTTACTAGTAACATTTGAGAATAATTTTGTACGCATTTTGATGGAGGGAAACTGGGTGGATTATTGACTGAAGCGCGCCAGCTAAACTGAGTTTTTATGCATATAAAGGACATTATCGAACAAAAGGACCATTTGTGATGTAACTGGGGCCTTTTGGAGTGCCAACAGAAGAAGATCATCAAAGGTAAAGCATTTTTTTATACTGCTATTTCTGACTTTCGTGTCGCACCTGCCTGGTTGAAATGTTTTTCATGCTTTTGTTTGCGGGGCGCTGTCCTCAGATAATCGCATGGTTTGCTTTTGCCATAAAGCCCTTTTGAAATCTGACACAGTTGCTGGATTAAGAAGACGTTCAGCTTTATTTTGATGTATTATGTATTTGTGACTTTATGAAAGTTAACCTGTTTGGGGTAGGGGGCAGAATTTTCACTTTTGGATAAATAGCGTGCCCAAACTGACCTGCCTCTTACTCTGTCCCAGATCCTAATATATGCATATTATTATTAGTATTGGATAGAAAACATTCTGTAGTTTCGAAAACTGTTTGAATCATGTCTGTGAGTATATCAGTACTTATTTACCAGGTGAAACCCCGAGGACAAACCATTCAGATCAGATCTTTCATGGGGAATCCAGAATTCTAATCGTCTTTCCTGCAGTTCCTACCACTTCCACTGGATGTCACCAGTTTGTAGAATTGGTTGAGGTTTTTCCTTTGTGTAATGAAGAAGTACCATAGCTCAGAACGACAGTCACTTCATGTATACCTTTTGATAGAGGCGTGTAACCAGAAAAGTAGCATCAGTTTGTTTTGCTCTTGTATTGAACACACATCATCCCGTCTTCAATTTGATCGATTATATACGTTTAGAAATACCTAAGGTTGTATTACAAAAAGTAGTTTGAAATGTTTTGGCAAAATTTACAGGTAAATTTTGAGATATTTTGTACTGTATCTCAAGATCTGGAGAACGTCAAGCACCGAGCCAAGTTGGAAGCGGTGTTTTTCTGGATCAAACGCGCCAAATAAATAATAAATACTTTTTGGATATATATCGACGGAATTAATCGAACAAAAAGGACCATTTGTGATGTTTATGGGACATATAGGAGTGCCAACAAAAGATGCTCGTCAAAGGTAAGGCATGATTTATATTTTATTTATGTGCTTTGTGTCAAGCCTGCAGAGTAGAAATATGCTACTCTCTCATTTTTTACTGTTGTGCTATCATCAGATAATAGCATCTTATGCTTTCGCCGAAAAGCCTTTTTGGAATCTGACATGTTGGCTGGATTCACAATGAGTCTCGCTTTAATTTGCTATCTTGCTTATGTAATTTAATGAACGTTTGATTTTTATAGAAATGTATTTGAATTTGGCGCTCTGCATTTCCCCTGGCTATTGGCCATGTGGGACGCAAGCGTACCCTAGAGAGGTTAAATATTTATAATTCTGTAGTTTGAATTTCACGCTATGCAATTTCACCAGATGTTGGCCAGATGGGATGCTACCATACCACCTGCCCATAAGAAGTTAAGGCAGTCACATGCTTCCCAACCGAAACAGTTCGGTACAGTTTGTGCATATGTTGATGTTTTCGTTTCATTTTGGATTTCAGTTTTTTTTTTTTCGGCTATTCGGGCACACACATTTTTTCACAAGGTCCAGCTGTAGTTCGGAAGCCAAAGCTAAGCCTCTTCGTCCATGATTGGTCAACTGTAGGGTTGACGCGAGTTTCTTCTTCATTTCGATTCAGCCCAAAACTCAGCATGGATTCAACATGGCGAACAACAACTTAGAGTGGCGATTGACCGAGGAGGTATAAAAGTACCTTCACCATTACTATCTTAGCCATGCATTATATAAAGACGAGCATGTAAATGTAAATTCACGGAGGGAGTGTTTGGAGACGCTGGGAACCGTCCCAACCAATTGTTAGAAAAGGTGGGGTAGGGTTCGCGACAAGTCTGTCAAGGCAAATAAAATAAAATAATCAAGGGGCGCAATGGAGATACTAGTGGAAAAGCTACTCCAGAAATGTTGCTGCTGGCTTGTTCCGCATGTGAAGACCGAAAGCAACATGCATGCATCCAAAGGATGGGATACGTTGTTGTATTTTCTACTGTAGTCACTGGGGTTAACACCCCTACTCTTATGATAAGTGCTGTGGGATCTATAGTGACCACAGAGAGTCAGAACACCTGTTTAACATCCCATCTGAAAGGCTACACAGGGAAATGTTCCCAATCACTGCCCTGGGACATTGGGAGATTTTTTTTAGACCAGAGGAAAGAGTTCCTGCTACTGGACCCCCAACACCACTTCCAGCAGCATCTGGTCTCCCATCCAGGACCAACCCTGCTTAGCTTCAGAGGAAAGCCAGCATCAGGATGCAGGGTGGTATGCTGCTGGCCTAGCAGCAGGGGTGTGAGAAGAAGGGAGAAAAGAACTGCAGACTGAGTCCTTGACACATCACTCGCAAAGGCATTGCAAATGATTGAAGACGTACTGTACTGTATCTCAAGATCTGGAGGACGTCAAGCACCGAGCCACCAGCTTGTCCCAGAGGTAAATAAATACAATTAATTTCAGACTTTACTCTGATCCCCTTTCCTCTCTTCTGTTGTCCTTTTTCCTCCTCCCCTCACCATGCACACTGCTCTCCAGACACTCCTAATTTCCCCCCTCTTCTCATCCTCTCCACAGTCCTGGCACCTATAGATGATTTCATGGTGTCACACCCTGACCGTAGAGATCCTTTAATTCTCTGTTTGTTTGGTCAGGGTGTGACTCGGGTGGGAAAGTCTATGATTTCTGGTTCATTGTTTTTGGCCAGGTATGATTCTCAATCAGGGACAGCTGTCTATCGTGGTCTCTGATTGGGAATCATACTTAGGCAGCCTTTTTTCCTTTTCTCATTTGTGGGTTGTCTTTGTTAGTGGCATGTATAGCCTTACAGAGCTTCACGTTCATTTTGTTGTTTATTGTTTTGTTGGCGACATTTAAAATTAAATAATGTACGCTTACTATGCTGCACCTTGGTCCGGTCATTTCATTGACGACAATCGTGACACATGGATGAACTCACCAAAACTCTGGAAGGATTTCAATCACCAGCTGAATGAGTTTTACACCGTTTTCCTATTATATCTACAATCTTGACACTATATTTGACTGTCTGTTCATAGCTGTTGTACAATTTTTTTTAAATATTTATTTTAAGAAATATGTGTAACTGCACTCTGACATTTACATTTTATTCCATAGAAACTTGTTTACATGGATGTTCTCAGCAGACACATTTTGTGGTTTACTTTCAGAAGCAAGAATACATTTTTTTTGTACTGAAAAAGCTCTGTTGGCATTTCTCCATCTCAATACAAGGTGTTTCAATAGATTCCAGTTGAACATCTAGTGCTGACAATGTACAGAAGAGCTGTGTTCCACAGACGTTATGAAATGAAATCACATTTTATTGGTCACATACACATTTTTAGCAGATGGTTTTGCGGGTGTAGCAAAAGGTGTGTTGTCCTAGCTTCAACAGTGCAGTAATATCTAACAAATCACAACACACACAAATCTAAAAGTAAAATAATCAAATTAATAAATATAGGATGAGCAGTGGCATTGACAAAAATACAGTAGAATATAATACAGTATATACATATGAAATGAGCAAGGCGGTATGTAAACATTATTAAAGTGACTAGTGTCCCATTATTAAAGGAACAGTGATTCCATTTCTATGTATATAGGGCAGCAGCCTGTAAGGTGCAGGGTTGAGAAACCAGATGGTAGCCAGCTAGTGATTGCCATTTAACTGTTTTACCATTTAACAGTCTGATGGCCTTGAAGCCATTTCAGATCGTCAGTGATGTGTGCACCGAGGAATTTGAAGCTATCCACCTTCTCCACTGTGGTCTCGTCAATGTGGATAGGGGTGTGCTACCTTTGCTTTTTCCTGAAGTCCACAATCAGCTCCATTGTTTTGTTGACGTTGAGGGAGAGGTTATTTTCCTGGTACGACTCCACAAGGGCCCTCACCTTCTCCCTGTAGGCTGTCTCATCAATGTTGGTAATTGGGTAATATAGTTGTGTCGTCTGCAAAATTGATGATTGAGTTGGAGGTGTACGTGGCCACGCAGTCATGGGTGAACAGGGAGTACAGGAGGGGGCTGAGCATGCACCCTTCTGGGGCCTTCGCCACCTGGAGGTGGCCCGTCAGGAAGTCCAGGACCCAGTTGCACAGGGCGGGGTTCAGACCCAGGGCCACGAGCTTAATGATGAGCTTGGAGGGTACTATGGTGTTGAAGGCTGAGCTTTAGTCAATGAACAGAATTCTTACATATGTATTCCTCTTGTCCAGATTGGATAGGGCAGTGTGCAGTGCGATGGTGATTGCTTCGTCTGTGTATCTATAGGGATGGCAAGCACATTTACCTGGTACTAGGGTGTCAGGTAAAGTACTGGTGATATGATCCTTAATCTCAAAGCACTTCATGATGATAGAAGTGAGTTAGTTTAGTTTGCTTTCTTGGGTACAGGAACAATGGTGGACATCTTGAAACAGGTGGGGATAGCAGACTGGGATTGGCAGAGATTGACTGTCTGTAAACACTCCAGCCAGCTGGTATGCACATGCTCTGAGGATGCGGCGAGGGATTCCGTCTGGGCCGGCAGCCTTGCGAGGTCAACACGCTTAAATGTCTTACTCACGTCGGCCACGGAGATCGAGACCCCACACACCTTGGGAGCGGGCCGTGTCGATGGCACTGTGTAATTCTCAAAGCGGGCGAAGAAGGTGTTGAGCTTGTACGGGAGCAAGATGTCGGTGTCCACGATGATGCTGGTTTTCCCTTTCTAATCCGTGATTGGTTGTAGACCCTGCCACATAAGTCTTGTGTGTGAACCGTTGAGTTGCGACTCCACTTTCTCTCTGTACTGTTGTTTTGCCTGTTTGATTGCCTTATAGAGGGAAAAACTACACTGTTTGTATTCAACCATATTCCCAGTCACCTTGCAATGGTTAATTGCGGTGGTTCTTGCTTTCAGTTTAACGCGAAAGCTGCCATCTATCAATGGTTTCTGGTTTGGGTAGGTTTTAACAGTCACAGTGGGAACAACATCCCCTATACACTTCCTGATGAACTCAGTCACCGTGTCCGTGTATTCATCAATGTTATCCTCCAAGGCTACCCGGAACATATTCCAGTCCGCGTGATCAAAACAATCATGAATCATGGATTGTTGAATAGACCTTAGCACGGGTACTTCCTGTTTGAGTTTCTGCCTATAGAAAGGGAGGAGCAAAATGGAGACGCGATCTGATTTGCCGAAGGGAGGGCGAGGAGGGCATTGTAGGCATCCCAGAATAGAGAATAGCAGTGTTTGAGTGTTTTCCCAGTGAGAGTACTACAGTCAATGTGTTGATACAACTTCGGTAGCATTTTCCTCAAATTTCATTTGTTAAAAATCCCCAGCAACAATAAATGCAGCCTCAGGATATGTGGTTTCCCGTTTGTATAAAGTCCAGTGTATTCACGCCGCAAAACTTACCCTAGTAAAACTGACTATCTTACCGATCCTCGACTTCGGCGATGTCATCTACACAATAGCTTCCAATACTCTACTCAGCAAACTGGATGCAGTTTATCACAGTGCCATCCGTTTTGTTACTAAAGCAACTTATACCACCCACCACTGTGACCTGTATGCTCTAGTCGGATGGCCCTCGCTACATGTTCGTCGCCAGACCCACTGGCTCCAGGTCATCTACAAGTCTATGCTAGGTAAAGCTCCGCCTTATCTCAGTTCACTGGTCATGATGGTAACACCCACCCTTAGCATGCGCTCCAGCAGGTGTATCTCACTGATCATCCCTGAAGCCAAAACCTCATTTGGCCACCTGTCCTTCCAGTTCTCTGCTGCCTGCGACTGGAACGAATTGCAAAAATCTCTGAAGTTGGAGACTTATCACCCTCACCAACTTTAAACATCTGCTATCTGAGCAGCTAACCGATTGCTGCAGCTGTACATAGCCCATCGGTATATAGCCCACCCAATTTACCTACCTCATCACCATACTGTTTTTATTTTATTTACTTTTCTGCTCTTTTGCACACCAGTATCTCTACCTGCACATGTTCATCTGATCATTTATCACTCCAGTGTTAATCTGTGAAATTGTAATTATTCACTCCTATGGCCTATTTATTGCCTACCTCCTCATGCCTTTTGCACACAATGTATATAGATTCTTTTTTTTCTACTATGTTATAGACTTGTTTATCGTTTACTCCATGTGTAACAATGTGTTGTTGTCCGTTCACACTGCTATGCTTTATCTTGGCCAGGTCGCAGTTGCAATTGAGAACTTGTTCTCAACTAGCCAACCTGGTTTACTTCTTGGATATAGGGGGCGCTATTTTAATTTTTGGATGAAAAACTTTCCCGTTTTTAACAAGATATTTTGTCACGAAAAGATGCTCGACTATGCATATAATTGACTTTGGAAAGAAAACACTCTGACGTTTCCAAAACTGCAAAGATATTGTCTGTGAGTGCCACAGTTACAGGCGAAACCGAGATAAAAATCCAATCAGGAAGTGCCGCATTTTTTGAAACAGCCTCATGCCAATGACTCCTTATATGGCTGTGAAGGAGCTAGCAGTCAGCTTAAGTTTTCCACATTTTCCCCAAGGTGTCTGCAGCATTGTGACGTCTTTTTAGGCATTTCCATTGGAGAATGGCTGTAAGAGACCATATAGGGCGAGTGGACGCATGGTGTCTCCCGGAGAAAACGTGTAAAATACAGAGGTAGCCATTTTTCCAATAGTTTCTCATGAGAAACCAACTGCCTCCACAGATATATTATTGAATACATATGTTGAAAACACTTTGAGGATGGATCCTAAACAACGTTTGTCGTGTTTCTGTAGATATTATGGAGCAAATTTTGAAAAAAGTTTGGCGTTATAGTTGGAAGTATTTTCGGTCGATTTCTCAGCTAAGCAGGATGAACAAAGGTGATATTTTTCGCCTACAAAAATATTATTTTTGGAAAAAAGGAACATTTGCTATCTTACTGGGAGTCTCCTGAGTGAAAGCATCTGAAGTTCTTCATTTTCCAAGATGGCGTAGCAGTAAGACGTCCTGTCGTGTCGTGTCCCCTGTATATATCGTCTCTTTTTCATTTTTTTCGCATATCTCTTTAAAAACTTTTTGCTAAACCTAAGCTTCCAAATACTCTCCTGCAACCCGCCTTGCCCAATGTAGCTATTTTTCCTAAAGTATTTATATTTACTTCGTAACCGGAACCCTCAACTGAAGCTCAACTGAAGCTAGCCAGCTAACCACCAGCCATGCTAGCGGTCTTCAGCTAACCGTTCATCAGCTCACCTTCAGCCCGGAAAGCTCTCGCCAGTTCGAACAACGCGACTCTAACCAGAGCATAACGGACCTATTTATTTTTCATCCCCGGATTCTTCCCCGGATCCCCACCGCAAACGGAACATTTTTCAGCTGGATCTTCACAACTAGCCATCTAGCTATCTACGAACTGTTAGCTTGCTAGCACATGCCTGCTAACCGTCTGCATCGCCGCGTCCCAAACACCCATATTTACTTACTTTATCTCTTTTTGATTTTTAATTTGTTTATACCTTCCGGAAACCTGCCTCACCCAATCTGATACGGAATCGCTATTATTTTTAATTTTTTTAGAACACACTCAAGAACCTCCAGAAGCTAACCAGCTAACTAGATACAAGCTATTTAGTCATTGTTAGATTTTTAACCTGGATAACACTCGCCAGTCCAGCTTCCCTGCACCATCCACCGCTGCCCCCTGGACACTGATCTCTTGGCCACATAGCTGATGCACGCTGGACTGTCCGTTAATCACGGTACTCCATTCTGCTGGTTTGTTTTAACTGTTGGCCCCGTTGCCTAGTCAACGCCATTTTACCTGCTGTTGTCGTGCTAGCTGATTAGCTGTTGCTGTCTAACCTACTGTTTTAGCTAGCTTTCCCAATTCAACACCTGTGATTGCTGTATGCCTCGCTGTATGTCTCTCTCAATTGTCAATATGCCTTGTATACTGTTGTTCAGGTTAGTTATCATTGTTTTAGTTCACAATGGAGCCCCTAGTTCCACTCTTAATACCCCTGTTACCTCCTTTGTCCCACCTCCCACACATGCGGTGACCTCACCCATTACAACCAGCATGTCCAGAGATACAACCTCTATCATCATCACCCGGGGCCTGGGCTTACCTCCGCTGTACCCGCACCCCACCATACCCCTGTCTGCGCATTATGCCCTGAATATATTCTACCATGCCCAGAAACCTGCTCCTCTTATTCTCTGTCCCCAACGCTCTAGGCGACCAGTTTTGATAGCCTTTAGCCGCACCCTCATACTACTCCTTCTCTGTTCCGCGGGTGATGTGGAGATAAACCCAGGCCCTGCATGTCCCCAGGCACCCTCATTTGTTGACTTCTGTGATCGAAAAAGCCTTGGTTTCATGCATGTCAACATCAGAAGCCTCCTCCCTAAGTTTGTTTTACTCACTGCTTTAGCACACTCTGCTAACCCTGATGTCCTTGCTGTGTCTGAATCCTGGCTCAGGAAGGCCACCAAAAATTCAGAGATTTCCATACCCAACTATAACATCTTCCGTCAAGATAGAACTGCCAAAGGGGAGGAGTTGCAGTCTACTGCACAGATAGCCTGCAAAGTAATGTCATACTTTCCAGGTCTGCACACATTGTATATAGACTCCCCCTTTTTTTCTACTGTGTTATTGACTTGTTAATTGTTTACTCCATGTGTTGTTTCTGTGTTGTCTGTTCACACCGCTATGCTTTATCTTGGCCAGGTCGCAGTTGCAAATGAGAACTTGTTCTCAACTAGCCTACCTGGTTAAATAAAGGTGAAATAAAAAAATAAAAAAATAAAAAGGTAAATGATTTAATTTGGTTGCTTTTCTTATTTTTGTGAAAAAGTTGCCTGCTGCCTGCACAGCCTAGCATAGCATTATACCATGCTAAACTTACACAAATGCTTGTCTAGCGTTGGCTGTAACGCATATTTTGAAAATCTGAGATGACAGTGTTGTTAACAAAAGGCTAAGCTTGTGTTTCAATATATTTATTTAATTTCATTTGCGATTTTCATGAATAGGAAACATTGCTTTGTGGTAATGCGCTTGATTACGCTCCCGGATACAGGATTGCTCGACGCTAGAGGTTAAATAAAGGTGAAATAAAAGAATACATTTTTTTCCCCCTTGAGGGCAGTCGTGGAATCGGCTTAAGCTCTTGCTCCTACCCGACACGCAGGCGTCCCATCTAGACATCTGGAAATGCAAATGCGCTACGCTAAATGCTAATAGCACTCGTTAAAACTCAAACATTCATTAAAATACACATGCAGGGTACTGAATTACAGCTACACTCGTTGTGAATCCAGGCAACAAGTCAGATTTTTAAAATGCTTTTCGGCGAAAGCATGAGAAGCTATTATCTGATAGCATGTAACACCCCAAAAGACCCGCAGGGGACGTAAACAAAATAATTAGCATAGTCGGTGCTACACAAAACGCACAAATAAAATATAAAACATTCATTACCTTTGACCATCTTCTTTGTTTGCACTCCTAGATGTCCCATAAACATCACTATTGGGTCTTTTTTTCTATTAAATCGTTCCATATATAGCCTAGATATCGATCTATGAAGACTGTGATCAAGGAAAAAAATAGCGTTTTATAACGTAACGTCATTTTTTTTAATTAAAAAAGTTGACGATAAACTTTCACAAAACACTTCGAAATACTTTTGTAATGCAACTTTAGGTATTAGTAAACGTTAATAAGCGATCAAATTGATCACGAGGCGATGTATATTCTATAGCTGTACGTCTGGAAATAATGTCCGGGTAAATCTCAACCAAAATATCTGGTCGGAGACCGGAAGAACTGCGCTGCTTTGTGTCTGTTTGACCAAGAAACAAATCGTAGGCAAATGACAAGACTGTTGACATCGTGTGGAAGCTGTAGGTATTGCAACCTCGGCCCCATTTAATGTGGTTCACGTTTAACAATGGGTTGAAGTGGCGCATGGATATATTTTCCCATTTTCAGTGATCAGATTTTCCTGCACTTTTCGATGAAACGCACGTTCTGTTATAGTCACAGCCGTGATTTAACCAGTTTTATAAACATCTGAGTGTTTTCTATCCACACATACTAATCATATGCATATACTATATTCCTGGCATGAGTAGCAGGGCTCTGAAATGTTGCGCGATTTTTAACAGAATGTTTGAAAAAGTAGGGGGTAGGAGTAACAGGTTAAGGGGGAATATACATGGCTGTTACTTTAACCGAAGTGGGAGGTAATACGTTCGGCATTTGATTGTGAGGTATTCTAGGTTGGTTGACAATAGGACATCAGTTTCTGTAAGTTATCACAATCACACCATGAGTGGTTAATCATGGAACATACATCACTGCCCTTCTACTTCCCAGAGAGTTATTTATTCCTGTCTGCGCGATGTACTGAGAACCTAGCTGGGTGTTTGGGCAGGGACAGTATATCCGGAGAGAGCCATGATTCCTTGAAACAGAGTATTTTAAAGTCCCTGATGTCTCTCTGGAAGGATATCCTCGCCCTGAGCTCTTCTACTTCATAGTCCAGAGACTGAACATTAGCGAGTAATATACTCAGAAGCAGTGGATGGTGTGCCTGCCTCCTGAGTCCAACTAGAAGTCCACTCCGAATACCTCTTCTCTGCCGGTGGGATCTTGGAGCAGCCTCAAGTTCAATTGCCTTCAGGGGTGTGTACAAAGGATCCAATTCAGGAAAGTCATATTACTGGTATGTTACCGCTGCTCTAATATCCAAAAGTTATTTCCATCTTCATGTAATAACACAAAAAATGTTCTGGGCTAATAATATAAGAAATTACACACCAAAAAACAAAATAGTGCAAAGTTGCTTAGGAACTAGAAGCAGAGCTGCCATGTCTGTCGGTGCCATGTTACTTGATTACAGGCTTTCTACTTGTGGTGTAGTTCAATCTAATCCAAAATCTTATCATTTTATTAGCAAGATTAAAACTACTGGTTCAAAGTGCACACAAAGAACCGAGTCTGTGTGTCCATCAAGAATGATGCCGAATGCATTCTCTAACTTTCCGACAAAACGAGTGATGGTAGTTTCAACACCCAGGTTTATTGTGATGGACACCTGGGAATGAGAGGCAATAAGAGAATGTTATTTATTATGGCAAATCTCTTCAAGATTAGGAGCATTTGTCATAAATTAAGTGGGAAACGGTCACCCAAATCACCCCAGAATGAGAGTTCTTTCGATCAGGACAGTACCTGTGTGTTTGTTTCTCTGTCCTGGTCCACCCAGGCCGCAGGCAAGGTAAAGGTTAGCAGGGTTCGGTACATGAATCGGGTTCTTAGTAGGTCCAGGTCCAAACGCCAACAGGTAAGTAACACAGCAAGTTGAGGTAAGGTTAAATCAAAATCTTAACTTAAAGTCGTGACAGAAACAAGGCAACTGCACAAGAGTTCACTAACAAAACATGAGACCTAGGCACAGATACATGCAACAGAGGAACCTAAATAGCAAGGCAACCAAGTGAACAAAGAAGGTAATCAAAAACAGGTGAAACCAATAAGTAATAATCAAGGTAATCTGGAAACTAGAAAACAAGGCAAGGGTGCCCTCCAGCGGTAACCCAAGGAAACAACAATCAAATAAAACAGAAACTGTGACAATTTTTAGCTGACATGGGCTAATTGAGTGACTGTCAGTGACTGCTGATTCACAACCAAAATTGTACCCTGTGTATTCTACTATTCTAACGCTCAACAGTAAGAACAGTAAGTTGAGACCCCGACCAAGTTCCTTTTTTTTGGGGGGGGGGTACCTAGTCAGTTGAACAACTGACTGCATTCAAATGAAATGTGTCTTCCGCATTTAACCCAACCCTTCTGAATCAGAGAGGTACGGTGGGCTGCCTTAATCGACATCCACGTCATCGGTGCCTGTGGAACAGTGGGTTAACTGCCTTGCCCAATGGACAGAACAGTGGGATCAGGGAGATCGGGGGCCCTAGGCGTCCACCATTTGTTGCTTATGACCAGGGCCGTCCACGCGTCTACAGTCAGTTGCTTTAGCCTTACCACTCAAACGAGCTCAATGAAAACGTGGTCCGAAGTGTGACTGAAGAATAGACATACTAGAGAGCCCATCTCCTATTTATACAATGGCCTCTTCTGTGACAGCATCGTCAGCGCCATTCTTCTACTTCTATGAGTGTATTGGCAGTTCGTAAATTAATTGAAAAGGTGCATACCACCATCTACTGTGTTGGGGTGTGTATTGTCTAAACAGGTATAAACGACAAGTTTGGTGATTTAAGATAAAGCAAGCTTTCTGTCACAAACGCCTTCTTTCCAGATTAATGGGCTGAGGCAAAATAGTGTTGCTCACAATTAAGGCGGTAGGTACCATAGAGGTCAGTAGACCTTTAGCTGATTTGAATCTTGAGCCATGCGCTAAATAGTCTGAATTAGTTGGAGGGCTGTGGTTTCAGACCCATCCTACCATGGTTGCCTTTAGCAAGGCACTTAAAGGTCCAATGCAGCCAATTTTATCTCAATACATTTTTTAAATTTTTTCTTTATTTTACTAGGCAAGTCAGTTAAGAACAAATTCTTATTTTCAATGATGGCCTAGGAACAGTGGGTTAACTGCCTGTTCAGGGGCAGAACGACAGATTTGTACCTTGTCAGCTTGGTGATTCGAACTTGCAACCTTGCGGTTACTAGTCCAACGCTCTAACCACTAGACTACCCTGCCACCCTAACTTCAGAGTAACAATTATGTACCTTACTGTGACTGTTTTCAATTAAATGGTTAAAAATAAGCAAAAATGTATTCTTAGCAGAGAGCAATTTCTCAAGCAATATTTTTGCTAGGGCTGTCTGGGAGGGGTCAGACTGAAAACTAGCTGTTATTGGCAGAGGTTTTGAACTCTGTTTTTATTGGTATATTAACTAATTTACCATCTGGTGATGTCTCCAGACAGGCCAAAACACCATCCCACCAAAAAACGGCTGAAAGACATACACTAAAAGTGCATTGTCAAAATGTTCACAATTTCACAGTATTATTCAAAACTCATAGTGTGGAAATATACTTAACCCTAAAACTAGATTAAGGGATCTCGAATATGTATTTGTGTTGTATGGATTTCAAAGAGAAATTAGACAAATAAAACATTTTACACTCTGTCTTTCGATCATTTTTTAGCTACATTCTTAGAATGAAACTTGAAGCAGACTTGTTGTTGTCATTATTCCGTGTCATATATTTTCATATGATTAATCCTTAACATGGCTGAGCTGCTTCGCTGTAATAATCGTGGCCAAGTCATGGAGGTCTCATAATGATTTCGGTAGGATGTGAAGATAATGAATGCCTTTGTCCCTCACCCTGACTCCCCCAGAATGCCTTGCCATAATAAGCGGCTAATCGCTCTTTGCCACTTTCCTCCACTCGTTTTTTAACCTGAGGATAAGAGGACCTGCGGAATCACTCCAAACCCGCTGACTGAAAGCATAATTCATAACTCCCCTGTGCCAACTGCTTTAGCTTCTTGCTCTGTCCGAGACACCGATGACAGTTTGTATGGTGGGTTTGAATGATCTCTCATACATGGAGGCTGCTGAGAGGAGGATGGCTCATAGTAATGGCTGGAATGGAGTCAATGGAATGGTACCAACCACATGTTTGATACCATTTCATTTACACTATTCCAGCCTTTATTGTGAGCCATCCTCCTCTCAGCAGCCTCCACTGCTTTCATACCATTTTGAGTAATATTTTAAGATATTGTGCCAAATTAAAACCGCAAGCTACGGCTCCAAGGAGCTTGGATTCAATAACAGTGCCAGGCACAGCTTGTTCTAACTTTTTTGAGAGGAATGGAAGATTGGATATAGGCCGATTAGTTTTTTATATTTTCTTGGTCAATGTTTGGCATTTTCAAGAGAGGCTTTATTACTGCCACTTTTGGTGAGTTTGGTACACATCCGGTGGATAGAGAGCCGTTTATTATGTTCAACATAGGAGGGCCAAGCACAGGAAGCAGCTCTTTCAGTAGTTTAGTTGGAATAGGGTCCAGTATGCTGCTTGAAGGTTTAGAGACCATGTTTATTTTGATCATTGTGTCAAGCGATATCGTACTAAAACACAAGACTGTCTCTCTTGATCCTAGCTCCTGGCAGAGTTGTGCAGACTCAGGACAACTGAGCTTTGGAGGAATACACAGATTTAAAGAGGAGTCCGTAATTTTCTTCTTCTTTCTAATGATCATGATCTTTTCCTCAAAGAAGTTCATGAATTTTTTACTGCTGAAGTGAAAGCCATCCTCACTTGGGGAATGCTGCTTTTTAGTTAGCTTTGCGACAGAATCAAAAATAAATTTAGGATTGTCTTTATTTTCCTCAGTTAAGATGAAAAATAGGATGATCGAGCAGCAGTGAAGGCTCTTCGATACTGCACGGTATTGTCTTTCCAAGCTAGTCGGAAGACTTCCAGTTTGGTGTGATGCCATTTCTGTTCCAATTTTCTGGAACCTTGCTTCAAAGCTTGGGTATTTTCTGTTTACCAGGGAGCTAGTTTCTTATGACAAATGTTTTTAGTTTTAAGGGGTGCAACTGCATCTAGGGTATAGCGCAAGGTTAAATTGAGTTCCTCAGTTAGGTGGTTAACTGATTTTGTCCTCTGACGTCCTTGGGTAGGCAGAGGGAGTCTGGAAGGGCATCAAGGAATCTTTGTGTTGTCTGAGAATTTATAGCACGATTTTTGATGCTCCTTGGTTGGGGTCTGAGCAGATTATTTGTTGTAATAACGTAATAAAATGGTGGTCCGATAGTCCAGGATTCTGAGGAAAACATTTAGATCCACAACATTTATTCCATGGGACAAAACTAGGTCCAGAGTATGACTGTGACAGTGAGTTTGTCCAGAGACATGTTGGACAAAACCCACTGAGTCGATGTAGGCTCCGAAAGCCTTTTGGAGTTTGTCTGTGGACTTCCATGTGAATATTAAAATCACCAAAAATTTGAATATTATCTGCTATGACTACAAGAATTCAGGGAACTCAGTGAGGAACGCTGTATATGGCCCAGGAGGCCTGTAAACACTAGCTATAAAAAGTGATTGAGTAGGCTGCATAGATTTCATGGCTAGAAGCTCAAAAGACGAAATCGTCATTTTTTAAATGTAAATTGAATATTTCTATCGTAAATGTTAGCAACACCTCCGCATTTGCGGGATGTACGGGGGATATGGTCACTAGTGTAACCAGGATGTGAGGCCTCATTTAACACAGTAAATTCATCAGGCTTAAGCCATGTTTCAGTCAGGCCAATCACATCAAGATTATGATCAGTAATTTGTTCATTGACTATAACTGCCTTTGAAGGGAGGGATCTAACATTAAGTAGCCCTATTTTGAGATGTGAGGTATCACGATCTCTTTCAATAATGGCAGGAATGGAGGTCGTCTTTATCCTAGTGAGATTGCTAAGGCGAACACCGCCATGTTTAGTTTTGCCCAACCTAGGTCGAGGCACAGACACGGGGGGGGGGGATAGCTGAGCTGATTACACTGACTGTGCTAGCGGCAGACTCCACTAAGCTGGCAGGCTGGCTAACAGGCCTGGCCTACACCCTATTTCATTGTGGGGCTAGAGGAGTTAGAGCCCTGTTTATGTTGGTAGATAAGATGAAAGCACCCCTCCACCTTGGATGGAGTCCGTCACTCCTCAGCAGGCCAGGCTTGGTCCTGTTTGTGGGTGAGTCCCAGGAAGAGGGCCAATTATCTACAAATTCTATCTTTTGGGAGGGGCAGAAAATAGTTTTCAACCAGAGATTGAGTTGAGAGACTCTGCTGTAGAGCTCACCCCTCCCCTTAACTGGGAGGGGGCCAGAGACAATTACTCGATGCCGACACATCTTTCTATCTGATTTACACACTGAAACTATGTTGCGCTTTGTGACCTCTGACTGTTTCATCCTAACGTTGTTGGTGCCGACGTGGATAACAATATCTCTATACTCTCTACACTCGCCAGTTTTAGCTTTAGCTAGCACCATCTTCAGATTAGATTTAAGGTCGGTAGCCCTGCTCCCTGGTAAACAGTGTATGATCGCTGGATGATTCGTTTTAAGTCGAATGCTGCGGGTAAATGGAGTCGCCAATGACTAGGGTTTTCAATTTGTCAGAGCTAATGGTGGGAAGCTTCGGCGTCTCAGACCATGAGCCACGAGAAAGTTGTTCGGCTGCAGGGACCGTGCGAGGGGATTTATACTAACGTTGCTGTACTTACTGGTGGCACAGACGCTGTTTCATCCTTTCCTACACTGAAATGACCCTTGCCTAACGATTGCGTCTGAAGCTGAACTTGCAGCACAGCTATCCTCGCCATAAGGCGATCGTTCTCCTGTATATTATGTGTACAGCGACTGCAATTAGAAGGCATCATGTTAATGTTACTACTTAGCTTTGGCTGTTGGAGGTCCTGACGAACCATGTCCAGATAAAGCGTCCGGAGTGAAAAAGCCAGTATGTGGTTTCATAACTTTCTCAGTAATAGAATTCAGGCTATTGTGATAGAGGGGGTCAAATCTGAATTCCTTGAAGTGCATAAAGGGGTACCCAAGGGTTCGATTCTGGGGCCATTATTGTTTGCGCTGTATAGAAATAACATTAGAAATACTGTGAAAAATTTAACTTTTCATTTTTATGCTTATGATACAGTAATGCACTCTGCTACACCATCTGTAAACCAAGCCTTTTCACATTTTCAGTCTGATTTTCAAGCGCTACAGAAGCCACTGTTGGATCTTAAGTTAGTACTTAATGCAAACAAAACAAAATACATGCTATTTTCTAGGTACCATAACTTACTTTTAAGTAACCTTGAAATAACTAGCCTGAACGGAACACAAATTGAAGAGTTCCTGCTTATAAATCCTGTATTGGTATCTGGCTAGATCATAAATTGACCTGGTAAAGAAACTGAAGATCAAATTTGATTATTTTATAGAAATAAATATAAAGTAGTTTTGATAATAGAAAGGTAATAACTAGCCTGAACGGAACACAAATTGAAGAGTTCCTGCTTATAAATCCTGTATTGGTATCTGGCTAGATCATAAATTGACCTGGTAAAGAAACTGAAGATCAAATTTGATTATTTTATAGAAATAAATATAAAGTAGTTTTGATAATAGAAAGGTAGCTGTCTTATGTCTGTTTTAGACTATGGGGATACAATCTATATGCACGCAGCAGTTTCCACACTTAAATCTCTCGATTCTGTTTTTCATTGTGCCCTTAGATTAATTACTGGTGATCATTTTAGAAGTCACTATTGTGTATTGTCTCAAAAGGTGGGTTGGGCCTCGCTGTATGTAAGAAGAGAGCAGCATTCCCTTTGGTTTATTTTACAAAACGTTTCCTGCAGAAACTTCTGATGTATCTGACAACACTCGTCAAGGTCAAAACAGTAGAATACAGTACAAGAGTACAATATTGGATAGTGCTAGAGGTTCCAAGGGTGGCTTCTGATTTAGCGAGAGCTGATTTTGGTTAATGTTCCACAGATGTGGAATGTGTTGCCAGGGAAGGCTTGATTGCCTGTTGCCCTTTAGGGAATTTAAAACATTGGTGGGAAATGCTCTAAGTGAAGATGGTGTTTTGTAATTTGGTATTTTATTGTGTTTTGTATTGATGTGTGTGTTTGTATTGTGCAGGGCTCATTTGAAAAAGAGACTTGGTCTCAATATGACACCCTGTTAAAATAAAGGTTAATGAAATAAGATAAGAGTTTATCAATGATTCTAGTATTTGGCTTAACACAAATGCTGTGATGTAGGGTGGTAGTTGTTTAGGTGGCTAGGGTGAACCGTTGTGAAGAAGAAAAATGTATACTGCTTTCCATACTTAAGGAATAATCATATAAATAAGTTAAATAAAAAAGATTGGCTTCTTAAAAAAAGAGCATTAGGCATAGATGAAATCGAAACGTCAGATGACAGACTTTGTAGACATCCGGTTCTACAGTTTTTTGTTTTATAAACTTTCAATTCTGTCTCTCTTTTAAGTCTAATTTGGTTGGTGTGGTGGCAGCTAAGGTATTGTGATGAAGGCTGCCGCTTTCCCAGGCAAGGTCATGATTCACAGTGATTTAATTGGAATAATGTATAAAATAAGTTGCAGGCGGGAATGTTAACTTTGAGCTCTGCCAGCCTCGACAGAGATCAATGCACCTAACCTCAATTCAAGAAAACATTATTTAATGGATCCCCCCGGGACCTGCGCTGAGTGTCTTTCGCTGACTTATTTATTTAAATGTTTGCGCGACTGTGCCACAACACTTTTTAATTATAAGCCTGAGGATTGCCAGACCGGTGGGAGAGGATCATTTTGTATCTTGTCACGCCAAACAATGCCATTTTATCACATCCTATCCATTTGCGATGACTGGAACTGTATGTTGTCATCATTAGGACATGTTTCATTTGACAGCATGCTCAGCATGGTCTGATCTTTTCTTGACTTTCAGGGTCAGTGCATGATATTGCCACAAAGAGGAATATCCAGTAAATAATATCCGATCTTTATACAATCATTTTCTAAAGTGTAACAATTATGCATGAGCAGAGTAGAATTAGAATGATTACATTCTCTATGTTTTTACTCAAAAAAGGGTATCGGTGTGCCTTTGCAACTTTTGGGGCCCCAGTTCTTCTTCAGTATGGCATTTGATGGCATTCTCTTTTTTAGTTCAATTCATTTTACATTTACATTTACATTTAAGTCATGTGAAAAACAAAGGGAACTACAGGCACAGGAAGAAAGGAAGAAGGAAGAAGGAAGAAACTACAACCTAGGAAGAAACCTAGAGAGGAACCAGGCTATGTGGGGTGGCCAGTCCTCTTCTGGCTGTGCCGGGTGGAGATTATAACAGAACATGGCCAAGATGTTCGAATGTTCATAAATGACCAGCATGGTCGAATAATAACAAGGCAGAACAGTTGAAACTGGAGCAGCAGCACAGTCAGGTGGACTGGGGACAGCAAGGAGTCATCATGTCAAGTCGTCCTGGGGCACGGTCCTTGGGCTCAGGTCAGTTGAAACATCCCTACCATACTGCTGAAATACACAAACATTATTTTATCAAAGGTACAAAGGTACAATATTTTATGAGGTTTAGTGTTGGGAATTTGTTTATATTATATTGTTTGCCAAGGACTCACTCACTGTCACTTTGTATATTGTACTATAGCTAGTAGGGACGGATACTTAAAAGTTAATAAAAAAGTTACAAGTGACAAAATACTTGTAGAGATGCCATTTGAGAAATTTGGCTCTATAGTTGAAAAGCTAGAAGAGCTTAGGCATAGAATTAGAGTTTGCAGATGCACTAGGTTCTCAATACATGACCTTTAATGTGCCATAGTATATCTCAAATCATCTGTCAGACATGCAGTTTGTCATCATCACTGGGGCTTTCCTCAAATATATTTTCTGAATGTTTTGCCATGAATTGCATTTCAATTGTCATATTGTCAGACACACAGAGCTCCATGTCACAAGGCCCAAGCCAAATACAAAATTTTCCTTCTTCCTTTTCCCTTTCTAATGTATCATCAGTGGGCTGGCTGCTTCCACCCCACATTGCCCACCAGTCAACACATTATTGTATGGAGGTGCACCATGATCAAAGCCCTAGCTGTCTCCACCTGACATTCTTTCCTTCATCGTGCTTGGAGGAAAAGGGGGGAGGATGTGTCAGTGTGCTATTTACTATTATTATTATGGGGAAGATACCATTGGTTAAAGCTCAGTGGTACATTAAAATCTCCCTACCATCGTATTTAAGCCAATATGACACCAATGTCAATGAAAATTTGTAAATCAACTTGATTGGAGGTTCATGAGCTGTCCGTCCGTAACCGAGAACCACATAAAGGATTTTTAACAGGGTCTATAACAATTGAGTTTTCAGAGTATTTTCTGAGCTCACCTAGCTCAAATTCTAGAAGTTGGATTAAAACGAGACTATAGCATCCATAAAGTGACCAATGGCCTTAAAAAATGTCAGATTGTTGGGAGATCTGGAGAGACCTGGTCAGTCAATTCTTAACACACTAATACCCTTACTAAAAGTGTCTATCTTCAACTCGCAACATGTGGATTCTATTCGATTACATATCTTCAAATTGTACGTTAAACATCACAGCATAGTTGGAAGATTTATGGCA
This sequence comes from Oncorhynchus keta, assembly GCF_023373465.1. Lineage (NCBI taxonomy): Eukaryota > Metazoa > Chordata > Actinopteri > Salmoniformes > Salmonidae > Oncorhynchus > Oncorhynchus keta. The sequence goes on from NC_068428.1 coordinate 11,183,446, forward strand.
TGTAGAAATCTGTAGAGGGTGAACAGCAGGGTGAACACCAGTGACTCGGTCTATGAAAAAGTAATCACATGAACCAGATGCTAAACTACAGGACTGTCTCGCTAGCACAGACTGGAATATGTTAGGGGATTCTTCCGATGGCATTGAGGATTACACCACATCTGTCACTGGTTTCATCAATAAGTGCATCGAAGACGTCGTCCCCACAGTGACTGTACGTACATACCCCAACCAGAAGCCATGGATTACAGGCAACATTCGCACTGAGCTAAAGGGTAGAGCTGCTGATTTGAAGGAGCAGGACTCTAACTCGGAAGTTTATAAGAAATCCCGCTATGCCCGCTGACGAACCATCAAAAAGGCAAAGCACCACTACAGGTCTAAGCTCGAATCGTGCTAAACCGGCTCTGACGCTCATTGCATGTGGCAGGGCTTGCAAACAAATTTAGACTACAAAGGGAAGCACAGCTGCCCAGTGACATGAGCCTACCAGTTGAGCTAAATAACTTCTATGCTCTCTTCGGGCAAGTAAAACTGAAACATGCATGAGAGCATCAGCTGACGACTGTATGTTCACGCACTCCACAGCCGATGTGAGTAAGACCTTTAAACACGTCAAAATTCACAAGGCCGCAGGGCCAGACAGATTGCCAGGACATACGTTCGGAGTACACACTGGCAAGTGTCTTCACTGACATTTTCAACCTCTCCCTGTCTGAGTCTGTAATACCAACATGTTTCAAGCAGATGACCATAGTGTTCTTGCTCACAGGGACTAAGGTAATCTGCCTAAATGACGTCTGTAGCCATGAAGTGCTTTGAAAGGCTGGTCATGGCTCAAATCCACACCATTATCCCAGAAACCCTAGACCCACTCCAATTTGTATACCGCCCCAACAGATTCACAGATGATGCAATCTCTATTGCACTCCACAGTTCCCTTTCATAGCTGTAAAAACTGAACACCTATGTGAGAATGCTATTCATTGACTTCAGCTCAGGGTTCAAAACCATAGTGCCCTCAAAGCTCATCAATAAGCTAAGGACCCTGGGACTAAACACCTCCCTCTGCAACTGGATCCTGGACTTTCTGATGGGCTGCCCTCAGGTGGTAAAGGCAGGTAACAACACATCCACCAACACGGGGCCCCTCAGGGGTGCATGCTCAGTCCCCTCCTGTACTCCCTGTTCACTCATGACTGCATGTTCAGGCAAGACTCCAACACCATCATTAAGTTTGACGATTACACAACACTAATCACCGACAAGGATGAGAGACTATAGGGAGGAGGTCAGAGACCTGACCATGTGGTGCAAGGACAACAACTTCTCCCTCAACGTGATCAAGATAAAGGAGATGATTGTGGATTACAGGAAAAGGAGGACCGAGCACGCCCCCATTCTCATCAACAGGGATGTAGTGGAGCAGGTTGAGAGCTTCAAGTTCCTTGGCGTCCACATCACAGTGAAGAGTGAAGTGAAGAGTGAAGAGGGCACAACATAACATATTCCCCCTCAGGAGAATCAAAAGTTTTGGCATGGGTCCTCAGATCCTCAAAAGGTTTTACAGCTCATGGCCTGGTATGGCAACTGCTCGGCCTCCGACCGCAAGGCACTACAGAGGGTAGTGAGTATGGCCCAGTACATCACTGGGGCCAAGCTTCCTGCCATCCATGACCTCTATACCAGGCAGTGTCAGAGGAAGGCACTAAAAATTGTCAAAGATTCCAGCCACCCTAGTCATAAACTGTTCTCTCTGCTACTGCATGGTAAGCGGTACCGGAGCGCCAAGTCTATATAGGTCCAAGAGGCTTCTAATTAGCTTCTACCCCAAAGCCATAAGACTCCTGAACATCTAATCAAACAGCTTCCCAGACTATTTGCATTGCCACCCCCTCCTCTTCTATGCTGCTGCTACTCTTTGTTATTCCTAGGACTGTATTCCGATGAAGTTTATCAAAGGAAAGGAAACATTTATCATGTATTTTCTGGTTTCTGTTGACTCCAACATGGTGGCAAATTTGGCTTCTGTTCTGAGCGCCGTCTCAGATTATTGCAATTTTTTAAATCTGACACAGCGGTTGCATTAAGGAGAAGTATGTCTATAATTTCATGTGTATAACTTGTATTATCATCTACATTTATGATGAGTATTTCTGTTGAAACGATGTGGCTATGCAAAATCACTTGATGTTTTTGGAACAAGTGAATCTATTAAGCCAATGTAAACTCAGATGTTTTATATAAATATGAACTTTATCAAACAAAACATGCATGTATTGTGTAACACAAAGTCATATGAGTGTCATCTGATGAAGATAATTCAAGGTTAGTGATTAATTTTCTTTATTTGGCTGGGCTTATTGTGGTTTGGTGGAGACCTAACATAATCGTTTGTAGTGCTTTCGATGAAAAGCCTATTTGAAATCGGACACTTTGGTGGGATTAACAACAAGATTACCTTTAAAATGATATGAAACACATGTATGTTTTAGTTATTGTAATTATGAGATTTCTGTGGTTTGAATATGGCGCCCTCTGTTTTCACTGGTAGTTGTCATATCGATCCCGGTATTGGGATTGCAGCCATAACAAGTAAATAACTCCACTACACTACTGTTAAAAAGTTTGTGGTCCCTTAGAAATGTCCTTGATTTCCAAGAAAACATACATGAAATGAGTAGCAAAATGTATAGGAAATATATTCAAGACGTTGACAAGGTTTTAAATAATGATTTTTAATTTAAATAATAATTGTGGCCTTCAAACTTTGCTTTCGTGAAAGAATCCTCCATTTGCAGCAATTACAGCCTTGCAGAACTTTGGCATTCTAGTTGTCAATTCTAATGTACTTGTCCTCTTTCTCAGTTGTGCACCGGGGCGAATTGACATAATTTGAGTCAATCGGAGGTGTACCTGTAGATGTATTTCAAGGCCTACTTGACATCATGGGAAAATCAAAAGAAATCAGCCAGGACCTCAGAAGAAAAATTGTAGACCTCTACAAGTGTGGTTCATCCTTGGGAGCAATTTTCAAACACCTGAAGGTACTACGTTCATCTGTACAAACAATTGTACGCAAGTATAAACACCTTGGGACCATGCAGCCGTCATACTGCTCAGGAAGCAGAAGAGTTTTGTCTCCTAGAGATGAATGTACTTTGGTGCGAAAAGTGCAAATCAATCCCAGAACAACAGCAAAGGACCTTGTGAAGATGCTGGAGGAAACAACAGGTACAAAATTATCTATATCCACAGTAAAACGAGCCCTATATCGACATAACTTGAATGGCCGCTCAGCAAGGAGGAAGCCACTGCTCCAAAACCTCCGTAAAAAAGGCCAGACTGCACATGGGGACAAAGATTGTACTTTTTGTAGAAATGTCTTCTGGTCTGATGAAACAAAACTAATACTTTTTGGGCATCGTTATGTTTGGAGGAAAAAGGGGGTGGCTTGCAAACTGGAGAACACCATCCCAACCGTGAAGCGTGGGGGTGGCAGCACCATGTTGTGGGGGTGATTTGCTGAAGGAGCACTTCACAAAATAGATGGCTTCATGAGAGAGAAAAATTATGTGGATATATTGAAGCAACATCTGAAGACAAGGAAGTTAAAGCCTGGTCGCAAATGGGTCTTCCAAATGGACAATGACCGCAAGCATACTTCCAAAGTTGTGGAAAAATGCTTTAACAAAGTCAACGTATTGGAGTGGCCAACACAAAGCCCTGACCTCAATCCTATAGAAAATTTGTGGGCAGAACCGAAAAAGCATGTGCGAGCAAGGAGGCCTACAAACCTGACTCAGTTACACCAGCTCTGTCAGGATGAATGGGCCAAAATTCACCTAACTTATTGTGGGTTGCTTGTGGAAGGCTACCCGAAACGTTTGACCCAAGTTAACTCTCAAAGCACTTCATGATGACAGAAGTCAGTGCTACGATGCGATAGTAATTTGGTTCAGATACCTGTGCTTTCTTCGGTCCCGGAATAATGGTGGACATTTTAAAGCAAGTGGGGAGAGCAGACTAGCATAGGGCGAGATTAAATATGTCTGTAAACATTCCAACCAGCTGGTCTGCACATGATCTGAGGATGCGGCTAGGGATGTCGTCTTGGCCAGCAGCCAGAGGGTCAACAAGCTTAAAACCTGTTAGGGATAGGGAAAATACTGCCCCCTTTGGATGAATTGCGTGCCCATAGTATACTGCATACAAATATGTCCTAAATTGCTAATATATGCATATTATAATTATTATTGGATAGAAAACACTCTGAAGCTTCTAAAACCGTTTGAATTATGTCTGTGAGTATAACAGAACTCACAGGGCAGGCAATCTTCCAAACTAGTTTTGGAATCCTGAAAGTTGGGGCAACTTTGACATCATTGCCCCCTCCCTTCCCAACCAGTTATGGATCTGGAAACACTTTCTATGTCTTCCACTAGATGTCCTCATTCAGTAGAGCATTTAATTGTGCAAATGCTGTGAACTTTGACCCAATGAGGCGAAAAACTTTGAGTGTCGCGGATTTCCATGTGCGTTAGGGCGCGCATTGGACACAGAGCTCCCTTTGTTCCAGCCAGCCCTAGATGAACTAGGATTGTCCGGTTGGAATGCCATTCGTTTTGTACTTTTATAACATCCTAAAGCTTTATTTTGCACTAAGTTTGACCAGTTTGGTCGACCTATAATATGTAATTTTGATGTTTTGATGCGCAATTATTCTGGACCAGAAGTCATTTTTGGGGCATTTGAGCTGAAAGTGGAAGCATATGTTACTACATGGACACTAGAATTGAAACAAAACGATGTATTGGGTAAGTATGACTCCTTCCACTACATTCTGATCGAAGACCATCAAAGGTAAGGGAATATTTATGTTGTAATTTTGTATTTCTGTTGACTCCAACATAGCGGAGAAATATTGTTACGTCTGAGCGCCGTCTCAGATTATTGCATTGTAAACTAATTCCGTAACGTTAAAAAAAATGTGACACAGCGGTTGCATTAAGAACAAGTATATCTTTCTAACTATATGTAGAACATGTATCTTTAGTCAAAGTTTATGATGAGTATTTCTGTTATCTGGCGTTATCTGGTGGAGCTTTACATAATTTCTCCGGACATTTTTGAACGTTTTCTGAACATGGCGTCAATGTAAACCGAGATTTATGGATATAAAATGCATATTATCGAACAAAACATAAATGTACTGTGTAACATGTCATATTACATTACATTACATGACATGAAGATTTTCAAAAGGTTAGTGAATGATTTTTCTTTTAACCCTGCTTTTGTGATTTTATCCTTTGCTGGACAAAATGGCTACGTTTAGTCTTTGTTTTGGTGGTGGTCTAACATATATATATGCTGTGTTTTCGCCGTAAAACATTTAAAAAATCTGACACGCTGGGTAGATGAACAAGGTGTTTATCTTTCATTTGAGTTATTGGACTTGTTAATGTGTGGAGGTTAAATATTTCTACGAATATTTTTTGCATTCCATGCGCCACCGTTTGAGTTGAACGGGGGGGTAGTCCCGCTGGGGAACATATAGGCACAAGAGGTTTTAAATGTCTTACTTCTGCCTATAGGAAGGGAGGAGCAAAATGGAGTCGTGATCAGATTTGCCGAACGGAGGGTGGGGCGGGGACTTGTAGGCATCCCTGAAGTTGGAGAAGCAGTGGTAGAGTGTTTTAGCAGTGCGAGTACTACAATCAATGTGTTGATAGAACTTCGATAGCATTTTCCTCAAATTTTCTTTTCCGTTTGCATAAAGTCCCTTGAAGTTCATTGAGGGCTGTCGTGGTATCGGCATGAGGGGGAATATACACGGCTGTGACTATAACCGAAGATAATTAAGTTAACCGAGTTAGCCAAGTTAACTAACAGATTACCGACCATTTTGAATCCCACCGTACCTTCTCCGCTATGCAATCTGGTTTCAGAGCTGGTCATGGGTGCACCACAGCTACACTCAATGTCCTAAACAATATCATAACCGCCATCGATAAGAGACATTACTATGCAGCTGTACTCATCAACCTGGCCAAGGCTTTCGAATCTGTCAATCACCACATTCTTTTCGGCAAATTAAACAGTATTGGTTTCTCAAATGCCTCGCCTGGTTCACCAACTACTTCTCTGATAGAGTTCAGTGTGTCAAATCGGAGGGCTTGTTGTCTGGACCTCTGGCAGTCTCTATGGGGGTGCCACACGGTTCAATTCTCGGGCTGACTCTCTTCTCTGTATACATCAATGATGTCGCTCTTGCTGCTGGTGATTCTCTGATCCACCTCTATGCAGACGACACCATTCTGTATACCTCTGGCACCTCTTTGGACACTGTGTTAACTCACCTCCAGACAAGCTTCAATGCCATACAACTCTCCTTCTGTGGCCTCCAACTGCTCTTAAATGCAAGTAAAACTAAATGCATGCTCTTCAACCGATCGCTACCCACACCTGCCCGCCCGTCCAACATCACTACTCTGGACAGTTCTGACTTAGAATATGTGGACAACTACAAATACCTAGGTGTCTGGTTAGACTGTAAACTCTCTTTCCAGACTCCCATTAAGCATCTCCAATCCAACATTAAATCTAGAATCGGCTTCCTATTTCGCAACAAAGCATCCTTCACTCATGCTGCGAAACATACCCTCGTAAAACTGACCATCTTACCGATCCTCGACTTTGGCGATGTCATTTACAAAATAGCCTCCAACACTCTACTCAACAAATTGGATGCAGTCTATCACAGTGCCATCCATTTTGTCACCAAAGCCCCATATACTACCCACCATTGCGACCTGTATGCTCTCATTGGCTGGCTCTCGATTCATACTCATCGCTAAACCCACTGGCTCCAGGTCATCTAAAAGTCTCTGCTAGGTAAAGCCCCGCCTTAACTCAGCTCACTGGTCACGATAACAACACCCACCCGTAGCACGCGCTCCTGCAGGTATATCTCACTGGTCACCACAAAGCCAATTCCTCTTTGACCGCCTTTCCTTCCAGTTCTCTGCTGCCAATGACTGGAATGAACTGCAAACATCACTGAAGCTGGAGACTCATATCTCCCTCACTAGCGTTAAGCACCAGCTGTCAGAGCAGCTCACACATCACTGCACCTGTACATAGCCAAACTGTAATGTAGCCCATCAAACTACCTCATCCCCATACTGTATTTATTTATGTATTTATCTTGCTTCTTTGCACCCCAGTATTTCTACTCGCATATTCATCTTCTTCACATCAATCACTCCAGTGTTTAATTGGAATAGTGTAATTACTTCACCACTATGAGCCATTATTGATTTACATCCCTTGTTTTCCCCCATTTGCACACACTGTATATATATTTCTTTCTCCTGTATTATTGACTGTATGTTTGTTTATTCCATGTGTAACTCTGTGTTGTTGTATGTGTCGAACTGCTTTGCTTTATTATTGGCCAGGTCGCAGTTGTAAATGAGAACTTGTTCTCAACTAGCCTACCTGGTTAAATAAAAGGTGAAGGTGAAAGGTGAAAGATAAAATAACAAATTATCTTGGGAGGTAATACGTTCGGCATTTGATTGTGAGGTATTCTAAGTTGGGTGAACGAAAGGACTTGAGTTCCTGTATGTTGTCACAATCACACCATGAGTAGTTAATCATGAAACATTCACCCTCGTCTTTCCTCCCGGAACAATATTTATTGCTGTCTGCACGTGAACTGAGAACCTAACTGGCTGTGTAGACAGTACATCCTGAGAGAGCCATGTTTCCATGAAACTGAGTATGTTACAATACCTGATGTCTGTCTGGAAGGAAATCCTCACTCTGAGCTCATCAACTTTATTATCCAGAGACTGAACATTAGTGAGTAATATACTCGGAAGCAGTGAATGGTGTGCATGCCTCCTGAGTCGGACTAGGAGTCCACTCCGAATACCTCTTCTCAGTGTTTTGAATCAGCCTCTGGCATCAGTTCAATTGTTCAATCAATTGCCCTGGGGGGTACGAACAAAGGGTCCGATTTGGGAAAGTCGTATTCCTGGTCTTAACAAAAAAATATATATATATATTTAACTAGTCAAGACGGTTAAGAAAAAATCTTATTTATAATGACGGCCTAAGAACAGTTGGTTAACTGCCTTGTTCAAGGGCTGAACCTTTACCTTGTCAGCTCGGGGATTCAATCTAGCAGCCTTTCGGTTACTTGCCTAACGCTCTTACCACTAGGCTACCTGCAGCCCCGAACGCTGGTAATGCTGGTGAGTTACCGTCGCTCTGACATCCAAAAGTTCTTCCCAGCTGTATGTAATAACACAACATTTTCTGGGCTAATAATGTAAGAAATATCACATAAAATTAAAAAATATACTGCAAAGTTGCCTAGGTACTAGAAGCACGGCTGCCCTATCTGTCAGCGACATCTTGCAATCATGATGTCACTCCAACAACTCTACAGACATGTCGATAAAAGTAGTATAAACCAGACTTTAGTCTTGAAATCTTTGGTTGCACACTACCATACTCACTGTTTAGCATACGGCCTCACGTGAAGAGATGGGTGAGGCTAAAGGCAAGAATAGCTCTCCAGTAGGCGTCCCAAAATATTCAAGGGCTATTTTCTCAAAAGTTAATCAACGTTCATATCAGACTTACTTTCCTATTTTTTCCTCAACCGCAGTTTATGATATACCATTTTCTTGCTCTCTACATTTTGCTACATCACATACTATACATGAATGATTCTTAATTTCCACCACTCAATTTATACAGTATCTCTTTACTTTTCCTACACCATAACCCCATTCTAGGAAACAGGGAAATGTGTGCTATTATAAAAATGTCTGAGTTGATGATCTGTGTTCTCCTGTACCGAGGGCTTTGGTAAAGAAAAATGTATGTGACAGTAAAGAGGCCTCATTATAGACTGGCTCTATCTGACTGGAGGATATACCTAAGTTGCAGTACACAATGTGAAGACCTGCTGATACTAGAAGAAAGAAGGAACAAGATTCCCTCCCTCCACCTATTTCCCTCTCTCTCCCTCCAACGCTTTCTCTCATTTCTCTTGATGTCTCCATCAGTCAGACGATCAATAGAGGAATGAAACTGGAAGACACACTCAGTTCCAATGAGACAATGGCAAAGTACATTCAAAAACAGCTTGTTAGTAAAATGTTCCAGCCGACAGCTGCCGACAGACTATTCTACCTAGTTGTAATATTTCCCCATTGGAGTTACAAAGAAAACTCAAATTCCCATTGTCTCAGTATATTGAATCCATGGGTTTTATTTTAGAAAACACCTGAGCAAGTTTAATGGCCAACGTTTATTGACTCTTTTTTGTTGTCTTACACGTGCTAGTTATATCTTCGAGCCTTGAGTTGTCTGTAGTCACAATAGAGCTCCACAAAGGGATGTCTATTCTTTTTCCATATCCACAATGGAGTTAACATCATCATCAAGTTATACAGTTTTTATACGTTTGCTATTTCAAAACTCACATCAAATCGTTCAAATAATTCTGTACTTTCTTCCTATAGACAGGTTGGCTGACAACATCACAAAAATTATGTGGGTGCATCGATGTTGCCGGAATGTGTGCATTGTTGTGATTCTGAATGGTCAGATAACTAGCAACAGTGAAAAGAAGCTGCCATGTGGGTGTCTCGTTTTATCTCACTATCTTATTATACCATGTTATTAATACCATGTCTTGTTTTGGGGTGTTTTTACTGATGTCATGTTTCTGCTAATATTAGGGCCGGGACAATATCAGTACTCCGATACTTGTTATTGTTGTGGCAAGGAAACAAAACACAAAGCAGATTTAACTTCTTTACGAAAACCGCCTTAATGTGCAAAACAAACATTGTGTTGTCATCCAGGGTTACATATCTTTATTTTCCAAGCTATAACATACAATATTTTACATACAGCAGGTTTAAAAGGACCAAAGTGTCACACCCTGATGTGTTTCACCTGTCTTGTGCTTGTCTCCACCCCTCACCAGGTGTCTTCCATTTGTCCCCATCATCTCCTGCATTTTCTGTTTGTCTGTTGGCAGTTCTTCTTTTCCCGTCAAGTCCTACCAGAGTGTTTTCCCATTTTCTATAGTTGCTGTTTTCTAGTCCTCCCGGTTTTGACCATTCTGCCAGCCCTTGGCATAGCTGCCCTGGCTCTGCCAAGACTCCCGTAGTGTGGCAGACTATGTGGTCGATTTCCGCATGTTGGCCACCGAGAGTGACAGGAACCCGGAAGCCCTCTTTGACACATTCCTTCATGGGTTATCAGAGGAGGTGAAAGATGAGCTCACAGTCCGGGAGCTGCCCATCAAGCTGCCCTCTCATCGCCTCGACCATCTGGATTGATGGCCGACTACGGGAACATAGGAGGGAGATCCATGGATCCCACCTCCCCCGCGAGGAATCCCGGAAGTCCTCGGCATCTACATTTCCGAGAGAATCCGAGGTTACTCTAGTTCCCCCGGAGAAACACAGAGGTCTGCCGACTCGCCTCCTCTGGAGCTTGTGCAACTTGGCAGAGCTAGATTGTCTCCTGCCAAAAGGTTACACAGACCAAGAGCTGTTTGTATTGTTGGACTACAGGTCATTACATTTCTACCTGTCCTGTTAAAAGACTCGACTCATCAGGAGGGATGAGTACGCTGGTGGGCAAATCTATCCGGATACTCATTGACTCTTGGGCAGAAAAATGTGTTATGGACGCTACCCTGGTGTCTGAGCTAGCAATCCCCACTCAACCCCTCTCCATTCCCATTGGTGTCAGAGCGCTGGATGAGTGTTCAATTGGCAGAGTCACCCACAACACGGTTCCTATCAACCTGAGAGTGCCAGGTAACCACAGCGAGTCAATCCAGTTTCTACTTATCGAATGCCCTCAGGTACCCGTTGTATTGGTGTTTTCATGGCTCCAGAGACACAATCCCCTTGTTGACTGGGCTCTGGGTTCGGTCAAGGGTTGGAGCCCATTCTTGCACGCTTATTGTCTGAAGTCGGGGCAGCCTGCCCCGGGACATCTTCCAGCAGGCTTGGGAAAGGTCCAGGACCTCTCCGCCGTTCCCGCTGAGTACCTAGAGCGTTGGGAGGATTTCAGCAAGGCCCGTGCCACCTCGCTTCCTTCGTATTGGTCCTATGACTGCGTCATCTACCTTCTCCCAGGCACTAAAACTTCTCGGGCACAGCTTTAATCCGTGTCGGATCCGGAGACCAAGGCAATGAAGATGTACATTGAGGACTCCCTGGCTGCAAGGAGTATCCATCTTCTGGCTCCCCCGCCATTACATGTTCTTCTTTGTGGAGAAGAAGGACAAAACCTTGCGCGTGTGCATCGACTACAGGAGGCCTGAATGACATCACGGTTAAAAACGGTTACCTGCTTCCACTCATCGCCTCGGCTCTGGAGCCTCTCCAGTGGGCTACCATCTTCTCTAAATTGGACCTCCAAAACACCTACCATCTGGTACAGATATGGTAAGGGAACAGGTGGAAGACTGCCTTTAACACTGCTAGCGGACACTACGAATACTTGGTGATGCCATTTGGACTGACCAACTTTCCTGCTGTTAACGACGTTCTCTGTGACATGTGGAACTGGTTTGTGTTCTTCTACCTCAATGACATCTTCATTTTTTCCCGCTCGGTTCAAGAACATGTCCTCCATGTCCAACAAGTCCTCCAGCGTCTTCTTGAGAACCAGCTGTTTGTCAAAGCAGAGAAATGCAAAATCCATCGCTCCACCATCACCTTCCTTGGATAAATCATAGCTGCAGGTAACATACAGATGGATCCTCTGTCGCAGCCGGCCACAAACAGGAGGCCCATGGGGTGGCGCACAATTGTCCCAGCATCGTCCGGGTTAGGGGAGGGGTTGGCCGGCAGGGATATCCATGTCTCTTCGCGCACAGGCGAATCCTGTGGCGGTGCACTCTGACACGGTTGCCAGGTGTACAGTGTTTCCCCCGACACATTGGTGTGGCTGGCTTCTGGGTTGGGATGGGCATTGTGTTAAGAAGCAGTGCGGCTTGGTTGGGTTGTGTTTCGGAGAACGCATGGCTATCGACCTTTGCCTCTCCCGAGTCCTTACGGGAGTTGCAGCGATGAGCCAAGACTGTAACTACTACCAATTGGATACCACGAAATTGGGGAGAAATAAAGGGGTGAAAAAAAACAACAACAAAAAACATACAGATGGATCCTGGAAAGGTGAGAGCGGTGGTGGATTGGCCACAGCCCACCTCCAGAGTGCAGGTGCAACATTTCTTGGGGTTCGGCAATTTCTACCACCAGTTCGTCTGAGGTTACAGCACCATGGCTTTTCCCCTGAACACACACAAGGTCCTGTTCACGTGGTCTCCAGCTGCAGACCGGAATTTCTTGGACCTCAAGCACCAATTCACTAACGCCACCATCCTAATATATCTGGATCTGTCCCAACAATTCATGGTGGAGGTCAATGCCTCGGACGTCAGAGTGGGGTCTGTCCTGTCCCAGTGTTCGGCAAAAGACCAAAAGCATCATCCCTGTGCTTTCCTCTCCCATCATCTCAACAACAAGGAAAGGAATTTTGACATGGGTAACCCGAGAACTAATCGAGGTGAAGATGGAGGAGTGGAGGCACTGGTTAGAGGGGGCGGAACACCCATTCATAGTATGGATAGATCACAAGAACCTAGAATATCTCCGCACCGCCAAGCGACTCAAGTCCAGGCAAGCTCGATGGGCCCTGCTATTCACTCATTTCAACTTCACCATCTCCTACCACCCAGGATCAAAGAATGTGAAGCCTCCGCTTCGTCGCCGCCTGCACCGTGTGTGCCCAGAATAAAACTCTGCTGCAAGCTCCGGCTAACTTCCAACCTCTTCCCATTCCTCACCACACCTGGTCCCATTTATTGCTGGATTTCGTAACGGGCCTACCTCCATCAGATGGCAACACCACTATCCCCATTTCATTCCCATTCTCAAGTTACCCTCAGCCAAGGAAACATCCCAGCTCATGCTGCAGCACGTCTTCCAGATCCTTGGACTTCCAGGCGGAATGGTCTCCGACCGTGGTCCTCAGTTTTCGTCTTGGTTCTGGAAGGCGTTCTGCACCCTCATTGGGGCATCGGCCAGCCTGTCCTCCAGGGTTCACCCCCATCTATCGGCCATTCTTAGCGAGCAAATCAGGACCTGGAGACGACACTTCGTTGCATCGTCTCCGCCACCCACACCACCTGGAGCCAGCAACTCATGTGGGTGGAATACGCCCACAACACCCATCCCTGCTCAGCCATTGGTCTCTCGTCGTTTGAGTGTTCCATGGGTTATCAGCCTCCGCTCTTCCCTGAGCAGGAGGAAGAGGTCAGCATACCCTCGGCCCAGATGTTCATCTGCCGCTGTCGCTGTTCCTTGAAGAAATCCCAGTCCGCCCTCCTCAAGAACACCTCCAGGTATCGGCGACAGGCGGACTGCCACTGGACCCCTGCTCCCCGCTATTGTCTTGGGCAGACGGTATGGCTGCCCACTCGTGATCGGCCTCTCCGGGTGGAGACTCGCAAACATTCCCCTCATTTTATCATCCCTTTCTCTGTAATGGTTTTCTTGAGTTGAAGGAGAGGCGGACCAAAATGCAGCGTGGTTTCTATTCATGGTTCTTTAATAAAGACTCACACATGAACAAACTAACAAAACAATAAATTTGAAAACCCAAAACAGCCCTATCTTGTGCAAACACAGAGACAGGAACAATCACCCACAAAACCCAACACCAAACAGGCTACCTAAATATGGTTCACAATCAGAGACAATGACTAACACCTGCCTCTGATTGAGAACCATATCAGGCCAAACACAGAAACAGAAACTATGCACACAACATAGAATGCCCACTCAGATCACACCCTGACCAAACAAAACATAGAAACATGCAAAGCAAACTATGGTCAGGGTGTGACATTCTCCATCTCTAAGGTCCTAAGCCCCTCTGCTGTTCGCCTTCTGATGCCCAACACTCTCCGTATACATCCCACTTTCCATGTTTCTAGAATTAAAACCCTGTCTCACAGCCCTTTGTCGCCTGTTACCAAACTTTATTTACCTGTTTTGTAAATAAACATCTATGAATCGAACTATCTGCATCTGGGTCTTATCCTGAGTCCTGATACAAAGAGCTTGGTCTGCTTGGTCTAGTTTTAATTTATGCCATGGCAAAAATATTGCGATACTTAAGGTTAGGAGTATCCAGATTTTCATAACGTCATTCCGTTGTTCTCTCATCCTGGGATTTATGATATTTTTGTACACAACGGGGCTCTCAAAATGCAAAAAAAGCCCATTGGGCGTCTATTACCAGAATGCTATCAAAATTAGCACAAACTTATAGCGGCTGCTAACTAAATATGCTAACGAGTGCAAACGAAATTAAACAAATTGCAAAGACAGGCAATCCAGTTCATCAAGTTATAAAAGTATACAGTGGGGAGAACAAGTATTTCATACACTGCCAATTTTGCAGGATTTCCTACTTACAAAGCATGTAGAGGTCTGTAATTTTTATCATAGGTACACTCAAACTATGAGAGACGGAATCTAAACTTAATTATTTAAAAATCATACAATGTTATTTTCTGGATTTCTGTTTTAGATTCCCACAAAGATCTCCGCCACGACACAACCCAAGGGGGGCGCCAACCCAGACAGGAAGATCACGTCAGTGACTCAACACAATCAAGTGACGCACCCCTCCTAGGGACAGCATGGAAGAGCACCAGTAAGCCAGTGACTCAGCCCCAGTAATAGGGTTAGAGTGGAGAGAGTGAATCCCAGTGGAGAGAGGGGAACTGGCCAGGCAGAGACAGCAAGGGCGGTTCGTTGCTCCAGTGCCTTTCTGTTCCTCTTCACACTCCTGGGCCAGACTACACTCAATCATAGGACCTACTGAAGAGATGAGTCTTCAATAAAGACTTAAAGGTTGAGACCGAGTCTGCGTCTCTCACATGGGTAGGCAGATTAATCAATAAAAATGAAGCTCTATAGGAGAAAGCCCTGCCTCCAGCTGTTTGCTTAGAAATTCTTCTGACAATATGGAGGCCTGCGTCTCGTGACCGTAGCGTACGTGTAGGACCAAATCGTAAAGATAGGTAGGAGCAAGCCCATGTAATGCTTTGTAAGTTAGCAGTAAAACCTTGAAATCAGCCCTTGCCTTAACAGGACGCCAGTGTAGAGGCTAGCACTGAAGTAATATGATCAAATTCTTTGGTTCTAGTCAAGATTCTAGCAGCCGTGTTTACAACTAACTGAAGTATATTTAGTGCTTGATCCAGGTAGCCGGAAAGTAGAGCATTGCAGTAGTCTAAATCTAGAAGTGACAAAGGCATGGATACATTTTTCTGCATCATTTTTGGACAGAACGTTTCTGATTTCTGCAATGTTACGTAGATGGAAAATAGCTGTCCTTGAAACAGTCTTGGTAGGTTCATCAAAGAGAGATCAGGATTCAGATTAATGCCGAGGTCCTTCACAGTTTTATTTGAGACAACTGTACAACCATAAAGAGTAATTGTCAGATTCAACAGAAGATATCTTTGTTTCTTGGGACCTAGAACAAGCATCTCTGTTTTGTCCGAGTTTAAAAATAGAAAATGTGCAGCCTTCCACTTCCTTATGTCTGAAACTCAGGCTGCTATAGCGCTGGCAATTTTGGGGCTTCACCATGTTTCATCGAAATGTACAGTTGTGTGTCATCTGCATGTTTCCGAATGACATAACCAAGAGGTAAAATATATAGTGAAAACAATAGTGGTCCCAAAATGGAACCTTGATGAACATCGAAATTTACCGAAAGAATATGGTGATCGATCGTATCAAATGCAGCACAAAGGTCTAGGAGCATGAGGACAGAAGCAGAGCCTCGGTCTGACACCATTAAAAGGTAATTTACCACCTTCACAAGTGCAGTCTCAGTGCTATGATGGGGTCTAAAACCAGACTGAAGCGTTTCGTACACATTGTTTGTCTTCAGGAAGCCAAGGAGTTGCTGCGCAACAGCTTTTTCAAAAACAATTCAGAGGGGGTGTCACGCCCTGACCTGAGTTATCTGTTTTCTTTGGTTAGGTCAGGGTGTGACTAGGGTGGGTATGCTTGTTTTGTATTGTCTAGGTTTGTAGGTCCAGGGTTTTTTCTATTCTATGTTGGTCTGATATGGTTCCCAATCAGAGACAGCTGTTTATCGTTGTCTCTGATTGGGGATCATATTTAGGTAGCCATTTCTCTTTGGTGTTTGTGGGATCTTGTCTATGTATAGTTGCCTGTCAGCACTATTTTGTATAGCTTCACGTTTCGTTTTGTTATTTTGTTGGTTTATTCGGAGTTAAATAAAATAATGTACGCATTCCACGCTGCGCCTTGGTCCGTTCCTTACGCGTGCGCGCAGACGGTTTGGCTCTCTTATCCGGTGTCCTGTGTGAATTTAAGTATGCTCTCTCTGAGGACCTGAGCCCTAGGACCATGCCTCATGACTGCCTGGCCTGATGACTCCTTGCTGACCCCAGTCCACCTGACCGTGCTGCTGCTCCAGTTTCAACTGTTCTGCCTGCAGCTATGGAACCCTGACCTATTCATTGTCCGTGCTACCTTTCCCAGACCTGCTATTATTATTTAAACTTTCCTCTAATGCCCTTGCCCAATGAGAGTGTGACCCAGACCAAATTAGACTCAGAAAAAGTGTTATACACAGACGGCTCTAGTTACATGACTGCAGAAAGGTAACGAGTGACTAGGTACGCTGTGTGATGACAAAGGAATGATTAATGCTGTCCCATTGCAAGTTCTGCTCAGGACGCTGACCTCTATGCACTGTCGGCAGGGGAGGATGTTACAATATACACAGACTCTCGCTATTCATTTGGGATAGTTCATTACTTTATGACTGTGGTTACAACGGGGGATGTTAAACCTCTACAGGATTGGTGGGTCCCCCTCGGGACAGTTAAGTTCACGTAGGCTGATGCAATTAGCATGAGGTTGTAAGTAACAATACATTTTCCTGGACATAGAAATATCTGTTATTGGCAGAAAGCATAAATTCTTGTTAATCGAACTGCGCTGTCCAATTTACAGTAGATATTACAGTGAAAGAATACCATGCTATTGTTTGAGGAGAGTGTACAGTTATGAACTTGAAAAGTTATTAATAAACCAATTAGGCACATTTTGGCAGTCTTAATACAACATTTTGAACAGAAATACAATGGTTCATTGGATCCGTCTAAAACTTTGCACATACACTGCTGCCATCTAGTGGCCAAAATCAAAATTGCGCATGGGCTTGAAGAATATATTATGGCCTTTCTCTTGCGTTTCAAAGATGATGGTACAAAAAAAACATTTTTTTATTATCTTTTACCAGATCGAATGTGTTTTATTCTCCTACGTTCACCTCAAAGTGTTTCCTTTCAAATGGTATCAAACATATGCATATTTTTGCTTCAGGTCCTGAGCTACAGGCCGATCGATTTGGGCATGTCATTTTAGGCGAAAATCTTTAAAAGGGTCCGATCTTAAGAGGTTTAAGCCAATCGGGTGAAACTAATAAGACACATGAGGTAATAAGCCACTAGGGCCATATTTTCATCCAGGATTACGTTTCAAGCAAACTGTAAGTACATTTCCACCGTAATAGGATCTATAACAACCAATAAACACTTAAAGCATAGTACCAGTCATAGCACATAACATACTGTACAATGACATATTAAAAACATTTGTCAATGTGCCCCACCTGAAAACTGAAATTGTATTTGTCACATGCACTGAATACAAGGGTTGTAGACCTTACAGTGAAATACTTACTTACAAGCCCTTAACCAACAACAAAGTTAAGAAAATGGCAAAAAAAAGTAAGAGATAAAAGTAACAAATAAATAAAGATCATCAGTAAAATAACAATAGTGCGGCTATATACAGGGGATATACAAGGGATACCATTATCAGTGTGTCACGAATATTACCGAAGGTGACTCCCCTTCTTGTTCGGGTGGCGCTCGGCGGTCGTCGTCGCCGGTCTACTAGCTATCGCCGATCCGTTGTTCTGTGTTCCTTTAGTTTTGTCTAATTGGTATCACCTGTTTCTTGTTTGGTTGTTAGAGTAGGGTTATATATAGTTTGTTCAGCCCGCTTTTGTTTCGTGCGGGCTTGTTCTTCTGTTTTGTTGTTTGAGTGTATTTGTGTTTGTATTTGGGGTTCACGCTGTCCGTTTATATTTCTGATCTTTTGTTTTCCTACTTTTGTTCATGTTATGTTTCCGGGACATTACAGCGTGTTTTTTCCCACATCTTTTGCTCTCTGCGCCTGACTCCACACCTCCTCACTCATTTATCGTAACACAGTGTGCAGGGGCACCAGTATTGAGGTAATATGTACAGTTGAAGTCAGAAGTTTACATATACCTTAGCCAAATACATGTATTCCTTGTAAAAATTCACTGTCTTAGATCAGTTAGGATTACCACTTTATTTTAAGAATGTGAAATGTCAGAATAATAGTAGAACATAATTTATTTAGGATTTTATTTATTTCATCACATTCCCAGTGGGTCAGAAGTTTACATACACTCATTTAGTATTTGGTAGCATTGCCTTTAAATATTGTTTAAGTGCTGTGCTTGTTGAATGTCCTTTCCTATAAACATGATTAAAGTCTGTAAAATAGCATTGTATCTGGTCAAACACATTTTTTGACTAAGGTTTGGTAACAGGCTGATTGGTCGGCTATTTGAGCCAGTAAAGGGGGATTTACTATTCTTAGGTAGCGGAATTACTTTTGCCTCCCTCCAGGCCTTTGGGCACATACTTTCTTGCAGGCTTAAACTGAAGTTATGGCAAATAGGAGTGGCAATATTGTCCGCTATTATCCTCAGTAATTTTCAGTTCAAGTTGTCGGACCCCGCTGGATTGTCATTGTTGATGATAGACAATCATTTTTTTACTACTTACATTACGGAATTCAAAAGTACGATTCTTGTCATTCATAATTTGGTCAGATATACTTGAATGTGTAGTGTCAGCATTTGTTGCTGCCATGTCATACCTACTAAGTCTTACTGTTAGCTAGCTAGCTCACTAGCTAACATTACATGTATGATCTGTCTAATAATATTATTTGTATCTCAGAAAGCCATTTGTATTGCTAGTTATAGCCTAATGTTAGTTAGCTAACTGACGTTGAACCTAACGTGAACTAACTCCATTTCGTATATTGCGCTGGTCTGAACAATTTACCTTATTTCAGGGCCCAAAAAATGTAATACTTCCAGGTCAACTGTCATATCAATACCATTGTAAAGCACAACTGCTCCCCTTTCCAACAAAATCAATGACTTCATGATGTCCATCTCTGCATGATTCAAGAAGGCAATGAGCTGCGTCGGGTCTTTTTAAAAATGGCAGGGGTAAATGTTTTTTTTCACTCGATCTGTAAATGTAAATTAAACACTATAAAGAGTTTATATAATGTGTCATTACATTCTTATTTAACGTCTCTGAACCACCCATACCGGATCCGGGATAATTGTCATCAGCAACGCTGAATAGCATAGCGCCACAGTCAAATAATATTACTAGAAAATATTCATATTCATGAAATCACAAGTGCAATATTGCAAAACACAGCTTAGCCTTTTGTTAATCCACCTGTCGTCTCAGATTTTGAAATGATGCTTTACAGTGAAAGCAATACAAGTGTTTGTGTAAATTTATCGATCGCTCGACAAAAACAGTAAGTACACTTAGCATCAGGAAACTTGGTTACGAAAAAATCAGAAAAGCAACCAAATTAATGGTTTACCTTTGATGATCTTCGGATGTTTTCACTCACGAGACTCCCAGTTAGACAACAAATGTTCCTTTTGTTCCATAAAGACATTTTTTACATCCAAATACCTCCATTAGTTTGGTGCGTTATGCCCAGGAATCCACCGGAAAGAGCGGTCACGACAACGCAGACAAAACTTCCAAATTATATCCATAATGTCCACAGAAACATGTCAGACGTTTTTTATAATCAATCCTCATGGTGTTTTTGAAATATCTATTCGATAATATATCAACGGGGACAGTTGGCTTTTCACTAGGACCTGGAGTAACAATGGCCGCCTTTCTCTTTTGCGCACAATTCACTCTGAGAGCCCCCACCTATCCACTTACGCAATGTGGTCGTTCACGCTCATTCTTCAAAATAAAAGCCTGAAACTATGTCTGATGACTGTTGACACCTTGAGGAAGCGATAGGAAAAGGAATCTGGTTGCTCTCTCTTTAAATGGAGCAATGGGAGGCTATGGAACATGGAGTTTTCAAAATAGAAGCCACTTCCTGGTTGGATTTTTCTCAGGGTTTCGCCTGCAATATCAGTTCTGTTACTCACAGACAATATTTTGACAGTTTTGGAAACTTTTGTGTTTTCTATCCTAATCTGTCAATTATATACATATTCTAACATCTGGTCCTGAGAAATAGGCCGTTTACTTTGGGAACGTTATTTTTCCAAACATAAAAATAGTGCCCCCTAGCTTCAAGAGGTTAAAGGTTTATGTCGAATTTGAATCGGGTTTTTTGGGCGGTGCTAAGGTGATCTTCAGAAGTAAACAGCGGCTTTTGAGAGCCATGATAGCTTACAGTGAGGACACAAAAAACTACTAGGTATTCCCCCTTACCCTGTTCCTGTCCTTTTCTCATTTTTAAAATGGTGAGAGAAGTGCTACACCTGGTGGAAAGAGGCTGCAAGACCGAATTAGTTGCTTTATTCGCGCTGCACGTTATGCCATGACACGATGTAACTTACAGCGTCGGAGGGTTCAGTTTTTTCAACTTTTCTCCGATACTATAGAGCCATTACCAAGTCAATCAACGCTTGATTAGAAACGTAGTTCACACCCCAGATGTGGATGTCAACACAGTCACTACAGTCCCGTTAGTTTTCTTTGCAGCCTTGTTTGAATGTCGCGGTTGCGCACATTTGTACCGAATGGGGTTAGCGTCCATTAGTTGGTTAGCTTTAGCTACCTATGGCAATCGGTTTGTCATGCCAGTACTCTATGGGTTGTGATTATGGTTCATTGGTTAGCAAGCTAGCTAGCTACATCTCAAAACAAGACTCTACTTCGCGCGATGATTACATGACTAATCAAGTTAGTCAGGTGTGTCTGACGGTGATTACAGCTATCTATTGTATAATAATGCTAAGATATTTGTATCTGGAATATGTCTTTCAGCATCAGTAGAACACACCTGACTATCCTCCACCAGTCATACAAGAAGAATATTCTAATGCCTATCAAAAAGAGATCTGACCAAAGCAAGCACAGGTTACACATGAAGCATCAGGACTTGCAGCGAGTGGTGAACTTCATCAACACCTATGCAGAGGATAATGCAATAGTATTACCTGGACGCCACCCAGGACACAAACACTTTGGTCGAAAGCTGCTGCCATGTCATGTGACACAAACTGCAGTGTGGCATCTCTACAAGGAAATGATGACAACACATGGTATTTAAAGCATAAACAACACATATTTTGATTATTTTATTTAACCTCCGACATGATTAGCACTACTCACATTATTTGTGTATTTTTCAGAGGTATGTGTCATCGCGCTGACTTCCTTCAGGAATCTGTGGACCACCTGACTCCGTACTTTAGCCTAATGTCACAGATCAAGTAGTACCAGCACTTCAGGTGAATATAATTTTCATTCCATTGTATGAGGTTACTCTTATTATCTAAACTTGGGAGGTCAGTTGATGTAATGCAAGGTTGTAATGTCTTCATTTTTTACTTTTTTTCCCCTTCGATGCTCAGGAGCATGGTGTTGTTGTCGCCAAGGAGCGTTCAGACTCAGTTGGGACCAGGTTTCAGCTGCTCCCAGTCATCATGACTATCTGCACTGCCTCGATGCACATTCACATGACTTTCTCTTAACACACATAAAAAATGCATCCTGCTGCTCAGCCACTTTACTGCTTATTGTAAGCATATATGTAACTTCCTTGTGTATCACCAGTATCTCTGACATCGTTATTGATATTGTTCTTGTAAATACTGTATAGTTTGTTCTTTCTCTACTGGCATTGACACTTATTGTTATTGGTTTTTATATATTGACACTTTCTATTTTTTTATATTGCAAGTAACCATTTGGCTGTACCGTTTACACTTTCTGCAGAGACCCATCCACTTGGCAATATCTGGCTGGGGGTTATAGAATTTCTTTCACATGACCCATCAAGTTAGACAAGTGTGTCTGGGTAAGCGTCATCTAATAATTCTAAAATATTTTTCTGTTTTGATATTGCAACTATGCAAATATGTACCCATTTCAATGTGCAGTTTACACCTTCATTATCCTGTGCATGTGACAAATAAACTTTGGTTTTATTTTATATAGTTTGTGTGGACCAGAGCCGGTAATGTGAAGAACAACATGCTTGCACCAAATTCAGATTAGGATATTTTTACCTAGAGTTTTTCCTCATACTTTTACTACTTTTTTGTCTTGAAATCCTTGGTTGTTTTACTGTGCTACTCAACTCGGTTTAGCACATGGCGTCACATGTGAATCCTTAAAGGTAAATGGAAACACAAGAATTTAGAACCGCAGCTAACTGTAACTGATGTGAGTAAGGATGCTGCCAGATAATGGCTAGAGAGTATGAGTGTGTCTCTTGTAGAGAGATGGTGGCAATACAGCACAAAATCCCAGTGGATTGTGGCTGTATTACATCCAGTCAGAGGTTCCTGTCAGTCTGTCTGGATGGCGATGTATTGGACATGTCACTAATCCTTTTGAAAGACTGAAGAAAAATGTATGATATGTAATCATTGATTCATGAAGAATCTAACTTATAAATGCCCCATGAGCTTAGTTCAACTGTCGTACCCAATCAGAACCCCAAATATGAATTTGTTTTTCTCAAACGTTTGTAAACAAAGAAAATGTAAACAAACACGATACAGCCTCAAAACATGGTTAAAACTCTCATTTTCACATCATGGATGGTCAGTCCTTGCATCTATAGCTCTATGAATTTGAGAGTGGCTACATATCTCCAGCCCCATCGCTCAGCTTTTTACCGAAAGAGGAGCAGGGAAGACACTTTGTTATTGTTTCTACTGCTGATAGCCACTTTAAGAAGTTAAATACACACCAAAATATGTTACAGATATTATTAAAATGTCACTTCCCTCAGACAGTATGTGAATACACAGCACGCAGCACAGCAAACAATCAATCAAATGTATTTTACAAAGCTCTTTTTACATCAAGATGATAACCACAGTGGTTATAGAGGGTGCAACAGTTCAACACCTCAGAAGCAAATGTCAGTTGGCTTTTCATAGCAAGGCACGTCCGTTGAAACCGGTAAAAAAATATATATATATATGTGGAAAAACAATTCCACTTCGATTCCCTTTATGGATGTGTGTATCTTTGAATTTGCTGTTGAATGGCCTGCCACTTCTCCATTTTCGGAACCCCAGCCAGCTCCCCCAAAGTGAATGCCACTCTTTGGGCACTCAGAGTCCGCTAGGATGGTCCAAGAGCCAGATATAAGTTATACAAATCATAGTTCTCATTTTACTATAAAATATATGACAGTACCTCTGGCTTCCCGATGGGCATCAGCTGTTTCCTCATACATTTGGGAATGTGTCACAGGACACACTAATGCCAGATATCAGCATGTGAGTTCCTCAAGAGCACCCTCACACTTGGCTGCCTGTCAGTGGCCAGGGTATCAATACTGCATCCATGAGCCTGTTAGTAATAATGGTCCATTTATCATCCTAAAAGTTACCTATGTCCTCTTCATACATTCACCAAATATACATTTACATACATTAAGGGAAGAATTCGGCAGTACCTGTATGGTTAGTGAGAAAGTCCATATTGCAAATGTACGGTCCCTTACTAGACGTCCGAAATCGTTTGTAAAATTCGCGGACGGCGTCGGGCCGAGCGGCAGGGCCGGACCTACCAGGAAGTCATCAAATGAACGTTGTCGGACATTCGGTTTCCGTTTTACAAAAATAATAAGATTTATGTCATTTTTCCCATGTCCCGGAAATTCCCACAAGAGGGCATAAGCAATCATATGGCTATTGCTACAAAACATCACGATTCACGACGGGGCCTTATCTCGAAAACTGAAAATATTTAGAAGCCGAAACTCGGTGAGCGTAGGGGCGGCATAATGGGCAGTTGGCCCCGAACAAGATGGCGTCTAGGCCTCAACGGTTTTTGAGTTATGGCCATTTATCTGGGATTAAAGGTCCAAAATGAAAATAGAGAAATTATTTTTCCACTTCACGTCAAAGTCAAGGAGCCTCCGGTGTCAATAAAAAAGAACCAGCCATTTATCTATCGTCATTTAAGAGAAATCGTACAACGACACCTTGGTGATGTTCACGGATAGGTGTTTTTTTTTCAACGGTTACAGATCCAGTTGCAGGTTGTTCTTACGAATCTTTTTAAAGTGTGCTGCGGAGCTCTGCGAGATTTCTGTGATTTTCTATGATTTTCTGAAATAACACACACTCACTAAACCCTCCGTAAATAACTCAGTTCTTAACGTAAAGACTTAAAACTCGGGATTCTGTAAAGGCATACCCCAATCATGATATGAGTTTATTTATAGCTTCCTGTGCCAACCGGAAGTGCCTTTAATGGTGTCACAGTGGCAGTTTCCATGGGTTAAAAAGGTCAGATCTTTTCAAAACTTCATATGTGTGACTAGGTAACCCTCATGAACTGTAAATCAGTCATTTCTCCCAGCAGATGTCAAAGAAAAGCTCTCACACGCACACACAGCAAGGGTGGAGTGAAAAAGTGTGGTTCTTAAAGACACAGAGAGCAGGCAATGGCATAAACATAATGTCTAGGCCGTGCCGAGTTCAACGAGATATCCCGCTTGACCGTAGCTCGCTCGGTCTGAGCGCAGCGACCATTAGAAAAGTAGGCCCAAAATGAAGCCTGCCCCACAACGTCATTTGCTTTTGGGTGACAGTGAGAGAACCGTTAGGGTGAGAAGCACAATTCGACCTCAGGTATGTTCCTAAGGTCCTTCCGATCCGTGCAAGCCTAACGTTGACAGTGTGGCATTAACCCTTAATAGTTAAAAGATGGTGTTTACTTCAAAAAGTTTGCATTGATTTCTCTCCCCATAGGAATACATTGCCTTTACCCCTAAATTCAACCTGAAGTCTATATGGGTTATGAATGCCGTATGAACCTGTCTTTGGTAACAGTCCATCAGGCCAGTATGAGGTCTACCTGTGTTGATTCTAAGCTTCCTGGACCAACCGGAAGTGGTTAAAATCACCCTAAAAGTGTTTTTCCATTACCTGCCTGCAGTTTGATAGACATAGTGCATTCAACCCTGTGTAAATCAGTCAATTCTTAACGTAAGGACTTAAAACTCAGGATTCTGTAAAAGCATAGCCCAGTGAGGATATGTGTTGACTTATAGCTTCCTGTGACAACCGGAAGTGCCTTAATTGGTGTCTCAGGGGCTGTTTCGAGGGGTTAAAAAGTCAGATCTGTCCAAAACTTCATATGTGTGATTAGGCAACCCCCATGAACTGTAAATCAGTCATTTTTCCCATAAAATTTCAAAGGAAAACTAAATCACACAGACACACAACTTGGAAGGAGGGACGTATTGGGGTTTGTAGAGACAGACAGTGCCTCCAATAGTTAGCTTTGTTCGAGCTAAAAAGAACCGTCAGACCTAGAGTTCCGAAACTTTAGAAACCTGTTCTAGACCTCGGGTCGATAGTGCGTGGTGAGTTAGGTGGCTCTAGAAGGTTCTCGGACCGAGAAATAGCCTCGTACATTTGCAATGATTTCAATTCATTTTGACCATTACGAAAATGGCGACATTTAGAAAAGTCTCAGAGACACAAGACTAGGTGCATTGGAACCGGCTCGGCCCATAGAGACGGACCCCAACGTTTCGGTCCGATAGCTCATTCAAGGACCCCATAGCAAGGCATGGAAAAAGTGGATTTTCAGCACCAATTAGGGTTTTACTCGGGCACCGAAGGACCTATCGAGCCGAAACTCGGGATTCGGGGTCGCCTCACATAGGCCTTCACATAATGTCTGACCTGGACCCGCAGCTAGAACGTAACTATGTGTTTTACGTTTTTATTATGTTTTAAACTAATGGCGCTGTGAATTATGGGCCTGCTCTGACATATGTGATAGTTGGCTTCTAAATGAGTTGGAAAAAGTGGGTTTGGTGTCAATTGGTATCAGTTTGGTGTCAGAATGACATCTAATTGACTGGTGGACACTGACTTGCTAGTTGACTTTTGTACATTAGCAATATGTTTAAACGGAGAGGGACCATCACCAAAATGGCATTCTGAAATCAACACAAAAAATGGCATCACCATAGTCTCCAGGCTGTGCAGAGTTCAACGAGACGCCCGCTTGACCGTAGCTCGCTCTGAGTGCAGCGACCTTGAAAAAAAAGAAGGCGCAAAGGAAGCCTGGCCCTCAATGTCATTTGCTTTTGGGTGACAGTGAGAGAACCGTTAGGGTGAGAAGCACAATTCGACCTCAGGTACGTTCCTAAGGTCCTTCCGATCCGTGCAAGCCTAACCTTGACCGTGTGGCATTAACCCTTAATAGTTAAAAGAAGGTGTTTACTTCAAAGAGTTTGCATTGACTTCTCTCCCCATAGGAATACATTGCCTTTACCCCTAAATTCAACCTGAAGTCTATATGGGTTATGAATGCCGTATGAACCTGTCTTTGGTAACAGTCCATCAGGCCAGTATGAGGTCTACCTGTGTTGATTCTAAGCTTCCTGGACCAACCGGAAGTGGTTAAAATCACCCTAAAAGTGTTTTTCCATTACCTGCCTGCAGTTTGATAGACATAGTGCATTCAACCCTGTGTAAATCAGTCAATTCTTAACGTAAGGACTTAAAACTCAGGATTCTGTAAGTTTCTATGTCAATCAAGACATGGGTTTACTTATAGCTTCCTGTGCCAACCGGAAGTGCCTTTAATGATGTCACAGTGGCAGTTTCCAAGGGTTAAAAAGGTCAGATCTTTTCAAAACTTCATATGTGTGACTAGGTAACCCTCATGAACTGTAAATCAGTCATTTCTCCCAACAGATGTCAAAGAAAAGCTCTCACACGCACACACAGCAAGGCTGGAGTGAAAAGTGCGGTTCTCAAAGACACAGAGAGCAGGCAATGGCATAAACATAATCTCTAGGCCGTGCCGAGTTCAACGAGATATCCCGCTTGACCGTAGCTCGCTCGGTCTGAGCGCAGCGACCATTAGAAAAGTAGGCCCAAAATGAAGCCTGCCCCACAACGTCATTTGCTTTTGGGTGACAGTGAGAGAACCGTTAGGGTGAGAAGCACAATTCGACCTCAGGTACGTTCCTAAGGTCCTTCCGATCCGTGCAAGCCTAACGTTGACCGTGTGGCATTAACCCTTAATAGTTAAAAGAAGGTGTTTACTTCAAATAGTTTGCATTGACTTCTCTCCCCATAGGAATACATTGCCTGCACCCCTAAATTCAACCTGAAGTCTATATGGGTTATGAATGCCGTATGAACCTGTCTTTGATAACAGTCCATCAGGCCAGTATGAGGTCTACCTGTGTTGATTCTAGGCTTCCTGGACCAACCGGAAGTGGTTAAAATCACCCTAAAAGTGTTTTTCCATTACCTGCCTGCAGTTTGATAGACATAGTGCATTCAACCCTGTGTAAATCAGTCAATTCTTAACGTAAGGACTTAAAACTCAGGATTCTGTAAAAGCATAGCCCAGTGAGGATATGTGTTGACTTATAGCTTCCTGTGCCAACCGGAAGTGCCTTAATTGGTGTCTCAGGGGCTGTTTCGAGGGGTTAAAAAGTCAGATCTGTCCAAAACTTCATATGTGTGATTAGGCAACCCCATGAACTGTAAATCAGTCATTTTTCCCATAAAATTTCAAAGGAAAACTAAATCACACAGACACACAACTTGGAAGGAGGGACGTATTGGGGTTGTAGAGACAGACAGTGCCTCCAATAGTTAGCTTTGTTCGAGCTAAAAAAGAACCGTCAGACCTAGAGTTCCGAAACTTTAGAAACCTGTTCTAGACCTCGGGTCGATAGTGCGTGGTGAGTTAGGTGGCTCTAGAAGGTTCTCGGACCGAGAAATAGCCTCGTACATTTGCAATGATTTCAATTCATTTTGACCATTACGAAAATGGCGACATTTAGAAAAGTCTCAGAGACACAAGACTAGGTGCATTGGAACCGGCTCGGCCCATAGAGACGGACCCCAACGTTTCGGTCCGATAGCTCATTCAAGGACCCCATAGCAAGGCATGGAAAAAAGTGGATTTTCAGCACCAATTAGGGTTTTACTCGGGCACCGAAGGACCTATCGAGCCGAAACTCGGGATTCGGGGTCGCCTCACATAGGCCTTCACATAATGTCTGACCTGGACCCGCAGCTAGAACGTAACTATGTGTTTTACGTTTTTATTATGTTTTAAACTAAAGGCGCTGTGAATTATGGGCCTGCTCTGACATATATGATAGTTGGCTTCTAAATGAGTTGGAAAAAGTGGGTTTGGTGTCAATTGGTATCAGTTTGGTGTCAAAATGACATCTAATTGACTGATGGACACTGACTTGCTAGTTGACTTTTGTACATTAGCAATATGTTTAAACGGAGAGGGACCATCACCAAAAGTGACATTCTGAAATCAACCCTAACGAGCCATGGAGATGAACCAGAATCACTGCCCAGCTATCCCGAGTTCATCGGGCCAGTCAATTTCACATTCCTGCAGGATTTTTATAGCATGACAAATTCGTGATGGTACCTGCCCATTGAACCATATTGCAAATGCACAGTGACTTTGCAAAAGTGAGAAAACATAAACAAATGGACATGATGAAATCAACACAACGAGTGATGGAAATGTACAACTATCACTGCTCAGCCATCCTGTGTTCATCAGACCAGTCAATTTTGCATTTTTGAGCATGTCAAATTTCATATGGTAAATGCACATTGAAACATATTGCAAATGCGCGCACTTGCAATATGATTCTATAGTGTAAAAACATCACCTAATGGACATGATGAAATCAACACAACGAGTGATGGAAATGTACAACTATCACTGCTCGGCCATCCTGTGTCCATCAGACCAGTCAATTTTGCATTTTTGAGCATGTCAAATTTCATATGGTAAATGCACATTGAAACATATTGCAAATGCGCGCGCACTTGCAATATGATTCTATAGTGTAAAAACATCACCTAATGGACATGATGAAATCAACACAACGAGTGATGGAAATGTACAACTATCACTGCCCGGCCATCCTGTGTTCCCATAGCGAGCATTAATATCAGAATGACCGGTAAATGCATTTACAACCATATTTTTATTTTTGGGTTACCAGTTGCACAACAATGCACGTGCATTTGCAATATGATTCTATAGTGAAAAACATCACCTAATGGACATGATGAAATCAACACAACGAGTGATGGAAATGTACAACTATCACTGCTCGGCCATCCTGTGTCCATCAGACCAGTCAATTTTGCATTTTTGAGCATGTCAAATTTCATATGGTAAATGCACATTGAAACATATTGCAAATGCGCGCACTTGCAATATGATTCTATAGTGTAAAAACATCACCTAATGGACATGATGAAATCAACACAACGAGTGATGGAAATGTACAACTATCACTGCTCGGCCATCCTGTGTCCATCAGACCAGTCAATTTTGCATTTTTGAGCATGTCAAATTTCATATGGTAAATGCACATTGAAACATATTGCAAATGCGCGCGCACTTGCAATATGATTCTATAGTGTAAAAACATCACCTAATGGACATGATGAAATCAACACAACGAGTGATGGAAATGTACAACTATCACTGCCCGGCCATCCTGTGTTCCCATAGCGAGCATTAATATCAGAATGACCGGTAAATGCATTTACAACCATATTTTTATTTTTGGGTTACCAGTTGCACAACAATGCACGTGCATTTGCAATATGATTCTATAGTGTAAAAACATCACCTAACGGAGATGATGAAATCAACACAACGAGTGATGGAAATGTACAACTATCACTGCTCGGCCATCCTGTGTTCATCAGACCAGTCAATTTTGCATTTTTGAGCAAGGTCAAATTTCATATGGTAAATGCACATTGAAACATATTGCAAATGCACGTGCACTTGCAATATGATTATATAGTGAAAAAACATCACAAAATGGACATGATGAAGTCAACACAACGAGTGATGGAAAGGAACAACTATCACTGCCCGGCCATCCCGAGTTCATCAGGCCAGTCAATTTTGCATTTCTGCAGGATTTTTGAGCATGTCAAATTTCTTACGTCATTTGGCCCACAAAAAAATCCTTATGCACAATTTAAAAAAATATATAAAAAAATATGATAATAAAATTGGACAAAAGTATATTCATACAGTTCTTACACATGTGTAATTGACAAAAAAATTGAAAGAATTTCAAAAACGGTCCAGAAAGCACTTTTTAAGGGTGTGTGAAGTTTTTACAAAATTTTGACATTTTTGACTTTTGACTTTGACTTCCTATGAAATCATATTGGAATTGGACAAAACATATTCCTTATGCGCATGTAAAAAAAAAAAAAAAAAAAAAAAATTATGATAATAAAATTGGACAAAAGTATATTCATACAGTTCTTACACATGTGTAATTGACAAAAAATCGAAAGAATTTCGAAAACGGTCCAGAAAGCACTTTTTATGGGTGTGTGAAGTTTTTACAAAATTTTGACATTTTTGACTTTTGACTTTTGACTTCCTATGAAATCATATTGGAATTGGACAAAACATATTCCTTATGCGCATATAAAAAAATTAAAAAATTATGATAATAAAATTGGACAAAAGTATATTCATACAGTTCTTACACATGTGTAATTGACAAAAAAATCGAAAGAATTTCGAAAACGGTCCAGAAAGCACTTTTTTAAGGGGTGATAAGTTTTTGAAAAAAGTTCATTTTTTCAAAATTTTACTTTTGGACATTAATTTGGGTTACATCTCCAATATGAAAAACCCCGGTGGAGCGCATTTGCCCCCTGTTGAATTTTTTAAAGTGTTACAACTGGCAATTACCATATGGCATTTGCAATACACTTTGCATGAATCAACGCCGAATTGGGTGGTATTGGCCAATGTGTATATGGTTTGTCCGATGCCAATGACATGCCATTCATTTTTGTCCAATACAGGGGGTATTCCCTTACAACCATTAGGCTAGCTACAAAATATAGCTTAGGCTATAGCCAGTTGTGGAAAAAGTACCCAATTGTCATACCTGAGTAAAAGTAAATATACCTTCATAGAAAATGACTCAAGTAAAAGTGAAAGTCACCCAGAAAAATACTACTTAAGTAAAAGTCTAAAAGTATTTGGTTTTAAATATACTTAAGTATCAAAAGTAAATGTAATTGCAAATACATACTTCAGTATCCAAAGTGAAAGTATAAATAATTTCAAATTGCTTATAATAAGATTGATTTTATTTTATGTACGGATAGCCAGGTGCACGCTACATATTAAGCATTTGTGTTTAGTGAGTCCTCCAGATCAGAGGCAGTAGGGATGACCAGGGATGTTCTCTTGATAAGTGAGTGAAATGGACCACTTTCCTGCTAAGCTTTGAAAATATAACAAGTACATTATTTTCTTTAGGAATGTAGTGAAGTAAAAGTAAAAGTAGTCAAAAATGTAAATAGTAAAGTACAGATGCCTAAAAAAACTACTTAAGTAATAGTTTAAAGTATTTTTACTTAAGTACACCACTGGCTATAGCTTACCTCAATGTGTTGCAATAATCCCTCCCTCTCCAACCAGTAGCTGTTCTTCACTTCAGTCACATGCAGAGTCTCCTGGAGGATGATCAGGTGGGAAGCAGAGTCCAGGATGGTGTAAGAGCCAAAGGAGGCTCCAGATATGATCAGTGCTAAGTCCACATGTGGTTAACCTCTGGCAGAATGTAGAAGCGCTGTTGGTTTGCGAACTGCCGCAGTGACATGTTTCCACAAACATGGAGTGGGATCTGCCAGTAAGGAAGACCGCTGATGGCACCAACATATTCTCTGCAAACAATTTTCCCTCTCTGGTCTGGGACTCCTACTTCATCCTGATGCCCACAACACACTGTCTCCATGGTGATGGCAAAACCATTTATTTTCAGGTAGTCTTTTCCTGTAGTCCAGAATCATCTCCTTTGTCTTGGTTACGTTGAGGGATAGGTTGTTATTCTGGAACCACCTGGCCAGGTCTCTGACCTCCTCCCTATAGGCTGTCTCGTCGTTGTCGGGATCAGGCCTACCACTGTTGTGTCGTCTGCAAACTTACTGATGGTGTTAGAGTCGTGCCTGACCATGCAGTCATGGGTGAACAGGGAGTACAGGAGGGGACTGAGCACAAACCCCTGGGGAGCTCCAGTGTTGAGGATCAGCGTGGCAGATGTGTTGTTCCCTACCCTCACCACCTGGGGGCGGCCCGTCAGGAAGTCCAGGATCCAGTTGCAAAGGGAGGTGTTTCGTCCCAAGGTCCTGAGCTTAGTGATGAGCTTTGAGGGCACTATGGTGTTGAACACTGAGCTGTAGTCAATGAATAGCATTCTCACATAGGTTTTCCTTATTTCCAGGTGGGAAAGGGCAGTGTGGAGTGCAATAGAGATTGAACCATCTGTGGATCTGTTGGGGCGGTATGCAAATTGGAGTGGATCTAGGGTGTCTGGAATAATGGTGTTGAGGTGAGCCATGACCAGGATTTCAAAGCTTTTCATGGCGACAGACGTCAGTGCTACCGGTCGGTAGTCATTTAGGCAGGTTATCTTAGTGTTCTT
Source organism: Oncorhynchus keta (assembly GCF_023373465.1). Classification (NCBI taxonomy): domain Eukaryota; kingdom Metazoa; phylum Chordata; class Actinopteri; order Salmoniformes; family Salmonidae; genus Oncorhynchus; species Oncorhynchus keta. Next base: position 11,216,421 of record NC_068428.1, read on the forward strand.
GGGCACAGGGACTATGGTGGTCTGCTTGAAACATGTTGGTATTACAGATTCAGCTAGGGTTTTGAAATGACAGATTTGACAGGTTTGAAATGTCAGTGAAGACACTTGCCAGTTTGTCAGCGCATGCTCGGAGTACACGTCCTGGTAATCCGTCTGGCCCTGTGGCCTTGTGAATGGCCTTTTTAAAGGTCTTACTCACATCGACTACGGAGAGTGTACTCACATATCCGGAACAGCTGATGCTCTCATGCATGTTTCAGTGTTACTTGCCTTAAAGCGAATCTAGAAGTTCTTTAGCTTGTCTGGTCGGCTTGTGTCACTGCGCAGCTCTTGGCTGTGCTTCCCTTTATAGTCTGTAATAATTTGCAAGCCCTGCCACATCCTATGAGGGCAGAGTCGGTGTGGTACGATTCAATCTTAGTTCTGTAGTGACACTTTGCCTGTTTGATGACTAGTCGGGGGCATAATGGGATTTCTTATAAGCTTCCGGGTTAGAGTCCCCCTCCTTGAAAGAGGCAGCTCTACCCTTTAGCTCAGTGCGGAAGTTGCCTGTAATCCGTGGCTTCTGGTTGGGGTTTGCATGTATGGTCAATGTGTACTTCTCAATGCCATCGGAAGAATCCCGGAACATATTAAAGTCTGTGCTGGCAAAACAGTCCTGTAGCTTTGCATTTGCTTCATCTGACCACTTTTATTTTGAACAAGTAACTGGTGCTTCCTGCTTTGGTCAGAGGGAGGGCTTTGTACGCGTCTCTGTGTGTGGAGTAAAGGTGGTCTAGAGTTTGTTTACCCTCTGGTTGCACATTTAGCATGCTGGTAGAAATGAGGTAAAACAGATGTATTTTTCTCTGCATTTCAGTCCCCGGCCACTAGGATTTCCAACCTCTGGATTTTCCTGTTTGCTTATGGCCGTATACAGCACATTGAGTGCTATCTTAGTGCAAGCATCGGTATGTGGTGGTAAATAGACAGCTACGAAGAATAGATGAAAACTCTCTTGGTAAATAGTGTGGTATACAGCTTATCATGAGATACTCTACCTCAGGCTAGAAAAACCTTGAGACTTTCTTAGATTTTGTGTACCAGCTTTTGTTTACAAATATACACAGACCACCACCCCATGTCTTACTGAAGGCAGCTGTTCGATCCTACTGAAAAAGTGGGTACTGAAAAAAAAGGTAAAACCTGTATGGTATTCATGAGGGCCTTGTCAGGTGTCCGAAGTAAATCCTTTCCAGTATGGGGTGAGTAATCGCTGTCCTGATATCTAGAAGCTATTTTCGGTCATAAGAGACGGTGGCAGAAACATAAAACATAAAATAAGTTACAAAAAAACACACACAATAGCACAATTGGTTATGGGACCGTAAAACGGCAGCCATCTCCTCCGGCGCCATTATTACCTTCAACTAGAGTTGCAACAAAGCTGTCCAGTGTCTAATGCTAGTTTAGTCCAACAACATTCATGACTCATGACCAGTTAACGTTACCTCAGGCTCTCCATTGACTCACATCGCCTCTTCCGTTCAGTCCGGATATTGCTTGACTCCAAAGTCAGCGATGTTGACGATGGTCCTTCAGTAACCCTTACACCATAACCCTTGAAAATTGAGGGGTAATGAGATTGTTTCAACATAGACCTATGACTTCTTTTCATTTGGAAACTCCCAGTTGCCCTTCCGAAAGTTCTCTTCATTGCAAAGTCTTCCTCCGCGAAGTGCTGGACAGAGATCTTGCTAGCTCGATTTGGCACGTCCTTCCTCTTCAGAAAATGGAGCCACTTCTTCAAAAGTTATTGGTCCTTGGCCAGCCAATGGTAGCTTACCAAGGGATGTTTTTGGAGCCAATTCCTACAGCCTGGCGCTATACATGTTTGAATTACTATTTATTGTTGCCGTCATCGTTGTTCGCACCTAACCTCACCCTCTTTGATAAGTAACAACTGGTGCAAGTCGTTACTATGGCAATTTAGAATGGCGCTGACTATAGCTAAAATAAACCTTGTCGGCGATCAAAATTCTAAATATAGAGATGTTTTTATGTTAAATGCACATGTTTAGTATTAGTGGATTGAGTACATCTCTTAGATTTACTGCCTAAAGTGTTTCCATTCCCCTTTAAAGAAACGGGTTGGGCTAAGGCTTAAGAGGGTGTGAACGATGCTGAATGGGTGTAGACAAAGAAGAGCTCTCCAGTAGGTGTACCAAAACATTCAAGGTCCAGTTTTGCAAAAGTGGGGTTACATGTTTATCAACTTTCAAAGCAAAATGCATTTCCCATTGTTCCTCAGCTGCAGTTTATGATATACCATTTTCTAGTTCTGAGTCTCTACTCAAATGTAAAAAACACAATTTCAAAATGTGTTGTTTGCTAAGCATACAAATCTGATTATTACTTGATCCATTTGAAACGATGTCTAGTTTGTTGAGCAGGGGCTGTATATGTTTTAGTTCAACAAAGCTGTGTCCATCATAACATTTAACAATCAATTAATTGCATTCATTCTTGCACCACGCAATCAATTGTCAGTTCTAAAACATGTATTGGTGTTCTCTACTGCCTGCGCCTATATGACAGACAGTTGTTGGAGCACGTCTCTGGAGCTGCTGAGCCAGTGGAGCATGTATCAATCCTGCTCTAGGACTCATTGCGGCCTGCCAGCATGCCAAACGAACAGCTGAAATCGAAAAATCAATCAATTGTATTTATAAAGCCCTTTTGACATAAGCAGATGTCACAAAGTCCTAAACAGAAACCCAGCCTAAAACCCCAAACAAGAAGCAATGCAGATGTAGAAGCATGGTGGCTAGAAAAGAAACGCCCTAGATAGGAAGAAACCGAGAGAGGAACAAAGCTCTGGGGTTGGCCAGTCCTCTTCTGGCTCTGCCAGGAGTACATGGCCATTTAAGGACAGATTGTTCTTCAAGATTTTGAAACGTTCATAGATGACCAGCAGGGTCAAATAATAATCAAAGTGATTGTAGAGGGTGCAACAGGTCAGTGCCTCAGGAGTAAATGTCAATTGGCATTTCATAGTCGAGACAGCAGGTGTGTTAGAGAGAGAGTAGAAAACAGCAGTTCCGGGACAAGGTAGCACCTCCGGTGAACAGGTCAGGGTTCCCTAGCCACAGGCAGAACAGTTGAAAATGGAGCACCAGCATGACCAGGTGGACTGGGGACAGCCAGGAGTCATCAGCCAGGTAGTCCTGAGACATGGATCCTAGGGCTCAGGTCCTCCAGGAGGGGAGGGAGAGAAAGAGAATTAGAGGAAGCATACTTAAATTCACACAGGACACCAGATAAGACAGGACAATTACACCAGATATGACAGACTGACCCTAGCCCCCCAGCGCATAGACTATTGCAGCATAGATACTGGAGACTGAGACTGGGGTGGGTTAGGGGACACTGTGACCCCATCCGACAATACTCCTGGACAGGTTCAACCAAGCAGGATATAACCTCACCCACTTTTTCAAAGCACATCCCGACACCACTAGAGGGATATCAACAGACCACCAATTTACTACCCTGAGACAAGGCTGAGTATAGCCCATGAAAATCTCATTTACTCCTGAGGTGCTGACCTGTTGCACCCTCTACAACCACTGGGATTATTATTATTATTATTATTATTATTATTATATTTGACCCTGCTGATCATCTATGAACGTTTGAACATCTTGACCATGTTCTGTTATAATCTCAATCTGGCACAGCCAGAAGAGGACTGGCCACCCCTCTGAGCCTGGTTCCTTTCTAGGTTTCTTCCTAGGTTCCTGCCTTTCTAGGGAGGAACCTTCCTAGCCACCGTGCTTCTACATCTGCATTGCTTTCTATTTGGGGTTTTAGTTTGACTTTCTGTACAGCAGTTTGTGACATCGGCTGATGTAAGAAGGGCTTTATAAATACATTTGATTGATTGATTAATTACTGCTGAAGTGAAAGCTAACCTCTCTTGTTGAATGCTGCATTTTAGTTAGCTTTGCGACAGTATCAAAAATATATTTGTGATTGTTCCTATTCTCCTCAATTAGGCTGGAAAAAATTGAACAATCGAGCAGAAGTAAGGGCTCTTCGATATTGCACGGTCTTTCCAAGCTAGTCGGAAGACTTCCAGTTTGGTGCAGTGCCATTTCCGTTACAATTTTCTGGAAGCTTGCTTCAGGATTCGGGTATTTTCTGTATACCAGGGAGCATATTTCTTGTGACAAATTATATTTGTTTTGGGGGGTGTGACTGGATCTATGGTATTACACAAGGTTAAATTAAGACCCTCAGTTAGGTGGTTAACCGATTTTTGTACTCAGACGTCCTTGGGTAGGTGGAGGGAGTCTGGAAGGGCATCTAGGGATCTTTGGGTTGTTCGAGAATTTAAAGCACAGCTTTTGATGATCCTTGATTGGGGTCTGAGCAGATTATTTGTTGTAATTTCAAACATAATAAAATGATGGTCCGATAGTCCAGGATTTTGAGGAAAAACATTTAGACCCACAACATTTATTCCACTGGACAAAGCCAGATCCAGGGTATGACTGTGGCAATGAGTAGGTCTGGAGATACGTTGGACAAAACCCACAGTCGTTGATGGCTCTGAAAGCCTTTTCGAGTGCGTCTGTGGACTTTTCCAAGTGAATATTAAAGACACCAAAAATGTGAATATTATCTGCTATAACTACAAGGTCCGATAGGAATTCAGGGAACTCAGCGAGGAATGCTGTACCCTGGCCAGGAGGCCTGTAAACAGTAGCTATAAAAACTGATTTAGTAGATTTCATAGATTTCATGACTAGATGCTCAAAAGACGATAACGCAGTCATTTATTCTATTTTTGTTATACAAATTTGCTGTCAAATGTTAGCAACACCTCCACCTTTGCGGGATGCGCGGGGGATATGGTCACTAGTGTAACCAAGAGAAGAGGCCTCATTTAACACAGTAAATTCATCAGGCTTGAGCTATGTTTCAGTCAGACCAATCACATCAAGATTATGGTCAGTGATTATTTAATTGACTATGACTACCTTGGAAGCCAGGGATCTAACATTAAGTAACCCTATCTTGAGTTGTGAGATATCACAACCTCTATCAATAATGACAGGAATGGAGGGGGTCTTTATTCCAGTGATATTGCTGAGGTGAGCACTGCCATGTTTTGTTTTGATCAACCTAGATCGAGGCACAGACATGGTCTCAATGGGGATAGCTGAGCTGGCTACACTGACTATGCTAGTGGCAGACTCCACTAAGATGGCAGGCTGGCCTGCACCCTGCTGCTTGGCCTGCACCCTGCTACCTGACCTGCACCCTGCTACCTGACCTGCACCCTGCTACCTGACCTGCACCCTGCTCCCTGACCTGCACCCTGCTACCTGACCTACACCCTGCTACCTAACCTACACCCTATCTCATTGTGGAGCTAGAGGAGTTAGAGCCCTGCCTACATTCATAGATAAGGTGGGAGCACCCCTCCAGCTAGGATGGAGTCCGTCACTCCTCAGTAGGCCAGGCATGGTCCTGTTTCTGGGTGAGTCCCAATTATCTACACATTCTATGTTTTGGGAGGGGCAGAAAACAGTTTTCAACCAGCGATTTAAGCTATGTTGCGCTTGGTGACCTCTGACTGTTTCATCCTAACATCGTTGGTGATGACGTGGATAACAATATCCCTACACTGTCTACGCTAGCCAGTTTTAGCATAAGCCAGCACCATCTTCAGTTTCGCCTTTACGTCGGTAGACCTGCCGCCTCGTAAATAGTGTAAGATCACTGGATGAATCTTTTTAAGTCTAATAATGCGGGTAATGGAGTCGCCAATGACTAGGGTTTTCAATTTGTCAGAGCTAATGGTGGGAGGCTTTGGCGGCTCAGAGCCTGTAACAGGTGGAAGAGAGACCTGAGAAGGCTCGGCCTCTGACTCGTTGCTTTCTTTGGAGAACTGGTTGAAAGTTTGCCGGCTGAATGAGCGAGACCGGTTGAGTATGCCGATAGCACTTATTCCAGAAATCTTGAGAATATTGTCCGGCTGCGGGGACTGTATGGGATTGTACAGGATTTATACAACTATCTATACTTACTGGTGGCACAGACACCAGACACCAGACACCAGACACAAGATATTGGTCAATTTATGAAAAATAAAAACTGGAAAGTTTAGCAGATAGCCAAGTAGCAACAAACAGCACATCAGCATTAAGACAAGTCCGGAAGTTGAAGGAGTCACTCAGAAAAACAAATCATGAATCTCGAGTCAATAAAATTAAAATCGACCTGCACTAATCACTAATAGCATACAAACTGGATGACATGAGAGGACGTACACTACCATTCAAAAGTTTGGGTTCAGTTAGAAATGTCCTTGTTTTTGAAAGAAAAGCAATTTTGTTGTCCATTAAAATAACATATTGATCAGAAATTCAGTGTAGATGTTGTTGTTGTAAATGACTATTGTAGCTGGAAACGGCTGATTTTTTATGGAATATCTACATACGTGTACAGAGGCCCATTATCAGAAACCATCACTCCTGCATTCCAATGACACGTTGTGTTAGCTAAAAGGCTAATTGATCATTAGAAAACCCTTTTCCAATTATGTTAGCACAGCTGAAAACTGCTGTTCTGATTAAAGAGGCAATAAAAAACTGTCCTTCTTTAGACCAGTTGATTGAATTTCTATGCAAACAGCTGGAGGCAGGGCCTTCTCCTGTAGAGCTCCATTTTTATGGAATGGTCTGCCTACCCATGTGAGAGACGCAGACTCGGTCTCAACCTTTAAGTCTTTACTGAAGACTCATCTCTTCAGTAGGCCATATGATTGAGTGTAGTCTGGCCCATGAGTGTGAAGGTGAACGGAAAGGCTCTGTCTCTGCCTTGCTGTTCCCCTCTCTCCACTGGGATTCTCTGCCTCTAACCCTATTACAGGGGCTGAGTCGCTGGCTTACTGGTGCTCTTCCATGCTGTCCCTAGGAGGGGTGCGTCACATGAGTGGGTTGAGTCACTGACGTGGCCTTCCTGTCTGGGTTGGCGTCCCCCCTTTGGTTGTGCCGGGGCGGAGATCTTTGTGGGCTATACTCGGCCTTGTCTCAGGATGGTAAGTTAGTGGTTGAAGATATCCCTCTAGTGGTGTGGGGGCTGTGCTTTGGCAAAGTGGGTGGGGTTATATCCTGCCTGTTTGGCCCTGTCCGGGGATATATCATCGTATGGGGCCACAGTGTCCCCTGACCCCTCCTGTCTTAACCTCCAGTATTTATGCTGCATTTGTTTGTGTTTTTCTGGGGTATTTCTCCTGTCTTATCCGGTGTCCTGTGTGAACTTAAGTACGCTCTCTCTAATTCTCTCTTTCATTATTTTGCTCTCTGAGGGCCTGAGCCCTAGGACCATGCCTAAGGTCTACCTGGCATGATGACTCCTTGCTGTCCCCAGTCCACCTGGCCGTGCAGCTGCTCCAGTTTCAACTGTTCTGCCTGAGGCTATGAAACCCTGACCTGTTCAACGGACGTGGTACCTGTCCCAGACTTGCTGTTTTCAACTCTCTAGGGACAGTAGGAGCGGTAGAGATACTCTCAATGATCGGCTATGAAAATCCAACTGACATTTACTCTTGAGGTGCTGACTTGCTGCACCCTCGACAACTACTGTGATTATTATTATTTGACCATGCTGGTCATTTATGAACATTTGAACATCTTGGCCGTGTTCTGTTATAATCTCCACCTGGCACAGCCAGAAGAGGACTGGCCCCACCTCATAGCCTGGTTCCTCTCTAGGTTTCTTCCTAGGTTTTGGTCTTTTTATTGAGTTTTTCCAAGCCACCGTGCTTCTACACCTGCATTGCTTGCTGTTTGGAGTTTTAGGCTGGGTTTCTGTACAGCACTTTGATATATCAGCTGATGTAAGAAGGGCTTTATAAATACATTTGATTTGATTTTTGATTTTGAGTATCTGGAGAGTCAGCGTTTGTGGGTTCGATTACAGGCTCAAAATGGCCAGAAACAAATAACTTTCTTCTGAAACTCGTCAGTCTATTCTTGTTCTGAGAAATGAAGGCTAGAGTTCCTCTGTTCAGTGTCTGTGTTCTTTTGCTCATCTTAATCTTTTCTTTTTATTGGCCAGTCTGAGATATGGCTTTTTCTTTGCAACCCTGTCTAGAAGGCCATCATCCCGGAATCGCCTCATCACTGTTTATGTTGAGACGGGTGTTTTGCAGGTGGGGAAAGTAAAACTATTCAGGGTGATCATAACATGCAAATTAAATTTCGAACAAAATTAGGAACGTATAATATCTGAAACAGTAGCTAGACTCTTACCCGTAAACATGGATGAATGTTTCATGGCAGACTGCAACCCCTTTCAGTAAATAAGACGTCCTGTGTCGTTTCCGGTTTGTACGGCTTGCTTGGCCCATTGTGTCAAGTCACTCTGGTTCACACTGACCGTGTGCAATGCCATAAGAATCATCTTAAGCTTTAGCCCCGACCCAAACTCTAACCATTTTACTTACCCTAGCAGAGCTGGTTAGGCTGTTTTCATGTTATTCAGAGCGTAACTGTAACTGTGCTCTGGCAACAATTTAATTACCCTTTTTTGCCGACATTTACTGACACCGGCCATGTTCAACTGGTTTTGAGCGTTAGTAATTTCATCAGTTATTCTGTACTCAGACGAGAGTGATCTGTAAGAGTTGTTGCAGTGATGTTCTATTGAAATGGATACTTGCATACATAGAGTGTTTTGTTAAGTTTTTACTGTGTGATACAAAACCTACACATACTGACCAGCTCAAATAGATAGAATCGTGCTATATGTCATAACAATACAAACTCATCTCTCTGCATGTCCAGCCCACTCATTATCTCAACAAATCAAGGTTAGCGGGAAGGTTGCTGACTTTTTCTGTGGCTCAAACAACTAGGCTCGTAATTTAACAATTCTATTTGTATTTGCAGATGGCATACAGGTTTGTTATTAAGGTACATGAAAGTTCACAAGTTCGAGAAGGCATTTCTGCCAAAAATAAGCATTTTGATAAAAAAAAGATTACGTTCCAATTGCTCGGGTGAAGTAGTGACCCACGACATACGCCTAGTTTCCTGAAACGGCTCAGATAAGTGAATTTGTCCCAATACAATTTGGTCCTCTAAAATGGGGGGACAGTGTACAAAAACTGTCATTTCTAAACGCTTCACACAAATACAGATTAAATACCATCAAATTAGTCATAGTCATTTTATCACGAGTACAGAACCAAAACAACAAGGAATGTGCCACTGTTCCAATACCTTTGGAGCCCACTGTATATAACCTTTTATTATATTTTATATATCATTCCCTTTAATAGCATTACTATTAAAAATATGTTTTCACATAATTGTTCAGGCATGACTCAAGCTGCCGATAACCCCTCCAATGAGTTATACAGTGCCTTGCAAAAGTATTCATCCCCCTTGGATTTTTTCTTATTTTATTGCATTACAACCTGTCATTTAAATATATTTTTATTTGGATTTCCTGTGATGGACATACACAAAATAGTCCAAATTCGTGAAGTGAATTGAAAAAAAAAACATGTTAAAAAAATCAAAAAAATAAACTAGAATTGGTGTGTGCATATGTAATCACTCCCTTAACCATGAAGCCCCTAAATAAGATCTGGGGCAACCAATTACCTTTCAGTAAATATACACCCAAAATCTGCAACACCACTAAACAAGGGGCACCACCGTGCAAGTGGCACCGTGAAGACAGGAGAAGTACAAATCAGTATTGGGTTATAGAAAAATATCAGAACATTTGAACATCCCACTGAGCACCATTAAATCCATTATTTAAAAAATTGAAAGAATATGGCACCACAACAAACCTGCCAAGAGAGGGCCACCCACCAAAACTCATGGACCAGGCAAGGAGGGCATTACTCAGAGAGGAACAAAGAGACCAAAGATAACCCTGAAAAGGCATGTGGGAGACTCTCCAAACATTTGGAAGAGGGTACTCTGGTCAGATGACACTAAAACTGAGCTGTTTGGTCATCAAGGAAAACGCTACGTCTGGCACAAACCCAACACCTCGAACATCACCCCGAGAACATCACCCCGAGAACACCTTCACCACAGTGAAGCATGGTGGTGGCAGCAGCAGTTTTTCATCGGCAAGGACTGGGAAACTGGTTAGAATTGAAGGAATAATGGCTGGGGCTAAAAACATGGAAATTCTTGAGGGAAACCTGTTTCAGTCTTCCAAAGATTTGACTGGGGCGGAGCTTCACCTTCCAGCAGGACAATGACCCTAAGCATACTGCTAAAACAACACTCAAGTTGTTTAAGGGGAAACATTTAATTAAATGTCTTGGAATGGCCTAGTCAAAGCCTAGACATCAAACCAAATTAAATTATGTGGTATGACTTAAAGATTTCTCTACACCAGTAGAACCCATCCAACTTGAAGGAGGTGGAGCAGTTTTGCCTTGAAGAATGGGTAAAAATCCCAGTGGCTAGATGTGCCAAGCTTATAGAGATGTACCCCAAGAGACTTGCAACTGTGATTGATGCAATATGTGGCTCTACAGAGTATTGACTTCGAATAGTCATGCACACTTAAGTGTTCTGTTTTTTTGTCTTATTTCTTGTTTGTTTCACAATAAAAAATATTTTGCATATTCAAAGTGGTAGGCATGTTGTGTAAATCAAATTATGCACAATAAGTGCATCAAAATCCATTTTAATTCCAGGTTGTAAGGCAACAAAATGGGAAAAATTGTCAAGGGGGGTGTCTACTTTCCCAAGCCACTGTATGTAATTTAAAGTTGGAACTGGATTTGCATTTACAAGACCCACTGCATTTCTTTTCCCTTGACATATTTCTCTAATAAGAGATAGTTAATATCACCTCAGTCAGGGACAGTCATCATAAATAAAGCTAACACTAAGCAATACCACTTTATTTCATTTGCATATTGTGATCACCCTGAATAGTTTGACTTTTTCCACCTGTAAAATTGGAGAAAGAAAACATTTGTTCTTCCACACAGCAAATTTGCAAGTGTTAAAATCTTGGTTTTAAAAGGTCAAAAGTGTTGTGAGTGTTATGAGTGATGATTCTAGTGGGGTTAAAACCAGTGAGATTGAAATGTACACCCCGTGCAGTGAATAAATGAAGTGTTATTTGAATCACAGTGGAATCAACATGGTAGGGGACTCATTGAAATTCTTCTAAGAATGCTTTGATCGAGGTAGATTTTTTTTAATAGCGTGTTTTAATATCTATGTTTCTGCATGCACATTGATTCATTGATCTTATAGTATAAAGATCAAAGATAAATAACTGAAACGATTCTGAACTAATCCAATCTGTAAACGATTTGATTTATTGCACCCATTAATTAGATGGTTGTTCCAGTTTAGATTGTGTAGGTAGTCTTGTTTGTCAAGTCCACTCTTGGCCATGATTACAGACATCTGTGTCGTTTGACACTATATAAACGAGTCATCCCGCAGTGTTTGTGATTATACCCTGATGAAGACAGCTTGGCTGTCGAAACGTTGGTATTACATTTTTGCATCTGAGCTCCTAGAGTGTGCAGCTCTCTTTTACTTTCAAGATTTTTCCATGAGCGAAGATTGTGACTTGCATGTAAGATTTGGTCCATGAGCCAAGATTTTTAGGATAACTAGACCATAACTAAAGGCCTCATGAAATGTATGATATAGGAATGTATCCTGAAGGGTTTCTTTTTAAAAGTGCTACACCTAGAATTTCTCATAATGTTCCCCTATGTTGAAGCTAGCTGAGTTGCAACAGCACGAGGCTGCATTCAAAATAAATCTACACCTCACCCGTATCCCATTCCCAGTTACATGGTGGAGACTTTTATTTTTGGTTTTGGTCCCCCAGCTTCAAACAGCTATAAAAATCAAATGTTTGTTATTGAAAACATATTTCATAGCGATTTAGATGCAGGAAAACTTAAATCAGTTTGACCTGATTTCAACCAGCATGTCACGTGCAACCACCTTTACTCCACACACAGAGATGTGTACAAAGCTCTCTCTTGCCCTCCCTTTGGCAAATCTGACCATAATTATATTGTCCTGTTTACAAGCAAAAACTCAAGCAGAAAGTATCATTGACTCGCATGACGCAGATGCTAAACTACAGGATTGTTTTGATAGCACAGACTGGAATATGTTCCGGGAATTAATCTGATCACCCGTAGGCTCAATCACTGGTATACTTTTAATTACAAAGCCATTTTCGGTTTACTACCTTTTTATTTGTGCATTTTTATTGTTCAGAAATGTGGTGGGTACTCTCTTCGTTCGCTGAACTCTATCTTGCTAACTGTTCCAAATGTCCAAATTGGCTTTTATGTACTCTGCGCCATCGTCTTGTAACACCCTACAAAATACTTATAAACTGGAAGAACTCAGTGTTTTTAAATCACTGATGAAAGCTTTTGAGGCTGATTCCCTGACCTGTCAATGTTTTTAATTTGCTGTTTTATACTCTTGTGAATTCATTTGCTTTTACTAGATTACTTGTAGTTTTTCATGTTGTCTGTCTGTAATTTTTTTGGAATGACTTGGTGCTGCCTATCTTGGCCAGGGTACTCTTGAAAAATAGATTTTAATCTCAATCAGCCCTTCCTGGTTAAATAAAGGTTAAATAAAATAAATAAATGATGGCATTGGAGAGTATACCTCATCAGTCACAGGCTTAATCAATAAGGGCATCGATGACATTGTCCCCACTGTGACCGTACATTCATACCCCAAACAAAATCCATGGATTACAGCCAACATCCACACTTAGCTAAAGGCTAGAGCTGCCACTTTCAAGGAGCGGGACACTAACCTGGACACTTATAAGAAATCTTGCTTTGCCCTCCGACGAACCAAACAGGCAAAGTGTCACTACAGGACAAAGATTGAATCCCACTGACGCTCATCGGATGTGGCAGGGCTTGCAAACTATTATGGACTACAAACGGAAGTCCAGCCGGGAGCTGCCCAGCGATACGAGCCTACCAGATGAGCTAAATTAATTCTATGTGCGCTTCGAGGCAAGCAACACTGAAGCATTCATGAGAGCACTAGCTGTTCCGGATAACTGTGTGATCACACTGTCTGTAGGCAATGTAAGTAAGACTTTTAAACAGGTCAACATTCACAAGTCTGCAAAGCCAGATGGATTACCAGGACGTGTACGCAGAGCATGCGCTGACCAACTGGCAAGTGTCTTCACTGACATTTTCAACCTGTCCCTGACTGTCAACCTGTAATACCTATATGTTTCAAGCAGACCACCATCGTCCCTGTGCCCAAGAACGGCAAGGTAACCTTCCTAAATGGCTTCTGACCCATAGCAATCGTGTCTGTAGCCATAACGTGCTTTGAAAGGCTGGTCATGACGCACATCAACACCATCATCCCAGTAACCCTAGACCCACTCCAATTTGCACTCCACACTGCCCTTCCCCACCTGGACAAAAGGAACCCCTATGTGAGGATGCTGTTCATTGACTACAGCTCAGCGTTCAACACCATAGTGTCCTCAAAGCTCATCACTAAACTAAGGACCTTGGGACTAAACACCTCTCTCTGCAAATAGATCCTGGATTTACTGACAGGCTGCCACCAGGTGGTGAGGGTAGGCAACCACACATGTGCCATGCTGATCCTGAACACAAGGGTCCCTCAGTGTTTATGCTTAGTCCCCTTCTGTATTCCCTGCTCACCCACGACTGCGTGGCCAAGCACGACTCCAACACCATCATTAAGTTTGCCAACGACACAATGTGGTAGGCCTAATCACCGACAATGATGAGACAGCCTATAGGGAGGTCAGAGACCTGGCAGTGTGGTGCCAGGACAACAACCTCTCCCTCAATGTGATCAAGACAAAGGAGATGATTGTGGACTACAGGAAACGGAGGGCCACCCAATCAACGGGGCTGTAGTGGAGCAGGTCAAGAGCTTCAAGCTCCTTGGTGTCCACATCACCAACAAACTATACTGACGTCTATTCCCCCTCAGGAGAGTGAAAATATTTGGCATTGGATCCCCAGATCCTCACAAAGTTCTACAGCTACACCATCGAGAGCATCCTGAATGGTTTTATCACCGCCTGGTTTGGCAACTGCTCAGCATCAGACCACAAGACACTACAGAGGGTAGTGCATACGGCCCAATACATCACTCGGGCAAAGCTTCCTGCCATCCAAGACCTCTAACAGGCAGTGTCAGAGGAAGGCCCTTAAAATCCAGCCACCCTAATAATAACTGTTCACACTGCTACCGCACGACAAATGGTAGTTCCAAAAGGCTCCATAACAGCCTCTACCCCCAAGCCATACGACTGCTGAACAGTTAATCAAATTACTATTCTATTTGTGTAACTTTTTTTTAAACTTCAGGTTAGTTAGTAAATATTTTCTTAAAACTGCATTGTTGGTTTAGCGCTTGTCAGTAAGCTCTACAGCTGTTGTATTCAGTGCATGTGACAAATAAAATCAAATACAATGATTCCCTACACTATTCAGTGCTTGTTTTCTTACGTAAACTGAAACTAAGTAAACAGTGTAGAATTGAACCAGGAAATCACAAAACAATTTCTACATTGGCCTCTTCACACAATTTCCACTAGGTAACACATTCACAAAGTCAAACAGATTTCCCATTTTGACAACAGACGCCGCTCTGGTGGGATAAATCAATAGGTGAATATCACAGCCATTCACAACACTGGCGGATAGGTAATTGTGTAAATTTCTATTATTCCACTATTACTGACGTTATATTATGGATGTTCTCGGATATTACATGTGTAGCACCTTTAATTCAAATACATTCCCTTACGCAGTCACTTTGTGAAGGCTTCAGGACTTGAAAGGCATGCTGGGAAATATGCAAATAAGGCTTTACAACCTACAATGTTAAACACAACTAGATGTGTTATTCCCTAACACTAAAAAAGTTTTACAGCATCAACTCTAACTCTAAAGTGTTAATTTAAGTCTGAATTTGCAACAACCATGGTGTTAGGGACCAACACTCTAGAAGTTTTAGTTTGTGAAAACTTTGAAAAGTGTTAGTTTAACACTATTTCAATTGGTCACATCTCAAATTCTGATATAGAATTAGCTGTGCATGAGTTTTGTAAATGCATTTGATACAGCATCAAAGGGGAGCTGTGAAAGGAACCTGGGTTGTGTTCATTTCTGTTTTCTGTTGCAAAACGTTTTACATTTCTTTCCGTTGTATGCCCTAATGAACCCAACCCAGCTGTAGTGGGTTATTGTTAGCAAGTAGCACTGCCGCTTTTGTAACAAATGTCAAACCCATACAGAAACAAATGCAAAACTCTGAAAAGACTTCCAATGTGATTAGGTAATAATAATAATTATTATTATTATCATTATTACTATAATTATTATTTTATATAGCACTTTTCATTACAAACAGAATCCCAAAGTTGCTTTAAAAACAAAAAACAAAGGAAATGTAGGGATCTGGATTCTTTGGCGATTGGGGCTTCCGCAGCTTCAGATGATAGTGTGCTGAGGTAGTTTGCATAGGTAGTAGCTTAAGCTACTATGTCTCACTCTTCCATTTATTGATTTTCAGTAACTGTCAAAAGTTTGGACACACCTACTCATTCAAGGGTTTTTCTTTATTTTAATAGTTTCTACATTGTATAATAATGAAGACATCAAAACTATGAAATAACTCATATGGAATCATGTAGTAAGCAATGTTAAACAAATATCTGAGATTCTTCAAAGTAGCCACCCTTTGCCTTGATGACAGCTTTGCACACTCTTGGAATTCTCTCAACCAGCTTTCATGAGAGTGTCACCTGGAATGCATTTCAATTAACAGGTGTGCCTTTTGAAAAGTAAATGTTTGGAATTTCTTTCCTTCTTAATGTGTTTGAGCCAAACAGTTGTGTTGTGACAAGGTTGGGGTGGTATACAGAAGATAGCTCTATTTGGTAAAATACCAAGTCCATATTATGGGAAGAACAGCTCCAATAAGCAAAGAGAAATGACAGTCCATCGTTGCATTAAGACATGAAGGTCAGTCAATCCGGAAAATGTCAAGAACTTTGAAAGTTTCTTCAAGTGCAGTCGCAAAAACCATCAAGCGCTATGATGAAACTGGCTCTCATGAGGACCACCACAGAAACGGAAGACCCAGAGTTACCTCTGTGACAGAGGATAGGTTCATTAGAGTTACCAGCCATGTGTTCAAGTAACAGACACATCTCAACATCAACTGTTCAGAGGAGACTGTGTGAATCAGGCATGGTTCATGGTTGAATTACTGCACACACAAAAAATACTACTAAAGGACACCATTAAGAAGAAGAGACTTGCTTGGGCCAAGAAACACGTGTAAAGGACATTAGACTGGTGGAAATCTGTCCTTTGGTCTGACGAGTCCAAATTTGAGATATTTGGTTCGAACCGCCAGACGCAGAGCAGGTGAACGGATGATTTCCGCATTTTTGGTTCCCACTGTGACGCATGGAGGAGGAGTTGTGATGATGTGGGGGTGCTTTGCTGGTGACACTGTCTGTGATTTATTCAGAATAAAAGGCACACTTAACCATCATGACTACCACACCATTCTGCAGCGTTACGCCATCCCATGTGGTTTGAACTTAGTGGGACTATAATTTGTTTTTCAACAGCACAATGACTCAGCACACCTCCAGGATGTGTAATGGCTATCTGACCAAGAAGGAGAGTGATGGAGTGTGGCATCAGATGACCTGTCCTCCACAATAATCCGACCATAACCCAATTGAGATGGTTTGGGACCGCAGAGTGAAGGAAAAGCAACCAAAAAGTGCACAGCATGTGGGAACTCCTTCAAGACTGTTGTAAAAGCATTCCAAGTGAAGCTGGTTAAGAGAATGCCAAAAAAGTGCAAAGCAGTCACCAATGCATAAAAAGTAATTAAAGAACAAATTCTTGTTTACAATGATGGCCTACCCCTGCCAAAAACGGACGGTGCCGCCCTATGGGACTCCCAATCATGGCCGGATGTGATGCAGCCTGGATTCAAACCAGGGACTGCAGGGATACCTCTTGCACTGAGATGCAGTGCCTTAGACCGCTGTGCCACTCGGGAGTAAAATATATTTTGATTTGTTTAACACGCTTTTGCTTACTACACGTTTCCATATGTGTTATTTCATAGTTTTTTTCTCAATATCAAATCATTTCTGAGTAAGAAATCATACTCAATTAAGTGACCCAGATGTTTTATAGGAGACACAGATGTTCTGTTAAAGGAATCGGAAATATTGGAAAACACAACTCCACTTTTACATTATGGAGTATTGTGTGGAGGCCAGTGACAAAACAAACCCAATTGTATCCATTTTAAATCTGGGCATTAACACGATAAAATGAGGAAAACTGTTGTTTACTAGCTAAGTGTACACTGCAAAGCCATGATCATGCAAGGTATAATAGTTAATTTCACTCTAATATGCATTAGGCAAGCTTCTCCCTCCCTGTGAAAAGAGTAGCCATGCTGTGTGAGGCTGATGATCGTTGTATTGCTCTATTTGACTTCCTCTGTGTGGTGGGGGGGCACATGGCGCCCCAGCCAGGCAACAGAATCCTCCATTCGGCCTGCATTGATCTGGAAATTCACCTCTGGACTGTGTGCCAATTCTTCAATATTTGGTTTTAATTACTTCCACAACCTTTGCTCTCGCAGGTTACTATTGAAACATAATCCCCCAGAGGCACACAGCGAGGGCTCACAGATATTATTCAGCTAGAGTCAGGCTGGTAGAGTTCCCAACAGGAAAATGGGACACAGCAAGGCTACAGTATAGGCTGGCTTTGACACACAGACCAGGAAATAGTGAAGAGGAGAGACATGATACCCCATAATTACAGCTCAGTTGATCAGCAAAGTGTATTACTCCAGAGTGGTAGAGCATTTCTATGAACTTTTAATCAATCAGCTCCAATGTACACTCAGGAAAAAAAGGTACCGAATTGTCCTTAAGGTGTACAAACAAACGCTCCTCACTGTGTTAATAAACCTGCTACAATCATGCAGTAACGTTAGTGTTTAGTCAGTAAGCAGTTACACCAGCAGCCTCAGTGGCAATGTATTAATAAAACCAAAAGCTGTACCCTCAGGAAAAAATGACACTGAATTGTCCTAAAAGGGGTACAAACGTTTGTCACTGTAGTGGTACCCTTAGTTATATAGGTTATAGGTACATAGAGCGTACCCTTGCAGTTTGTACCTTAAAATAGCCAAAAGGTTTAAATTATCTTTTTTTAGGGTAGCACCAGTGACAAACCCATTTGTTCCTTTCAAGTGGCAAAAATGTACCTCTTCCTTATACCAAGTCCCTCATGTTAACACACCTCTCCGCCGTCCCACTTCTGACACCAATGTAGCAAATGCAGAGGGTAACCCTGACCAGGACTCGAACCTGGGTCCAGCAACTGTCAAGCCAACACCTTAAACATTACTCGAAGAGGTTAGACCCTCTTGACTAGGTTGCTCATTGTTTGCTTAAGGACACTACAATATTAATTACAACTCTTAATTATCACATACTCTTTGTAAGTCTTAATGAAGACTTCAGAACTGGAGAGGATGTAATCAAAATGTATTGAACATAACCATAGACCAGTTAAACTAGTACAACACTTCTTCTCACGGTGACCAAAAATAACTAACTGAAAGCCACGCTTCCACTAAGCCATGCCCCCAATGATTGCGCCTTTATATTCAAAATATTTGGTACTAAAATGTACCATTATACTAGATTATCCACAATCAGCCATAAAAAATATCAAACAGTACCATGTGCCATGATCATGTGTTCCTCTGAAGGTACATTCTGTATTTTGTCATTTTTGTATCCCAATACTCTACCCTAACTGTACTATTTTTTGAGATTTTGTCCTTCCAACCTAATACCCCATTGGTGGTGTTAGATCTAAGAATAAAAAAATATCAAATTGTAATTGGCACGTGCACAGGATACAGCAGGTGTAAAGAATACAGTGAAATGCTTACTTCCACAACCAATACAGTAATACTGAATCATAAAATAAATCCACAAGATAAATAAAAACAAGTACACACGAGAATATGAGTGTCTGCCTGTATACAGAGTCAGTGCAGATGGGTGTAGGTAGTCAGCCTTTGAACAGCTGTTCAGCAGTCTTACCTCTTGCCAGACGGTAGCAGGCATAACAATCTTTGACAATTCCTTCCTCAGACACCGCCTGGTATAGATGTCCTCAATGGCTGGGAACTCGGCCATAGTGATGTACTGGGCCCCCAGCACCACCATCAGTAGAGCCCTGTGATCGAAGGTGGTGCAATTGCTTTACCAGGTGGTGAAGCAGTCAGCCAGAAAGCTCTAAATAGTCATCTGAAGAAGTTCCTGAGGATCGGAGGCGTCATGCCAAATATCTTCAGCTGCGGAGAGAAGAGGCACTATAGTAATAGTTTTACTATTTACCTCATTGGGGTTATTTAGGGTTAGGGTGACGGGAAGGGAAATCTGAGCCTAGATTTGTGCCTACGAGGAACATCAGCCTGGAGTCTGGGAAGACTTTCATGGGCAGGGTCTGGTAGATGCTTTATCTAACACATTAACTAGCGATTAGCATCAGTGAGGTAAACATGAAGGACTTGCTGTCTTTCTGAGTGTTATTTATTACACAGTGCTCCAGGGATTCTTTATTTTTCCTGAGGCCAGCATGTCAAGTACAAAATATATGTTTCAAACCAAAGTTTTGCTTTCAGCCGGAATCATTTAAAAGCCATGGGACCTAATCAAGTTTTGGCACAGGTAGATAGGTTGGCAGAGATGAAAGAAATACAATACTCATCAGCTTTGCCCAGTGGTGGTCAGTGCTGTTTATGATGAGGGAGGACACTTTTTTTTCATGAACATGGCCTTAATTCTATAACAGCATATTGGATGACTGTCATTCATATTCTATTCACCCAGTTCAATGTAATATTGACAGGTTCAGGCTACTAGTGACAGTGACACATTCAATACCGCCTTGCACACTCTTACCTGCATCTAGTTTACCTACATTGTAATCATTCGTCCAACAGAAAAACAAGAGTTTCTATTGGACAAATTCAAATATGTTTATCCCTGTTTCGTAGGCTTCCTTTAAAAGAAATGTTTTTCAACAGAATCGGCAGACTGAATATACCCCTGATCACACGTAAACACCACGTTGCATTCCTTCTTGCCTCTATGCACTCCCCTACTCTCTCATTTTCCCTTCCTTTATAGCCAGCAGGAGCGGTAGAGATATTCTCAACGATCGGCTATGAAAAGCCAACTGACATTTACTCCTGAGGTGCTGACTTGTTGCACCCTCGACAACTACTGTGATTATTATTATTTGACCATGCTGGTCATTTATGAACATTTGAACATCTTGGCCATGTTCTGTTATAATCTCCACCCGGCACAGCCAGAAGAGGACTGGCCACCCCTCATAGCCTGGTTCCTCTCTTGGTTTCTTCCTAGGTTTAGGCCTTTCTAGGGAGTTTTTCCTAGCCACCGTGCTTCTACACCTGCATTGCTTGCTGTTTGGGGTTTTAGGCTGGGTTTCTGTACAGCACTTTGATATTTCAGCTGATGTAAGAAGAGCTATATAAATACATTTGATTTGATTTCAATGCACAACACATCAGCTGTATGTGACCAGGCGAAAAAAACGTTACAAGCCAAACCTTGTCATAACCACTACACACAGCCTACAATGTTGTCACCATGTTAGCTAAAGTAATGCCATAGTCAACATAGCTAATATAACTAATGCGTTAGTAAACCTGCTACAATCATGCAGCAACGTTAGTGTTTAGTCAGTAAGCAGTTACACCAGCAGCCTCAGTGGCAATAAAATAATAAAACCTAAAGCTTACATTGACCTGGAGTTCCAGTGTTGTTTTGGATAGTCATAGCCAGCTAACTAACATAGCATCCCTCTGTTTGAGCTGGTTGTTTGAGTAGGCTTAACTAGCCAGTTGCATTTTCTGGCTTAGTAAGTGAAACTGAAAAAAATGACACGCTCTCTCATGCTTCTTCATTTTTGAAAACCGTTTGCTTTCTCTCTCTTTTAGTCAAATACTCACCACATTTTATGCACTGCAGTGCTAGCTAGCTGTAGCTTATGCTTTCAGTACTAGATTCATTCTCTGATGCTTTGATTGGGTGGACCACGTCAGTCCATATTGCAAGAGTTCTGATAGGTTGGAGGATGTCCTCTGGAAAGTTGTCATAATTACTGTGTATGTCTATGGAAGGGGATGAGAACCAAGAGCCCCCTAGGTTTTGTATTGAAGTAAATGTACCAAGAGGAGGATGGAAGCTAGCTGTCCTCCGGTTACACCATGGTGCTACCCTACAGAGTGCTGTTGAGGCGACTGTAGACCTTCCTTGCAAAACCATGTGTTTTAATCAATTATTTGGTGAAATGTGAATATATTTAGTACAGTTTTATCTAAAAAGGAAAACTTTTTACATGTTTAAATCTTAATCTTTAAGAGGAGCCTCCACTCGCCTTGCCTGATTAGGTATGAAATCTACCGTCTACCGTATTTGTTCAATATCATTCGTATTATATTGAGCATCCAGCCCTCTTTTGCTGTCTACCAAATATCCATCACCTTGGTATGAGTTTTGGAAAGCATGAAAGGGTGGGAAACCAGAAATTGCTCAACATATTGGCTTTGTCTCTAAACTCTCCCATAATTGGACTCTATCACTGTTTACACATATATGCTTTGATGTATTTTTGTCTAGATAATCACAAAGCTGTGCTTACCCCAAGGACTCCAGAGACCGCTTTCCAACAGAAACACAGCTCTGCCTTGTGTTAACTGCTCTCCCAACAGTGTTTACCACTCTCATGAACATTATATCCACAAATCACACTCCTGGGCAGCCCTGTGAGCAAGGCTGTTTACCCAGGGCTAAATATTGTCTACCAATCCGATTCTATCATCTTCTGATTAAAATGACAGCGAGTCCCTATAGGTGACAGATTGTGGGTTGCTGGCATCCCCATATATTTTTGGTGCAGAGACAAGTGCAGGAAAGCTGAGAGTGTGTGAGTGGGGTCACGGAGAGTGAGGGCTGCTCATCAGTGGCCTGTAGCTAGCCCTCGCCGTAACAGCGGGCTGAGCTCCAGAGCTAATTTGTGACAGAGAGAGGCCATGATTTTCGTGACAAGATTGTCAGAGGGCCCCTGTCGAAAACAAGTGTGAGGTGCACCAGCAAAAATCACTCGGACAGAGCTGATCGTGACTGCCCAGCGTTTGTTCTGTGTGTCAAGGCAGCGCACAGGCAGGTGGATGGGCGGGGAGTGTATGCGTGGGTGGCTGTGACTTTGCCAGAATCACCTCTCAGAGGAGAGGTATGTCGGGCACAGCTGAAGTTTATCAGAGCCCCCTCTAGACCTGCTGCATCTGTTCCCACTGGTCACTTGACTCTGACTTGTCATTCAAGGAGCACACAAACAATCTGCTGCCTGTTTGCACTCGTATTGCTGAGTGCACAAAGGTTCTCTTTGAAATTCAAAGGCTGATTGTTTTGTTGATGTATCATTCCATGGGGTTCTTTATGTCATCTTCGTCTCGTCATCTTCGTAAAGAATTTTTGAATTAGACATACAGACACACATCCATATGTGACCTGATTCAGGAAACTAGGCATATGTCGCAAGTCATGACTTCACAGGAGAGCTGTTTGGACGTAAAAAAAAGTATTTTATCAAAATGTGTTTTTGGGGCAGAAATGCACATGATCTTTCAAATGCCTTAATATCAAACATGTATGCCATCTGTAAATACGAATAAAATGGTTAAATTACGAGCCTAGTTGGTTTAGCCACAGAAAAAGCAAGCGACCTTCCCGCTGAGATAATGAGTGGCTGGCCATGCCGAGAGATGAGTTTGGATTGGTCTACAATATAGCATGGGTCTGTCTATTGGAGCTGGTCAGTATGTTTAGGTAATCGTGTTGAACACGGCTTTAAAAAAAAAAATATATATATATATATATATATATATATATATATCGCTTAGTAAAACTGCATAAACCTAGTTTAAAGTTTAAGTGTACTGTTAAGCTAGCTAACATTGTGTATGTTCTCGACTTTCTGGAGGACCGAGTTTTGAAATCAGTGGAATTTGAGTATATTAGCTTTAGAGAAAGGTTTTAGAGCCTGGATTACATTGTCAAACTAAGCCGGGCAACCATGCATGGCATCAGGCAGGAGACGCGTCCAACCATGATGTATACTGGTAAGATTTTCAGATATTACACGTTTCTAATTTTGACAGAAAGTGGTATCATTTCAAGTGTACTGTTAGCTATCTAATGTTAGCTGGCTGGCTCGCTAGCTAACGCTATGTGTATGATTTCATTCTTTGTATCTCAGACACATTTGTTGGACTAGTTATAGCCATGTAACCTGTTTGGTTTGCTACCTGCAGATTCATGCAGTTTAGTAATGTAATGATGTGTGATTATGGTAATTTTTTTAGCTAGCTAAAAAAGACTCCACTCTAATTTTGACAAAGTATTTTCGTTTCAAAGTGTAATGTAAACTCACTCACTTTTTCCACATTGTCTTGGTCCGTACAATTGACCTTATTTTAGTGCCGGAAAAACGTAATACTTCCAGATCAACTTTAATGTCAATACCATTGTAAAGCACAACTTCTCCCCTTTACAACATAATCAATTACATGACCCCCATGCTGCCCGTTTCTGCATGATTCAAGAAGGCAATGGGCCCCGTCGGGTCTTTTTAAAAATGGCGGGTGTGGAATCGAAACTAATGCCTGATAGTGAGAAGGAGAGATGTTGTGTGGGAAAATTGCTTTTTTTTCACTCGATCTGCCCAACGTATCACTTTATTGCCTCTAAAATGTAAATAAAACACTAAAACGAGTTTATATAATGTGTCATTACATACCTATTTGAAGGTTTGTGTCAAATTTGAATGGGCTTTTTAAGGCGGTGCTAAAGTGATCTTAGAAGTAAACAGCGGCTTTGAGAATGATGATCACATGCAGTGATGACGCAAAAAATGACTAAGTATCCCCCCTTACCCCGTCACTGTCCATTTCTTGTTTTCAAACGAAGACAGAAGTGCTACACCTGGTGGAGAGAGATTGTAAAACAGAAATAGATGCTTTATGCCTGCTGTACGTTACGGCATGACACGTCACGATGTAACGGTGGGTCAGTTTTTTCAACTTGAATACGCTTGAATAGAAACATTGTTCATACCCCAGATTTTGATGTCAACACAGTCGCTACAGTCCCATTAGTTCTTTGTAGCCTTGTGTGAATGTTGCGGTTGTGCATATTTGTACGGAATGGGGTGAGTTTACGTTACCGTAAGCTAGCTAGCTAACGTTAGCATGACTAACGTTACGTCATGCGTTGGAATTCACTGTTTACCTAGCTAGCTATCTAGCTACATTTCTTAACAAAAGACTATCGTCATAGTGTGCAAGAGTGCAGTATAACTGATGCATTTTTTAATGCTCAACACACGTTGAATATGTCCGGTGTCAGTAAACGTCGGCAACAAAGCGTAAATCAGTTGTTGCCTGCAGCCCAGTTACAGTCACCAACGCTCTGGATAACATGAAAAAAGCCTAACCAGCTCTGCTAGGGCAAATAAAATGGTCACAGTGGGGTGTTCTCTCATTATGTGTCTGGAAGTAGCTAGCCAATGTTAGCCAGTTAGCTTGGGTGCTTGACTGTAGTTGTGAGGTCAGAGTTTTCGGAACAACCCTACTTATTGGCCATAGCATCCAGTGTGCGCTCTGACGCGAAACCACAGATAGAGCGATAGGGCGAGTAATGTTCAGTGAGCTGTTCTCTCTCAGATATTTGGAAGTACAGTGAGGGAAAAAAGTAGTTGATCCCTGCTGATTTTGTACGTTTGCCCACTGACAAAGTGTATCATTTTAATGGTAGGTTTATTTGAACAGTGAGAGACAGAATAACAACAAAAAAATCCAGAAACACGCATGTCAAAAATGTTATAAATTGATTTGCATTTTAATGAGGGAAATAAGTACTTGACCCCTCTGCAAAACATTACTTAGTACTTGGGGGCAAAACCCTTGTTGGCAATCACAGAGGTCAGACGTTTCTTGTAGTTGGCCACCAGGTTTGTACACATCTCAGGAGGGATTTTGTCCCACTCCTCTATTCAGATCTTCTCCAAGTCATTAAGGTTTCGAGGCTGACGTTTGGCAACTCGACCGTCAGCTCCTTCCACACATTTTCTATGGGATTATGGTCTGGAGACTGGCTAGGCCACTCCAGGACCTTAATGTGCTTCTTCTTGAACCACTCCTTTGTTGCCTTGGCCATGTGTTTTGGGTCATTGTTATGCTGGAATACCCATCCACGACCCATTTTCAATACCCTGGCTGAGGGAAGGAGGTTCTCACCCAAGATTTGACGGGACATGGCCACATCCATAATGTTTCCACCTCCATGTTTGACGGTGGGGATGGTGTTCTTGGGGTCATAGGCAGCATTCCTCCTCCTCCAAACACTGTGAGTTGAGTTGATGCCAAATAGCTCCATTTTGGTCTCATCTGACCATAACACTTTCACCCTGAATCATTCAGTTGTTCATTGGAAATCTTCAGACGGGCATGTATATGTGCTTTCTTGAGCAGGGGGACCTTGCGGGCGCTGCAGGATTTCAGTCCTTGACGGCGTAGTGTGTTACAAATAGTTTTCTTTGTGACAATGGCCCCAACTGGCTTGAGATCATTGACAAGATCCTCCCGTGTAGTTCTGGGCTGATTCCTCACCGTTCTCATGATCATTGCAACTCCACGAGGTGAGGTCTTGCATGGAGCCCCAGGCCGAGGGAGATTGACAGTTCTTTTGTGTTTCTTCCATTTGCGAAAAATCGCACCAACTGTTGTCACCTTCTCACCAAGCTGCTTGGCGATGGTCTTGTAACCCATTCCAGCCTTTTGTAGGTCTACAATCTTGTCCCTGACATCCTTGGAGAGCTCTTTGGTCTTGGCCATGGTGGAGAGTTTGGAATCTGATTGATTGATTGCTTCTGTCGACTGGTGTCTTTTATACAGGTAACAAGCTAAGATTAGGAGCACTCCCTTTAAGAGCACTAGCTTTTGACATGCGTTTTTGCGTTTTTCAGAATTTTTGGGTTGTTATTATGTCTCTGTTCAAATAAACCTACCATTAAAATTATAGAATGATCATTTCTTTGTCAGTGGGCAAATGTACAAAATCAACAGGGGATCAACTACTTTTTTCCCTCACTGTAGTTGGCAAGTTAGAATAGAACGTTTGGATCAACCTTTAAAGAGATGGGTGGAGCTAAGGCTTAAGAGGGTGTGAACAATGCTAAATTGGTATAGACAAAGAAGGGCTCTCGAATAGTAGCACCAAAACATTGAAAGACGGTTCTCAAAAGTGAAATTACAAGTTGATCAACTTTCAAAGCAGAATTACTTTCCCATTGTTCCCTCAAATGCGGTGTATGATATACCTTTTTTTTGCTCAGTCTCTTCTTTTATCAAATGTAACAAACAGAACTTAAAATGTTGCTAGATAAGACCAAATCCAGGTGGTGAGTCACATATAGTGTTTACCTTACTTTGGTCATTTTTTTGTCACTATGCAAGTCCAATGCCTTCCAATTCTATAGTGATCCTAACCTGTAGGTGTGCTATATTCACGTAATTATTTTCCCATAAGCCTTGTGCCATTAAAAAGGAAATGTAAATACTGGATTTATCTGCCATAGTGTAAGCTCATTGTGGACCTTTTGATTCTAACATGATTGCTTTTGTGTTTCCAGATATAATAAGACGTGTTGGTCTCTACCTTCGCTCTGCTAAATTGCTTGTTTCTTGTGTTAGCGATGATCAGATGGAATATAAGGGATTGTCAGGATTCAAATTGGAGGGGATTAATATAAAATCGAAATAAATATGTATCTTATCTGTAAAGTAGACTACTATTAAACCCAGTATGGACTTCAAACACTGAACAGAACACCTTGAGTTGCACATCCCCTTTTGCCCTCAGAACAGCCTCAATTCATAGGGGTATAGACTCTACAATGTATTGAAAGCATTCCACAGGGATGCTGGCCCATGTTGACTCCAATGCTTCCCACAGTTGTGTCAAGTTCGCTGATAGTCCTTTGGGTGTTGGACCAGTCTTGATACACACGGGAAACTGTTGAGCGTGAAAAACCTAGCAGCATTGCAGTTCTTGACTCAAACTCTAAGGAGTAGGAGGTGATCGAATAAACCCCCACTCCCCTCAATTCTGCTCGTAAACACACAATCTTTGGACCATAAAACGGACGAGTTATTGGGAAGATTATACTACCAACGGGACATTAAAAACTGTAACATCTTATGATTCATGGAGTAGTGGCTGAACGACGACAATATCAACATACAGCTGGCTGGTTATACAATGTACCGGGGCTAGGATCTATGTATTTTTGTAAAAAAAACAGCTGGTGAACGATATCTAAGGAAGTCTCGAGCCATTGTGCACCTGAGGTAGAGATTCTAGTGATAAGCTGCAGACCACATTACCTACCGAGAAAGTTTTTATCTATAATCTTTGTAGCTGTTTACATACATCGAACAGCCCCCTGTGAACTGCAACGTTCAGGACAGTTTGCAACCAATATACACAGGCAGTTAGAAAAGCCAAGGCTATCTTTTTCAAGCAGAAATTTGCTTCCTGTAGCACTAATTCCAAAAAGTCCATGGAGAATAAGAGCACCTCCTCCCAGCTGCACTGAGGATAGAAAACACTGTCACCACCGATAAATCTACGATAATCAATTATTTCAAGATGCATTTTTCTATGGCTGGCCATGCTTTCCACCTGGCTACCCCTTCCACGGCGAACATCTCAGCCCCACCTGCAGCAACTTGCACAAACACCCCTTGCTTCTCCTTCAAACAAATCCAGACAGCTGATGTTCTGAAAGAGCTGCAAAATCTGGATCTCTACAAATCACCTGGGCTAGACAATCTGGACCCTCTCTTTCTAAAATTATTCGTTGAAATTGTTGAAACCCCTATTACTAGCCTATTCAAGCTCTTTCGTATCGTCTGAGATCCCCCAAAGATTGGAAAGCTGTCGTGGTCATCCCCCTCTTCAAAGGGCTTATGATGAGGTTCTCGAGAGAGAGAGAGAGAGAGAGAGAGAGAGAGAGAGAGACATCGCGCACCAGCTGTTATTGAGAAATATACACACACCTCTGCCCCTCGTCTCACCAGACGTAGCTGCTCTGTCCCGACGATGCACGGAAAACCCAGCTCTGTAATGACACAGGGCGAGACCCAGATGCAGACACAGGATTCAGATGGTTAGAGTCTCTGATATTTATTGTAAAACAATGGGCAGGCAAGATGCAGGCCGAGGACAGGCAAAAGTTCATAAACCATGTCAGAGTCTAAATGGTGCAGGGCGGCAGGCAGGCTCGAGGTCAAGGCAGGCTGAATGGTCAGGCAGGCGGGCTTAGTGTCAGGGCAGGCAATTGATCAAAACCGGGAGGACTACAAAAACAAAGACTAGGAAATACAGGAACTCTGAAAACACACTGGCAAGCTTGACAAGACAAGACGGACTGACAACAGACAAACAGAGAACACAGGTATAAATACACTGGGGATAATGGGGAAGATGGGCAACACCTGGAGGGGGTGGAGACAAGCACAAAGACAGGTGCTTGTCTCCACCCACTGCGTTGTCGTGACTGGTCTTTCCTGTGGATTTCTGAACATAACAGGCCAAACAAACAGAGGTATTTTGGATATAAAAATAATCTTTATGGAACAAAAGGAACATTTGTTGTGTAAACTGGGAGTCTCGTGAGTGAAAACATCCGAAGATCATCAAAGGTAAATTATTAATTTGATTGCTTTTCTGATTTTCGTGACCGAGCTATTCGAGGCTAAGTGTACTTAATGTTTTGTCTAGCGATGGATAAACTTACACAAATGCTTGGATTGCTTTCGCTGTAAAGCATAATTTAGAAATCTGAGACGACAGGTGGATTAACAAAAGGCTAAACTGTGTTTTCCTATATTGCACTTGTGATTTCATGAATCTAAATATTTTTTGTAATATTCATTGAATGTAGCGCTATGGTATTCAGCGGTTGTTGATGACACTTAACGGGAGTGAAGCCATAACAAGTTAAGTTGAGAGAGAGACTTTTCATCTGTATTCTTTGTAGCTGTTTACATACCACCACAGTCAGAGGCTGGCACTAAGACAGCATTGAATGAGCTGTATTCCGCCATAAGCCGGGGACTTAATGCAGGGAAACTTAAATTTGTTTTACCAAATGTCTACCAACATGTTAAACCAGAGCCAATTTGTAAGTCGCTCTGGATAAGAGCGTCTGCTAAATGACTTAAATGTAAATGTAAATGAAAAAAACCTCTGGACTACCTATACTCCACACACAGAGATGCATACAAAGCTCTCCCTCACCCTCCATTTGGCAAATCTGACCAAAATGATATCCTCCTGATTCCTACTTACAAGCAAAAATCAAAGCAGGGCCCACCAGTGACTAGATCAATAAAAAAAGTGGTCAGAAGAAGCAGATACTAAGCTACAGGACTGTTTTGCTAGCACAGACTGGAATATGTTCCCGGATTCCTACGATGGCATTGAGCTGTACACCACATCAGTCATTAGCTTTATCAATAAGTGTATCGATGACATCGTCTCCACAGTGACGGTACATACATACCCCAACCAGAAGCTATGGATTATAGGCAGCATCCGCACTGAGCTAAAGGCTAGAGCTTTCAAGGAGCGGGACTCTAACCCAGAAGCTTATAAGAAATCCTGCTATGAACTCCGACAAACCATCAAACAGGCAAAGCTTCAATACAGGACTAAGATCGAATCATACTACACCAGAGCTATATTACTTCTATCCTCGCTTCAAGGCAAATGACACTGAAACATGCATCAGAGCACCAGCTGTTCCGGGAGACTGTGTGATCATGCTCTCCGCAGCCGCTGTGGGTAAAACCTTGAAACAGGTCAACATTCACAAGGCCGCAGGGCCAGACGGATTACCAGGACATGTACTGCGAGCACGCGCTGACCAATTGGCAAGTGTCTTCACTGATATTTTCAACCTCTCCCTGTCCAAGTCTGTAATACCAAAAAGTTAAGCACACCACCATATTCCCTGTGCCCAAGAAAACTAAGGTAACCTGCCTAAATGACTACCGACCCGAAGCACTCACGTCTGTAGCCATGAAGTGCTTTGAAAGGCTGGTCATGGCTCACGTCAACACCATCATCCCAGAAACCCTAGACCCAATCCAATTTGCATACCACCCCAACAGATGATGCAATCTCTATTGCACTCCACACTGCCCTTTCCCACCTGGACAAAAGGAACAGACAGGAACAATCACCCACGAAACACTCAGAATATGGCTGCCTAAATATGGTTCCCAATCAGAGACAACGATAAACACCTGCCTCTGATTGAGAACCACTTCAGACAGCCATAGACTATGCTAGATACCCCCACTAAGCCACAAACCCGATACCTAACAAAACCCCAAGACAAAACACACCACAATAAACCCATGTCACACCCCCCCGGACTCCCGGCCGCACACCTAAAGCAATAGGGGAGGGTCCGGGTGGGCGTCTGTCCATGGTGGCGGCTCCGGCGCGGGACGTGGACCCCACTCCAACAAAGTCTTAGTCCCCTTGCATTGCGTCCTTAGATTGGTGGCCCTCGCCGCCGACCTAGGCCTAATAAACCTCACCAAGGACCCCACTGGACTGAGGGGCAGCTCGGGACTGAGGTAGCTCGGGACTGAGGGGAAGCTCGGGACTGAGGGGAAGCTCGGGACTGAGGGGTAGCTCGGGACTGAGGGGGAGCTCGGGACTGAGAGGAAGCTCAGCACTGAGAGGAAGCTCAGTGCTGAGAGGAAGCTCAGGCAGGTAGTTGGATCTGGCAGATCCTGGCTGGCTGGTGGTTCTGGCAGATCCTGGCTAACTGGCGGTTCCGGCAGATCCTGGCTGACTGGCGGATCCTGGCTGACTGGCGGATCCTGGCTCAATGGCGGATCTGGAAGATTCTGGCTGAATGGCGGATCCTGGCTGAATGGCGGATCTGGAAGATTCTGGCTGACTGGCGGCTCTGGCTGCTCCATGCAGACTGGCAGCTCTGGCTGCTCCATGCAGACTGGCAGCTCTGGCTGCTCCATGCAGACTGGCAGCTCTGGCTGCTCCATGCAGACTGGCAGCTCTGTCTGCGCTGAACAGGCAGGAGACTCCAGCAGCGCTGGAGAGGAGGAAGGCTCTGGCAGCGCTAAACAAGCGGGAGACTCTGGCAGCGCTGTAAAGGAGGAAGGCTCCGGCAGCGCTAAACAGGCAGGAGACTCCGGCAGTGCTGGTGAGGAGGAAGGCTCCGGCAGCGCTAAACAGGCAGGAGACTCCGGCAGCGCTGGAGAGGAGGAAGGCTCTGGCAGCGCTAAACAGGCAGGAGACTCCGGCAGCGCTGTAGAGGAGGAAGGCTCTGGTAGCGCTGGACAGGCAGGAGACTCCGGCAGCGCTGTAGAGGAGGAAGGGGCTGACTCTCGGGCTTCCGTCCACACCGCCGTGTTTGTCTCTCCAACTCCATTCTCCTATAACCCTCTTCGCACTGCTCCAGCCAATCCCAGGCGGGCTCCGGCACTCTCCCTGGGTTGACCGCCCACCTGTTTATTTCCTCCCAAGTCGTATACTAAAAACTTTGTTGCTCCTGCTGCCGCTGCCTGTCACCACGCCGCTTGGTCCTGTTGTGGTGGGTGATTCTGTTTCGGTTTTCTTGCGGTGAAGGAGAGTCGGACCACAATGCAGCGTGGTAATTTTGATACATGTTTAATAACCGAATAAACACGAACAATACAAAAACAAACGTAACATGAAAACCGAACCAGGCTAATCTGGTGCAAACAAACACAGAGACAGGAACAATCACCCACGAAACACTCAAAGAATATGGCTGCCTAAATATGGTTCCCAATCAGAGACAACGATAAACACCTGCCTCTGATTGAGAACCACTCCAGACAGCCATAGACTATGCTAGATACCCCCACTAAGCCACAAACCCAATACCTAACAAAACCCCAAGACAAAACACACCACAATAAACCCATGTCACACCCTGGCACTGACCAAAATAATAAAGAAAACACAAAATACTAAGACCAGGGCGTGAATTCTGCTAATGGTGATCCATAATAAATATAAATACAAAATATATACTCAGGCAAGATTCCAATAGGAATTACACATCACTTTGCAAGCCAGCATAATGTGACTTAATGCTGGTTTTGCGGGTGACCAGCATATGCTAGGGTGTAGGCAGAGTGGATGAAAATGCACATTAGTGATGACATTTCACTTCCTTATAAAATATAATTAATTTTGTAACCTAATACATCTGATAATAAGCACAAAGCTCTGTTGACATCGAGGTGGCAGGTTTATCTTAATAACTTTACAGGATTTTACATTTTGTGGTCGTCGTCTTCAAAGTTATTTCCGCGGATCGCAAAAAGCATGACTCCAGCTGAATTACATGTAAAGGGCTTTTAAAATAAATAAAACATTGTTATACCCACAGTGCTGTTCACCAGCGATAACACAACGAAAGCTGGTCACCAGCCTATGCTGGTCTATGCTGTTTTCTTCCGTAGGGTTGTCAACAGAAGGGGAAACAGAATACACAGCAGTGTCCTCCGCATACAAATCGAGGTTACAATTTCCTACAGACAAACTAATGTTTTTTATTTAGACAGTAAAAAGTACAGGGCCCAAGATCGACCCCTGTGGGACACCCTTAGTAATATCAAGGAAACCTGGCTTAACACCATCAGAAGAAACACTTTTGTGTCCTGTCTGCTAGGTAGTTGTCCATCCATGAGGCTGCCTGACCCAGGACAATTTCAGAATAATTAGTAATGAATGGTCAACAGTGTCGAAAGACAGCACTGTGTGAGATACGTTGTTTCCTAGGTATTCAGACATGCCCCTCTGATCTAGCTATACACTTAATCACATTCTCACACTATGTCTGATCATCATTGTCCTCTCAGCTATCATTGCCCTCTCAGCCTCCTCCCTCACAGCCTATCGGCAGTTCACTAGAGCTCCATTGATGTGATCCATCCAAGCATTGTGGTTCAGGAAATGGGGGTCAAAACACCCAAAGGACCCCACCTCCCTGCTGTCCATAAGCATGAATCTGGTGCGATTCCTGTTAGTCTGTGCTACATGGCTCCTGCTGGGCCTAGACTAGTATCAAGTGCATTGATTGGCTACTCTACCCATAAAATCTGGCCTGCCCAATATTCATAGTGGGCTAGCAAGAGTTGTCTATTTATAGGTTTGTAATTAAGATATCCAACCGACTGCAGTGTGTTCCCTTTGGCACGGCACTTGTGACAATCTCACACATGGGCATTATGATGTATCATGCTAATAGGCACACAAAATGTTCTGTCAGGTACTGCTGACCCAGTCCCTGCAAATCTATGGCCATGCATGTG
Source organism: Oncorhynchus keta (assembly GCF_023373465.1). Lineage (NCBI taxonomy): Eukaryota > Metazoa > Chordata > Actinopteri > Salmoniformes > Salmonidae > Oncorhynchus > Oncorhynchus keta. The sequence goes on from NC_068428.1 coordinate 11,250,071, forward strand.
CCTGCGGTTGTCTTGGGAAATACATTGTGGAATGTCGAGGGGAGGATAATCTGAGATTATTTACATGCAGATTGCTTGGAATGCAGCAATCACATCCATATATTGAAATGTACCAAAAATAGCCTCACATGACGTCACAAGATAACTACTGCTTCTCTTATAGAATCCCCACCTCCAGGAACACTTTGCCCTGTACTATCGTCTCATCCCATATTCCTTTGCAGTATTGTGAATCCCTCCTTCAAGACCCATGGGAATTAGCCAGGATATTGCTGTTAACATTTCAACCTTTGTATGTTATTTCATGGTGAGGATAACAAGCTAAATGGATACGATATAGTATCCAAGATTGACTGCAGCAAATAGATACATTACAGTGTTACAATAAAAAATGGAACAGAGCCCTGCCTAAAATGACTGAGGCTAAATTATTGATTCTCTGAATTGATTAGCACATGAAGAGTGTGCATGAATGCGGCATGGAACAGCTGTCAAACCCTGACATCTAAAGTGTCGCCACAGGAAGTATCCTGGGCTTTTATTGCTGTCAGCAAGCCTGAGCAACCATACAGTTGCTTTTCAAACTCATTAGAGATCCTCATCGTGATGAACTCATCAAAGGCATCATCATCTGTGATGGTGTAATGTGAGACACTCTCCACTCTCCAGCAATCTCGCTCCTGATTTCTCGCCCATGCCAGGCTCAGAGAGGTATTACTGTACGACGTGCACAATTAAAAAGTCTGAATTAATTTTGTGCTGTATTTTAATGCGAAAGGCCATCAGTGTCACCAAGGACAGCCGTGTTGCAGCAGTAGATGTTTGAATGGATGTTGCTCCTGAGTTTATGACAGAAAGTGCATTCATGGGCAGTGTGCATTTATGAGCACATTCTCAGATAAAAAGGTAATAACAAGAAAAGACGAAGGTCTACAGTGAGAACGGGCTGACGGAGGGGCCGGTGGCCTATTATACAGAGGTTAGAGAGAAATCTGACATGGGCAAACACATTCTATTACCTGGCTTTAATGGTGCTTAAAGAAAGGCGGTAGAACATCGGGATGATGAATTTCTATGGAACTGCATTTCTCTTTATGTAACTGACTGAATTTGTCTGTATGGAATCCTGGTGAGAGTCTTCTTTGTCTGTCTGAATTCAAAGGTGTTTCATTCAATGATTATGTCTCAGACTTCAGTTTGCTGCACAATTATTATAATTAAACAAGAGGATCATCGCCAGCAATCACAAATGCCAAACTTAGGTCATTAGAGAGTGAATTGTTAGCCATATAGCCATACTATAATGTAAATAAGAGGCCTTTCAACATATTTAATAACCACAATTAAAGATGATGAAAACATATTCCCATTTACCTTCCATCTAGAATGGGATCTATATCTTGAGTTGTTTGAAAAATGCAACATCTATACTTATGATGGGGAGTATGGGTCTACATAGCAACAGTGTCATCTGGTGGTGTGATAGATTTCTAAATCATCTCAACATCATCTCTGTCTGTCTGTCTGTCTGTCTGTCTGTCTGTCTGTCTGTCTGTCTGTCTGTCTGTCTGTCTGTCTGTCTGTCTGTAGTATGCCTCTCTATCTCTTTTGACTTGTCAGGAGTCCTCAAATTGTCAGACACAATCGTAGCCAGCTAGTTTGACGTAATGTCAAGAAAATTGTGGAAGGTATTGAATGTGTGGGAAATTGCAAAGTGCAAGGAATTTTAGTCGATACTGTTGATTCTTTTGAAAAGTATCCGTTAATGGGTAACACTTCACTTGACACCCAGTGTCATAACACATTACCATATATTTACACCGGTTGTGACATATATTGCATTATTTTATGGCTGGTTATGACACCTTCATCATATTTTATATAATTTCTGTAAAATACACTTCATGACACTGTCGTGAAGCATTATGATCAGCCTGTATTTTTTTATTTTTTTATTTGGTACTTTTTTCTCCCCAATTGGTAGTTACAGTCTTGTCCCATCGCTTCAACTCCCGTACGAACTCGGGAGAGGCGAAGGTCGAGAGCCGTGCATCCTCCAAACGACACAGCCAAGCCGCACTGCTTCTTGACTCAATGCCCGCTTAACCCGGAAGCCAGCCGCACCAATGTGTCTGAGGGAACACCGTACTCCCGGCGAGTGTGCCAGCATGCATGCTCCCGGCCCGTCACAGGAGTCGCTAGAGCGTGAAGGGACAAGGACAATCCGGCCGGCCAAACCCTGCAGTGCCTTAGACCACTGCACCACTCAGGAGGCCATTCAGTGTTACTGTACTTGGACTAAGAAAATACACTTTATGGCACTGTCAAGAAGCATTATGACCATCATAATCATATAAGCCAGATAGACCTATCATGCCCCTATATCAGTCATCAATTAAAAGAGGGTGTCTTGTCCTGCTCATGAAATCTGCTCCTGCATTTATCCCAGTCATCAGCAACAGAGCATTGGGGTAGGTGCATGTCTGACATCAATGTTTTGGCAATTACAATGATCATTTAATATGGTCAATAAAACAATATATGTACAGTATATAACATAAACATACTGTTGACTAATAGGCTATAGTATAATGGAATGTTTTTCCTTGTGTTGTAGTTTTTGTGGCTTTTATGTAGGTGTTATAACCAGCCATAACATTACTACCGTGGTAGGTTTTGTGGGTTTTGACACTTTTATGTAGGTGTCATAACCAGGCATAAAATAATGCAACATATGTCGCAGCATGTCTAAATATAAGTGTCATGGAAGTGCTTTGACCTATATTATAACAGGTTATGACAAGTTATGTCAGCTGTTATGACATTATGACATGGTTATGACCGTGTCGTAACGTGTTATGATGCTGGGAATCAAGTAGAGTCTTAACATGTATGAAACATCACAAATTCCGATACAGTGCTGTAGATACGAATATATTAGCATCTCACCATTTGCAAACTAGTGGGAAACAGGCAGAGCAATGCATTTGGTTACCCACATATCACTCTTCTAGCTAAGAAGTTGAGCTGGAATACACTATACATGAAGGGTGAGAAGGGCCACCACAAGCTTTGAGATTTCAAAAGGGGACTCCATTAGGATATAGCAGAATCAACAAATCAAACACCGCAAATGAGAATGCAGTCCACAATTCAAACCCTTTCTCTATCTTAGTGATGTCTATGTGTGTGTGTGTGGGGGGGGGGGGGGCTCGCTCCTAAATCATCCCAAATGACCTTGATCCTCTTTATTCGTTAGAGGCAAAGACTTCAAAGCTGACTGTGGAATGGGAGAGGGGTTGACAAAATGTTTTCTGATCTTGCAGTGATATCTGAGTGATACCAAGCATTTCAACATTATTACCAGGGGTGTTTTATGCTCTGGGACAGAAAACGGAACCTTCAAAGTCATCCTCAAAAGACAATAATGTGTGTGTGGGACAGAAAAGGGAACCTTCAAAGTCATCCTCAAAAGACAACAATGTGTGTGTGTGTGTGTGTGTGTGTGTGTGTGTGTGTGTGTGTGTGTGTGTGTGTGTGTGTGTGTGTGTGTGTGTGTGTGTGTGTGTGTGTGTGTGTGTGTGTGTGTGTGTGTGTGTGTGTACTTGCGCTAAGAATATATTTTCTTTCCTTGTTTCTTATCAGGTAATTATGGGTTCACCCCAAAAATACCTGCAAGGCACGTGTGTGCTTGTGTTGGTGAAAAGGTGAATCAGGTCATCATGTAATTATGGCTTTCCTGCTTCACGGCAGCTTTTATTGTCTCTGCATAATCAACTCCATCAGGGGAGAAATAAGTGATTCTCCGTTTATGCTAATGGTATGGATCCAGAGCTGTGATGAGCAAATACTCACGGATGTTGTCTTTTGTGCGTGACATTTAAAAGGGATTGAGAAAAGGGTTACATTCAAGCAGTGGCATCATGCACCCATTATTCCCCCAATGCTGCTTTACCAGCCTCCACTCTTCTGGGAAGGCTTTCCAGTAGATTTTGGAACATTGCTGCAGGGACTTGCTTCCATTCAACCACAAGAGCATGAGTGAAATTGGGCACTGATGTTGGGTGACTAGGCCTGGCTCGCAGTCGGCATTCCAATTCGTCCTAAAGATGTTCAATAGGGTTGAGGTCAGGGCTCTGTGCAGGCCAGTCAAGTTCTTCCACATCGATCTCAACAAACCATTTCTGTATGGACCTTTCTTTGTGCATGGGGACATTGTCATACAGAAAAAAAGTGCCTTCCCCAAACTGTTGCCACAAAGTTGGAAGCACAGAATTGTCTAGAATTGTCTAGTCCGAACCAAACTTTACAGTTGGCACCTTGCATTCGGGCAGGTAGCATGCTCCTGGCATCCACCAAACCCAGATTAGTCCGTCGGACTGCCAGGTGGTGAAGTGAGCTTTACACCACTCCAGCCGACACTTTGCATTGCGCATGGTGATCTTAGGCTTGTGTGCGGCTGCTCAGCCATGGAAACCCAGTTCCGAACAGTTCTTGTGCTGGCGTAGCTTCCAGAGGCCGTTTGTTCAATAAGTGGGGCAGAGCGCTGCAAAAGGAAGGGATCAAGTGCATCAGCCCCTATGCTTGTTTAATATCAATCTTTAGCAAAGCAATTAGTACATCATAGACATCAAATAACTTCTTTGGGACAGGGGGGCATTATTGAGTAGCTTGAATAAAAAGGTGCCCAGAGTAACCTGCCTGCTACTCAGTCCTACATGCTTGAATATGCATATAATTAGTATATTTGGATGGAAAACACTCTGAAGTTTCTAAAACTGTTTGAATGATGTCTGTGAGTATAACAGAACTCATATGGCAGGCAAAAACCTGAGAAAAAATCCAACCAGGAAGTGGGAAATCTAAGGTATGTAGTTTTTCAACTTTTTAAACTAATCATCGAATATACAGTGTCTATGGGGTGAAATTGCATTTCCTAAGGCTTCCACTAGATGTCAGCAGTCTTTAGAACCTTGCTTGATGTTTCTACTGTGAAGGAGGGGGAATGGGAGCTGAATGAGTCAGTGGTCTGGCAGAGTGGCATGAGCTGACCACACACGTTCACATGAGAGTTAGCTTGCGTTCTGTAGCATTTCTGAAGACAAAGGAATTCTCCGGTTGAAACATTATTGAAGGTTTATGATTTACACATCCTAAAGATTGATTATATACTTCGTTTGACATCTTTCTACGAACTGTAATATAACTGACTTTTCGTCTGAACGAAGCGATCACGCATTGAGCATTTGGATTACTGGGCTAAAAGCACAAACAAAAAGGATGTGTTTGGACATAAATTATGGACTTTATCGAACAAATCAAACATTTATTGTGGAACTGGGATTCCTGGGAGTGCATTCTGATGAAGATCATCAAAGGTAAGTGATTATTTATAATGCTATTTCTGACTTTGTTGACTCCACAAATTGGCAGATATCTGTATTGCTTGCTTTGTTGTCTGAGCGCTGTACTCAGATTATTGCATGGTGTGCTTTTTCGGTAAAGCTTTTTTGAAATCTGACACAGCGGTTGCATTAAGGAGAAGTATATCTAAAATTCCATGCATAATACTTGTATCTTTTAGCAATGTTTATTTTGAGTATTTCTGGAAATTGATGTGGCTCTGCAAAATCACCAGATGTTTTGGAACTACTGAACATAACGCGCCAATGTAAACTGAGATTTTTGTGATATAAATATGAACTTTATCGAACAACACATACATGTATTGTGTAATATGAAGTCCTATAAGTGTCATCTAATGAAAATCATCAAAGGTTAGTGATTAACATTATCTCTATTTCTGCTTTTTGTGACTCCTCTCTTTGGCTGGAAAAAATGGCTGTGTTTTTCTGTGACTAGGTACTGACCTAACATAATCGTTTGGTGTGCTTTCGTCATAAAGCCTTTTTGAAATCGGAAACTGTGGCTGGATTTACAATAACTGTATCTTTAAAATGGTGTGAAATACTTTTATGTTTGAGGAATTGTAATCATGGGAATTTTTATTATGTTGTTTTGAATTTGGCGCCCTGCACTTTCACTGGCTGTGTCACTGGCTGCCACCATCCCGAATATCCCAGAGAGGTTAATGACTCCCTCTAGTGGGATGAGATTAATGTTCAGAGATTATACTTTCATACATGTAGCCAGCTGAAGCAAAATGGTTGGGACCAGAGGCTGTCAAGGCTGCAGCTGCAGGATTTCATATCAGACAGTTTCAAATACAAAGATGCCATGTTCAACTGGTAACACCCTACCAGGAAATACCATGAGGTTGGCTTGAATTGGAATACATACAAGATTGCCTAGAACTGAACCATTGGGCCTATGCCTCAACCGGATCCAAGATGGCGCAGCAGTAAGATGTGTTTGTTTTCGTTCCATTGTTTTGTATACATTTCAATCTCATTTTTCCATTTTCAAAATAAATATACATTCCTGCATCCCACCTCACCCAATGTGGTACAGATCAGCTACTTTTTTAAGACCTTATAACTGGAACCTCCATCAGAAGCTTGCCAGCTAATTAGCTCCTAGCTATTTAGTCATTGTTAGCCTCTGTTAGTGGTCTTTACCTTCAGCTCGGACTCCTGCCACTTTAGCCTGGATAGCCTGGATAATACCTGCCAGTCTGCACAGTGCGATACCAGCCCTGAGCATATAGGACTGCTTTTTTCCACTACATTACTGGATTCCTACCGCAAGCTCTGGACCATTCACCAAATCTTCACAGCTAAATAGTTGCTACGGAGGAGCTATTGTGGCTAACGCCCTTGTCCAGAAGCATGCACCAGTTAGCCCCGAGCTAGACCCATCACTTCTCTTGCCAATTGGCCTGGACCCTTTGTCGTCATGGAGCCCCGCCGATCCAAAACGACTGGTCTGTTGGTCTGCTGACGTAACCACAGCCAACAGACACTTTGTCGACATGGAGCCCCGCTGATCCAAAACGACTGGTGGAGACCGCACCCAGCTTAACTGGTGCCTCCAGAGATGCATCCTCTCTCATCGTCAATGCCTAGGTTTACCCCCAATTCTCCTTTTATACTCTGTTCCCAACCCGTTCTTATAGCCTTCAGCCTCTGTTCCTCTAGTGAGGTAGAGGTTAACCCAGGCCCTGTGTGTCAACCAGGTGCTCTCATTTGTTGACTTCTGCAACCGAATAAGCCTTGGGTTCATGCATGTTAACTTATTCGGGCTAGTGGGCAGTATTCGGATGTTTGGATGAATGAGGTGTCTTGGATATGCATATAATTGGATAGCAAACACTCTAAAGTTTCAAAACTGTTAAAATAATGTCTATGAGTATAACAGAACTTATATGGCAGGCGAAAAACCCAAGGACAATTCATCCAGAATTTGTTTTTCAGCTCACCTCTGATTACAATGGCTGGGAATGGAAATATAAAAGGAAGTCCTCCCAGATTGCAGTTCCTAGGGCTTCCACTAGATGTCAAGTCTTTAGAAAGAGTTGCAGGCTTGTTTTTTGAAAAATGAGCTAAAATGTGTAGTTTTTCTAGTGGCTCCCATTTTGACTGCAGTGTTTGAAGAGCGTTCCGGTTAGTGCGCATACTTCGTTATTTATCTCCGGTAATGGTCTCGGGTATTCTTCATCTAAATCCATAAACACGGGCACCCTCTTGGATATCATCCTGACCAACTTGCCCTCTAAATACAGTCCATGGAGAATAAGAATACCTCCTCCCAGCTGCCCACTGCACGGAGACTAGGAAACACTGTCACCACTGATAAATTCACAATATAATAATAATATATGCCATTTAGCAGACGCTTTTATCCAAAGTGACTTACAGTCATGTGTGCATACATTCTACGTATGGGTGGTCCCGGGAATCAAACCCACTACCCTGGCATTACAAGCGCCATGCTCTACCAACTGAGCTACAGAACCACTGAGCATTTCTCTATGGCTGGCCATGCTTTCCACCTGGCTACCCCAACCACAGCCAACAGCTCTGTAGTCCTCGCAGCAACTGGCCCAAGCCCCCCTCCCCCGCTTCTCCTTCACCCAAATCCGATTAGAAAGTGGCAGTGGTCATCCCCATATTCAAAGGGGGTGACACTCTAGACCCAAACTGTTACAGACCTATATCCATCCTGCCCTGCCTTTCTAAAATCTTCGACTCTGTCAATCACCGTATTCTTATCGGCGGACTCAACAGGCTTGGTTTCTCTAATGACCGCCTCGGCCGGCTCACTACCTACTTATCAGATAGAGTTTAGTGTGTCAAATCAGAAGGCCTGTTCTTCAGACCTCTGGCAGTCTCTATGGGGTGCCACAGGGTTCAAATATTGGGTCGACTATTTTCTATGTATATATCAATGATGTCGCTCTTGCTGTAAGTGACTATTTGATCCACCTCTATGCAGAAGACACCATTCTGTATACATCTGGCCCTTCTTTGGACACTGTGTTAAACGAGATTCAACGCCATACAACACTCCTTGCATGACCTCCATCTGCTCTTAAATGCTAGTACAACTAAATGCAAGCTCTTCAACCGATCGCTGCCCGCACCTGCCCGACCGACTAGCGTCACGACTCTGGACGGTTCTGACTTAGAATATGTGGACAAGTATAAATACCTAGGTGCCTGGCTAGACTGTAAACTCTCCTTCCAGACTCACATTAAACATCTCCATTCCAAAGTCAAGTCTAGAATCGCCTTCCAATTTCACAACAAAGCCTCCTTCACTCATGTTGCCAAACATACCCTCTTAAAACCTCTTAAATCTTACCGATCCTTCAGCAACTTCGGCAATGTCATTTACAAAATAGCCTCCAACACTCTACTCAGCAAATTGGATGCAGTTTATCACAGTGCCATCCGTTTTGTCACCAAAGCACCATATACTACCCACCACTGCGACCTGTATGCTCTCGTTGGCTGGTCCTCGCTACATATTAGTCGCCAAACCCACTGGCTCCAGATCATCTATAAAGCTTTGCTAGGTAAAGCTCCGCCTTATCTCAGTCCACTGGTCACCATTGCAACACCCACCCGAAGCATGTGTTCCAGCAGCAATATTTCACTGGTCATCCCCAAAGCCAACACTGCCTTTGGCTGCCTTTCCTTCCAGTTCTCTGCTGCCAATGAATGGAACAAATTGCAAAAATCCCCAAAGTTGGAGATTTATATCTCCCTCACTAACTTTAAGCGTCAGCTGTCAGAGCATCTTTCCGATCAGTGTAGCTGTACACAGCCCATCTGTAAATAGCCCATCTGTAAATAGCTTATCCAACTAACCAACTACCTACATCATCGCCATATTTGTTTTTGTTTTTCTGTTCTGTTGCACACCAGTATTTCTTCTTGCACATCTATCACTCCAGTGTTAATTGCTAAATTGAAATTAATTTGCCACTATTGGCCTATTTATTGCCTTACCTCCGTACTTAAATTGCACACACTGTATACAGATTTTTCTATTGTGTTATTGACTGTACGTTTGTTTATTCCATGTGTAACTCTGTATTGTTTTTGTCAAACTGCTTTGCTTTATTTTGGCCAGGTCGCAATTATAAATGAGAACTTGTTCTCAACTGGCCTACCTAGTTCAATAAAGTTTAAATAAAAAATTAAAAACTGTGCTCATTTTGTATACCCTTATTGGATAATGCCATAGGGCTAGCTTGAATTAGCATAGCTATACGATTGTCTACAACTTTACCATTTGGTCAATGCCTCGAACGAGAACGTTGGTTAAAACAAGAGTCAGTGACGGTTACTTGTTGCAGGCCTGCAGTATGATGATAATTGCTGAGAATTATTGTTGGAATTACCTGAGCTGGACTTGGTTGAAAAGTCAATGTCTCATTTCAGCCTTAAAATGCACCAAGATGATTTGGATGAACCCCATCTTCTCCGTAGAACATCTTCTGTTTCCAAAAGGTGTCAAAGTTATCCTCTAAAGTAACTCCAACAGAGCTACGGTGGACTCATAGCCAGTTGTTTAGTGCCAGCAACCTACTGAATCCAAGACTCAGGGATGGCAGACCTGACATAATTGGAAATTTACTGGAGTCTTTCAATCAGTTCCAATCAGTTCTATAAAATCCAGTTTCAGATGTTCAGTGCTAGCCATCCTATTGTCATGTATTACAACAGCGATAGCCCTTGTGTAAAATGGTAGGAAGCAGCCTAGTGATGTCCTGTACCCGAGCCCCACGATAGTGCAAGGTTTTTTCCCCGGGAACCGAGGTGTTTCTCACCACAGAGTTGACCCGATTATAACGGCTGGTGAGGTGGCAGAGGGGATCCAGAAGTTTTTGACCCTCTAGCCGGCTACAAAACACATTGTGGCTGATGGAAGAGCCGGTATGTCAGGCACCCTTGAGGTCCGGTGATCCGAGTCCAAGGCAGAATCTGAGGGAGAATCCCCCTGGGAAGGTGTCAGGATAGGGGACGATAGTGCTGGAACCACTGAAGCCACGAGGGCGAAGCTGTTCGACAACTGGATTTGGGTCGGGGTACCAAACGCCAAGGAAGCCCTTCTAGCCACAGACCGCTTCCCTCCATTTCAACTATGGCGGGTGAAGATCTTCCCTCGTTGGCCAGCAGGAATGGTGACCATATCATCCACCAAATCCATCAGAAGCAACGGTCCTGCTCCATTTTCAAGGGAAGTGGGAGATTTCTTCGGGGAGGGATGCCGGAAGGCATTGGCCATTCAGTCAATGAGTGTTGACGTGATGGTGATACTTTCAACACATGGTCCTTCTGTAGCTCAGTTGGTAGAGCATGGCGCTTGTAACGCCAGGGTAGTGGGTTCGATTCCCGGGACCACCCATACATAGAATGTATGCACACATGACTGTATGACTGTAAGTCGCTTTGGATAAAAGCGTCTGCTAAATGGCATATATTATTATATTACATCGGAAGGGCATCCAGCGTGTAGAGTAAAGAAGGAGAAGGTAGGTGGGGGTGCTTTCCCCAAAAGATTATGCAAGGTCTTAATCTGTTTGTTAAGAGTAGCCACTTCTTCTCTGTAGTCCTCATTGAGTAAAAAATGGTTGCATTATAACTCCAGTTGGTCCCGGAAGAGGGCAGTGTAAGTACAGCTCCTGCAGCGCACAAAATGCTCTTCTCAAAAGCCTCTATGAGAAGTGACATAGCAACAGGATTCGTGTCACAGAGATAACGATTTACAGGCAGTAGAGTAAAAAATAAAGAGGCAATAACTGATGTATTTTTCCAGACCTATACAGGCCGTCGGTAAACCCCCCCCCCTCCAAAATAAAATATATGAAACAAATAGGTTAAACTATTGTGTGCATACATTCTACGTATGGGTGGTCCCGGGAATCGAACCCACTACCCTGGCGTTACAAGCGCCATGCTCTACCAACTGTGCTACAGAAGGACCACAACAGATCCACAGATGATGCACAGACGATGCAATCGCATAACCTCTCACTCAATGTCAACAAAACTAAGGAGATGATCGTGGACTTCAGGAAACAGCAGAGGGAGCACCCTCCTATCCACATTTATGGGACCGCAGTTGAGAAGGTGGAAAGCTTCAAGTTCCTCAGAGTACACATCACTGACAAACTGAAATGGTCCACCCACACAGACAGTGTGGTGAAGCAACCTCAGGAGGCTAAAATAATGTGACTTAACCCCTAAAACCCTTAAAAACTTTTACAGATGCAAAATTGAGAGCATTCTGTCGGGCTTTATCAACGCCTGGTACGGCAACTGCATCGTCCACAACCACAAAGCTCTCCAGAGGGTGGTGCGGTCTGCCCAATGCATTAACGGTGGCAAACTTCCCGCTCTCCTGGACACCTACAGCACCCAATGCCATAGGAAGGCCAAAAAGATCAAGGACATCAACCACCCGAGCCTCTGGCTGTTAACCCCGCTATCATCCAGAAGGCGAGGTCTGTACAGGTGCATCAAAGCTGGGACCACGAGACTGAAAAACAGCTTCTATCTCAAGGCTATCAGACTGCTAAACAGCCATCACTAGCACATCAGAGGCGGCTGCCTATACAATTAGAAATTACTGGCCACTTTTAGAAATGGATCACTAGCCAGTTTAATAATGTTTCCGTATCTAGCATTACTCATCTCATATGTATAAACTGCACTCCACACTATTCTACGGTATCTTAGTCATTTTAAAATTGTATTTACATATTGCATCACCCATCTCATATTTATATACTGTATTTTATTTTATACTACACCACTGACTGTTAAACAGCCATCTCCAGCACATCAGAGTCTGCTGCCTATAGACATAGATTCGGAGTCACTGGCTACTTTAAGGAAATTAAACACGAGCCACTTTAATAATATCTCTGAATCTTGCATTACTCATCTCATATGTATAAACTGTATTCTATACCAGGTATTACCAAACTGTCGTAATGCCGTCGGGGCTACGCCAAATAAATGTTTTTTAAAATAAATTATTTTTCTTCAAATTTTCAAACAGTCCATTTATATTTTCCAATGGGGCTATACATTTGGGAGAAGTTTTTTTCTCACATGAGTAGCCTTGTTTCAATTTCAATAAAATAACACCAACACACACCGTTCAGCGAAATAACATCACCATGTCAAATTCAGGTAGCCTAGTCAAATAATTAACATCCAATCAAATGAACCCTTACGCTCGTGGAAATTCTACTAAGGCTCCGTATGTAGCCAAACGTAGCTGCTGCTCATTCCGTTTGCTCAAAAATTGATAAATGGTTTTAAAAAAGTAAGGCCCACGTACTACAGCAATACTACACCTGCACCTGTCGACGACATAAGTTGTTCTTCTTCCACGAGCACATCCAATGCTAGCATCAGTAATTCTACATTTGTTGTTCACCCAGCGAGCATGGACACTGACAGTTGTGAATCTGATGCAGTCGAAGAGCTTCTGCCCCCTCACCCCGGAAAGCAACGAACAACAGACAAGGACGTTGGACCATCGAAGATGTGCAAATATAATGAGACCTACATTGATTTGTGGTTCACTTATATTGGGAGTAGTGCTTTTACTCAGCCACAGTGTGTTATATGTGCAAAAGTACTATCTCACAACTCGATGAAACCTTTACCCTTGCTCAGACATTGAGAAACAAAACATGTCAATTTGAAAAATAAACCACAGGAGTTTTTTGAGCGAGAATGAAATAGTACGTTGACGTTGAGACTGGTGTTTTGCGGGTACTATTTAATGAAGCTGCCAGTTGAGGACTTGTGAGGCATCTGTTTCTAAAACTAGACACTCTCATGTACTTGTCCTCTTGCTCAGTTGTGCACCGGGGCCCACCCACTCCTCTTTCTATTCTGGTTAGAGCAAGTTTGCTCTGTTCTGTGAAGGGAGTAATACACCGGGTTGTACGAGATCTTCAGTTTCTTGGCAATTTATTGCTTCTTTAATCGGAACAATAGTTTTCAGCTCTGCAAACAATTGCAAAAGGGTTTTCTTATGATCAATTGGCCTTTTAAAATTATAAACTTGGATTAGCTAACACAACCTGCCATTGGAACACAGGAGTGATGATTGCTGATAATGGGACTGTGGTACGCCTATGTAGATATTCCATTAAAAACTTCTTAGGGCTGAGATCCCGTTAATGGGACCGATATGACAACAGCCAGTGAAAGTGCACAATAAATGTTTGATTTGTTTCGATAATGTCCATCATTTATGTCCAAATAGCTACTTTTGTTAGCGCGTTTTGTAAACAAATCCAAAGTCACGAAACGCGTTTACTAGGAGCAGACGAAATGTCAAAAAGTTCCGTTACAGTCCGTAGAAACATGTCAAACGATATATAGACTCAATCTTTAGGATGTTTTTAACATAAATCGTCAATAATGTTGCAACCAGAGAATTCCTTTGTCTGTAGAAAAGCAATGGAATGAGAGCTACCTCTCACGTGAATTAGCGTCACGAGCCTGTGGCACTCTGCCAGACCACTGTCTCAAAGAACCCTTATGAGCCCCTCCTTTACAGTAGAAGCCTCAAACAAGTTTCTAAAGATGGTTGACATCTAGTGGAAGCCTTAGGAAGTGCAACATGACCAATATCCCACTGTATCTTCAATAGGGAATGAGTTGAAAATCGACCATCCTCAGATTTCCCACTTCCTGGTTGGATTTTTTCTGAGGTTTTTGCCTGCCATATGAGTTATGTTATACTCACAGACATCATTCAAATATTTCCAGAAACTTCAGAGTGTTTCCTATCCAAATATACTCATACTTTGCATATATTAGCAACTGAGACTGAGGAGCAGGCAGTTTACTCTGGGCACCTCTGTGCACCTTATTCATCCAAGCTACTCATTACTGCCCCCAGCCATAAGTTAATAAAAAAATCAGCATTCATTTACAACATTAACAATGTCTGCACTGTATTTTTGATCAATTTGATGTTATTTTAATGGACAAAAAAATGCGCTTTTCTGTTAAAAACAAGGACATTTCTAAGTGACCCTGAACATTTGAATGGTAGTATAAAAAAACATATATATACAGTGGGGAGAACAAGTATTTGATACACTGCCGATTTTGCAGGTTTTCCTACTTACAAATCATGTAGAGGTCTGTCATTTTTATCATAGGTACACTTCAACTGTCAGAGACCAAAAACCTTTATTTAATCTTTATTTAACTAGGCAAGTCAGTTAATTAAGAACACATTCTTATTTTCAATGATGGTCTAGGAACGGTGGGTTAACTACCTCTTTCAGGGTCAAAACGACAGATTTTCACCTTGTCAGCTCGGGGATCCAATCTTGCAACCTTACAGTTAACTAGTCCAACACAATAACAACCTGCCTCTCTCTCGTTGCACTCCACAAGGAGACTGCCTGTTACGTGAATGCAGTAAGCCAAGGTAAGTTGCTAGCTAGTTAAACTTCTTATAAAAAACTTATTGTAAAAATCAATCAATCAATCAATCATAATCACTAGTTAACAACACTGTCATCTCAGATTTTCAAAATATGCTTTTGAACCATAGCTAAACAAGCATTTGTGTAAGAGTATTGATAGCCTAGCATAGCATTAAGCCTGGCATTCAGCATGCAACATTTTCACAAAAACAAGAAAAGCATTCAAATAAAATAATTTACCGTTGAAGAACTTCAGATGTTTTCAATGAGGAGACTCTCAGTTAGATAGCAAATGTTCAGTTTTTCCAAAAATATTATTTGTGTAGGACAAATCGCTCCGTTTTTTTTCAACACGTTTGGGTAAGCAAAAACCAGAAAATTAAGTCATTACAACGCGAACTGTTTTCCAAATTAACTCCATAATATCGACAGAAACATGGCAAACGTTGTTTAGAATCAATCCTCAATGTGTTTTTCACATATCTATCGATGATAAATCATTCGTGGCAGTTTGGTTTCTCCTCTGAAGAAATGGAACGCGCATGGACTTGGAGATTACGCAATAATTTTGACGCAGGACACCGGGCAGACACCTCTCTTTTGGTCAAAATTCCAATGATATGCCTACAAATATGTCACAATGCTGCAGACACCTTGGGGAAACGACAGAAAGTGCAGGCTCATTCCTGGCGCATTCACAGCCATATAAGGAGACATTGGAACACAGCACCTTCAGAATCTGGGGCATTTCCTGTATGAAATTTCATCTTGGTTTCGCCTGTAGCATTAGTTCTGGGGCACAGATCATATCTTTGCAGTTTTGGAAACGTCAGAGTTTTTTCTTTCCAAAGCTGTCAATTACATGCATAGTCAAGCATCTTTTCTTGACAAAATATCTTGTTTAAAACGGGAATTTTTTTTATCCAAAAATTAAAGGAGCGCCCCCTATCTCGAAGAAGTTAACTACACATGGTTGATGATATTACTAGATATTATCTATTACTAGATATTATCTAGCATGTCCTGCGTTGCATATAATCTGACTAAACATACAAGCATACAAGTATCGAAGTATCTGACTGAGCGGTGGAAGGCAGAAGCAGGCTCTAAACATTCATTCAAACAGCACTTTCGGGCGTTTTGCCAGCAGCTCTTAGTTGTGCGTCAAGCACTGCGCTGTTTATGACTTCAAGCCTATCAACTCCCGAGATGAGGCTGGTGTAACCGAAGTGAAATGGCTAGCTAGTTAGCGAGCGCTAATAGCGTTTCAAACGTCACTCGCTCTGAGCCTTGGAGTGGTTGTTCCCCTTGCTCTGCATGGGTAATGCTGCTTCGAGGGTGGCTGTTGTCGTTGTGTTCCTTGTTCGAGCCCAGGGAGGAGCGAGGAGAGGGACGGAAGCTATACTGTTACACTGGCAATACTAAAGTGCCTATAAGAACATCCAATAGTCAAAGGTTAATGAAATAGAAATCATATAGAGGGAAATCATCCTATAATTCCTATAATAACTACAACCTAAAACTTCTTACCTGGGAATATTGAAGACTCATGTTAAAAGGAAACACCAGCTTTCATATGTTCCCATGTTCTGAGCAAGGAACTTAAACGTTAGCTTTTTTACATAGCACATATTGCACTTTTACTTTCTTCTCCAACACTTTGTTTTTGCATTATTTAAACCAAATTGAACACGTTTCATTATTTATTTGAGGCTAAATTGATTTTATTGATGTATTATAGTATTGTTGTAATTGTTAATTTACAAATAAATAAAACATTTTTAAAAATTGTCCTATTAATCGGTATCGGGTTTTTTGGTCCTCCAATAATCGGTATCGGTATCGGTATCGGCATTGAAAAATCATAATCGGTCGACCTCAAATATATACAGTGCCTTGCGAAAGTATTCGGCCCCCTTGAACTTTGCGACCTTTTGCCACATTTCAGGCTTCAAACATGAAGATATAAATCTGTATTTTTTTGTGAAGAATCAGCAACAAGTGGGACACAATCATGAAGTGGAACGACATTTATTGGATATTTCAAACTTTTTTAACAAATCAAAAACTGGAAAATTGGGTGTGCAAAATTATTCAGCCGCCTTAAGTTAATACTTTGTAGCGCCACCTTTTGCTGCGATTACAGCTGTAAGTCACTTGGGGTATGTCTCTATCAGTTTTGCACATCGAGAGACTGAATTTTTTTCCCCATTCCTCCTTGCAAAACAGCTCGAGCTCAGTGAGGTTGGATGGAGAGCATTTGTGAACAGCAGTTTTCAGTTCTTTCCACAGATTCTCGATTGGATTCAGGTCTGGACTTTGACTTGGCCATTTTAACACCTGGATATGTTTATTTTTGAACCATTCCATTGTAGATTTTGCTTTATGTTTTGGATCATTGTCTTGTTGGAAGACAAATCTCCATCCCTGTCTCAGGTCTTTTGCAGACTCCATCAGGTTTTCTTCCAGAATGGTCCTAAATTTGGCTCGATCCATCTTCCCATCAATTTTAACCATCTTCCCTGTCCCTGCTGAAGAAAAGCAGGCCCAAACCATGATGCTGCCACCACCATGTTTGACAGTGGGGATGGCGTGTTCAGGGTGATGAGCTGTGTTGCTTTTACGCCAAACATAACGTTTTGCATTGTTGCCAAAAAGTTCAATTTTGGTTTCATCTGACCAGAGCACCTTCTTCAACATGTTTGGTGTGTCTCCCATGTGGCTTGTTGCAAACTTTAAACGACACTTTTTATGTATATCTTTAAGAAATGGCTTTCTTCTTGCAACTCTTCCATAAAGGCCAGATTTGTGCAATATATGACTGATTGTTGTCCTATGGACAGAGTGTCCCACCTCAGCTGTAGATCTCTGCAGTTCATCCAGAGTGATCATGGGTCTCTTGGCTGCATCTCTGATCAGTCTTCTCCTTGTATGAGCTGAAAGTTTAGAGGGACGGCCAGGTCTTGGTAGATTTGCAGTGGTCTGATACTCCTTCCATTTCAATATTATCGCTTGCACAGTGCTCCTTGGGATGTTTAAAGCTTGGGAAATATTTTTGTATCCAAATCCGGCTTTAAACTTCTTCACAACAGTATCTCGGACCTACCTGGTGTGTTCCTTGTTCTTCATGATGCTCTCTGCACTTTTAACGGACCTCTGAGACTATCACAGTGCAGGTGCATTTATACGGAGACTCGATTACACACAGATGGATTGTATTTATCATCATTAGTCATTTAGGTCAACATTGGATCATTCAGAGATCCTCACTGAACTTCTGGAGAGAGTTAGCTGCACTGAAAGTAAAGGGGCTGAATAATTTTGCACGCCCAATTTTTCAGTTTTTGATTTGTTAAAAAAGTTAGAAATATCCAATAAATGTCATTCCACTTCATGATTGTGTCCCACTTGTTGTTGATTCTTCACAAAAAAATACAGTTTTATATCTTTATGTTTGAAGCCTGAAATGTGGCAAAAGGTCGCAAAGTTCAAGGGGGCCGAATACTTTGGCAAGGCACTGTATATATCAATTTGTATGCAGATGATACAGTATTGTATTTGAATTTGAATTTCAAGCAGTGGATCTAGCACTATTGGATCTAAAGTTAGTGCTAAATGTTAACACCTGAATGCATGCTTTTTTTCGAAGTCTCATAACCAATATTGTAATTCATTTGTAATGACCAATTTGAATGGTACATGAATTGAGCGAGTTCCTTTTTACACATATCTTGGTATCTGACTTGATGACAAACTGTCATTTAAAAAACATGTCACTGAGATGGTAAAGATGTTGAAGTTCAATGTTGGTCTCTGTTAAAGAAGCAAAGCATGTCTGACTTTGGTAAAGAGGAAGGAAATTATCCAGGCAATTTTTATGTCTATTATAGATTATGAAGATATTATCTATATGCATGCAGCAGCATTTGCACTTAAACCACTAGATGCTGTTTTCCATTGTGCCCTCAGGTTTATTATTTATATATTTAGCAGATGTTATTGCAGGTGTAGAGAAATGATGGCAGTAATATCTAACAATACACAGAAATATAAAAGGTACATTGCCAAGCCAAACTTATTCAGTATCCTGAGGTTGAAGAGGCACTAAGCGCCTTCTTCACCACACTTTCTGTGTGGGTGGACCATTTCAGATTGTCAGTGATATGTACTTTGAGGAACTTGAAGCTTTTCCCATTATCCACTGCGGCCCTGCCGATTTTGGATGGGGGGGGGGTGCTCCCTCTGCTGTCTAGTGAAGTCCACGATCAGCTCCATCATTTTGTTGACATTGAGGGAGAGGTTATGTTCCTGGCACCACTCCACCAGGGCCCTCACCTCCTCCCTGTAGGTTGTCTCGTCATTGTTGGTAATCAGGCCTACCAATGTTGTGCCGTCTGCAACCTTGATGATTGAGTTGGAGACCTGTGGCCACGCAGTCATGGGTGAACAGGGAGTACCGGATATGGGGCTGAGTATGCACCCTCGTGGGGCCCCTGTGTTGAGGATCAGCATTGTGGAGTTGTTGTTGCTTACCTTCACCACCTGGGGGCGGCCTGTAAGAAGCCAGAACCCAGTTGCACAGGGCAGGGTTCAGACCCAGGGCCCCAAGCTTAATGATGAGCTTGGAGGGAACTATAAGATGTTGAAGAGCGAGCTGTAGTCAATGAACCACATTCTTAATGTTGTCCAGACGGGATAGGACAGTGTGCAGTGTGATGGCTTTTGTGTCATCTGTGGATCTATTGGGGCGGTATGCAAATTACAGTGGCTCTCAGTTGTCGGTAAGGGGGAGATATGATCCTTGACTAGCCTCTCAAGACACTTCATGGTGACAGAAGTGAGTTCAGTTACCTTCACTGTCTTGAGTACAGGAGCAATGGTGGCCATCTTTAAGCAAGTGGGGACAACAGACAGGGATAGGAAGGGATTGAAAATGTCAGTAAACATTCCAGCTAGCTGGTCTGCGCATGCTCTGAGGACGTGGCCAGGGATGCCGTCTAGGCCGGGAGTCTTGCGAAGGTTTAGACGATTAAATGTCTTTCTCAAGTCAGCCACAGAGAATGATACCTCACAGTCAGAGTAATGATCGAATACCTCTGTTGATAAATGTGTATTTTTCTTAATATGTTTTGTAATTGTGTATATTGTATATGTTTGATGTATTTATGCAGGGCTAATCTGTAAAAGAGACCCTAGTCTCAGTATGACTTCACTGCCAAATTAAAGGTTAAATAAAATAAAATCTATCTTTCATGACACAAGAATTAAAAACTATTTACATTAAGCAGCAGTTCCTTTCTATCCAGACACTTGTTGCAGAACTACTTTAACATGTGGTGCAGCTGAGGTTCAGATTTTACGACAGGTAGTTATGAAACTCACCATGTTTCCAATGAAAAATAGGTAAACTGTTTATTGAATTGGGCTTCCATTAGTCCATTAGTCCAACTTCCACTGTCACCAGACAATAGAAAGCCTCCTCTTCAAAATGCCAAATTACATCAAAGACTTTCATCCTGTGATAAAGTACAATTATAAAACATTCCAAAAAGGCTTCACACAATATTTCTCAGGAGATTAAAACATTTTAGCACACCTGATTTTAAAGTTCTTTTGCCTTCCTTTTATACAATGTTCTTTAAATTTCAGTCCTTTTTTCATTGCCTTTCTCTGTCCTCAGCTGATTGGCTGCCAACAGACCAGCTGGTGGCCTTTGGTATGAAGTGTTCATGGGAATTAAAGTTTCCTCCTTGCCAATCATTGAAGACAAAGTCTCAGTTTTCCAAAGATGCACTGTCCATAAATATCAGGATAGGAGAGGAATTGAACATAGCCACTAACTAACTTAGATGATTACACACATTACAGCAGAGAGTCAAGTGATCCTAAAGTTTTATGCATTTGATCAATCTGCCATAGCTCGACTTTGCATGGTCGACCATGAGAATAACAATCTGCCAGTAAAAATCAGTGTTCTATTTGAGCTCATTAGCTTTCTTCCACCAACCGCCTGGCCTCACCAGCTGTGTCATAGACAAACCGGCTGGTAAACAAAGACTGCTTCTGAAGGAAGTGTCTCCTTCATTTTGTCTTTCTCCAGAGGAAACTTCCCAACACGAGAAGCCTTTTGGAGAGCTGAGCATTGATGGTTCTATTTCATGTCCCGGCTGCCACTCAGAGCCCTCACACATCAATCACGCCCGCGCCTGAGCCACTCCTTGGATGCAATTTGTCACAGGTGCTTAAGCACTGACATGCCTTCTAAAAGGTTTTACTAATATCTTAAGAACTGGGTTTGATTTCCTAGTGTGGTGTTAATCAAAATTACCTGCTGGATGTCGAAGGTCGGCCATTGGTAGCTTGTAAGGAAAGTATGCACAATTAACAATGTAAACGGGATAATGTAAATGGATGATCATATCGCATAAAAATATTTGATCAATTAAATGCTGTATTTTGTGACACAAATTATAAAAAATGTAGCATACTTTTTTAGTTCTCCAACATAGAATAAATCAAGCTGTTCTGTCTCAGCCACAAAATACAATCTATTGTAAATGTTCAACATACATTACATGACCAAAAGTATGTGGCCTTCTGCTCGTCGAACATCTCATTCCAAAATCATGGGCATTGGTCCCCCCTTTGCTGATATAACATCCTCCACTATTCTGGGAAGACTTTCCAATAGATGTTGGAACATTGCTGCGGGGACTTCCATTCAGCCACAAGAGCATTAGTGAGGTCGGGCACTGATGTTGGGCTATTAGGCCTGGCTTGCAGTCGGCGTTCTAATTCATCCCAAAGGTGTCAGATGGGGTTGAGGTCAGGGCTCTGTGCAGGCCAGTCAAGTTCTTCCACACTGATCTTAACAAACCATTTCTGTATAGACATCGCTTTGTGCACGGGGGCTTTGTCATGCTGATGCCACAAAGTTGGACGCACAGAATCGTCTGGAATGTAATTGTATGCTTTATCATTAAGGTTTCCCTTCACTGGAACTAAGGGTCCTAGCCCGAAACATGAAAAACAGCCCAAGACCATTATTCCTCCTCCACCAAACTTTACCGTTGGCAGTATGCATTCAGGCAGGTAGCGTTCTCCTGGCATCTGCCAAACTCAGATTCATCAGTCGGACTGCCAGATGTCCCATCAAGTCTTACCGCGTGTTTTCCCGCTTTCGAGTCTTTCTACTTGTTGTTTTCTAATCTTCCCGGTTCTGACCATTCTGCCTGCCCTGACCCTGAGCCTGCCTGCCTGCCGATCTGTACCTCATTGACTTCGCACTGGATTACTGACCTCTGCCTGCGCTCAACCTGCTTGGCCTGTCCCCTTGTAAAATATATATTATGAGAACTGTACTATCCACCTCCTGTGTCTGCATCTGGGTCATATCCTGAGTCATGATAGAAGTGTGATTCATCACTCCAGAGAGCTCATTTCCACTGCTCCATAGTCCAATAGCGCTGACCTTTACACCCCTCCTGACGACGCTTGGCATTGTGCATGGTGATATTAGGCTTCTCGGCCATGGAAATCCATTTAATGAAGCTCCTGATGAACAGTTGTGCTGACATTGCTTCCAGAGGCAGTTTGGAACTTGGTAGTGAGTATTGCAACCAAGGACAGACGATTTTTACGGGCTTCAGCATTCGCCGGTCCTGTTCTGTGAGCTTGTGTGGCCTACAAATTTGCGGCTGAGCTGTTTTTGCTTCTAGACGTTTCACTTCACAATAACAGCACTTACAGTTGTCCAGGGCAGCTCTAGATGCGTAGATATTTGACGAACCGGCTTGATGGAAAGGTGTCATCCAATGACAATACCACATATAAAGTCACTGAGCTCTTCAGTAAGGCCATTCTACTGTCTATGGATATTGCATGGCTGTGTGCATGATTTTATACACCTGTCAGCAACGGATATGGCTGAAATAGCCAAATCCACTCCTTTGAACGGTGTCCACATACACTATACAGTATGTGCCACAATTAAAACATGGAGATGGCAGGACTCCATTATCACCTTGAAAATAAAACCCAATGTGTTGAGAGCCAGAAAATGGATAGACAATGCCAATGGCTAGATATTCAACCAATAGTTCTGGATCACAGTGAGGGCTCTATTTTTGGCTGGCGTTAAGGCAGAGATAAACGCACGCTCATTGGCAATTTAGGCTTGTAAAAGTCGGCACTGCTATTTTCCAACCCTTGCGCCAACATCAGCTCACTTGCGCTGAGGTGGGAGGTGTAGTAATTTAAAATTGTGTCAAAATGCCAATTTCATGCAGCACATGTATGGATATTTAAGACCCACCAAAAGCTGATGGCCGCTTGGCGGTAAGGCTGTTGGCATATTAAAGTTTTATATCACATTTGGAAGCCACTGTCACGTTCTAACCTTAGTTCCTTTGTTATGTATTTGTTTTAGTTTGGTCAGGGCGTGAGTTGGGGTGGGTAGTCTATGTTCTTTTTTCTATGTGTTTGGCCTAGTAGGGTTTTCAATCAGAGGCAGGTGTCGTGCGTTGTCTCTGATTGAGAATCATCCTTAGGTAGCCTTTTCCTGTGTTTTGTGGGTGATTATTTTCTGTTTTGTGTCTTCACCAGACAGGACTGTTTCGTTGTCGTTTCGTCTTTCACTTTATTGTTTTGTATTGGTCTCATTCCAACGACGTTCGTTACAGAATCACCCACCAACCAAGGACCAAGCAGCGTGGTAAGTAGCAGCGCTATCTCGAGGAGATGACAACATGGGACGAAATAGAGAGGTGGTTGGTCGACCCAGGGAGAGTGCTGGAGCCCGCCTGGAATTCTCTGGAGCAGTGCGAGGAGGGTTACAGGAGAATGAAGTTGGCAACACGAACGCGGCAGCGCAACAGGGACGAGAGGCAGCTCCAAAAATGTATTGGGGAGGGGGGCACACGGGGAATGTGGCTAAGTCAGGTAGGAGACCTGAGCCAACTCCCCGTGCTTACCGTGGAGAGAGGTGGACCGGGCAGGCACCGTGTTATGCCGTGAGGCGCACAGTGTCCCCAGTGTGCAGGCATAGCCCAGTGCGCAACATCGCAGCGCCTTGTATCGGCCGGGCAAGAGTGGGCATCGAGCCAGGTGCTATGAAGCCGGCTCAGCGCATCTGGTCTCCATTGCGTCTCCTCAGCCTGGGGTATATGGCAGCAGCCCTACGCATGGTGTCCCCGGTTCGCCAGCACAGCCCAGTGCGGTCTGTTCCACCCCACCGCACTGGCAGGGCTACTGGGAGTATCCAGCCAGGAAAGGTTGTGCAGGCTCGGTGCTCGAGACCTCCAGTGCGCCTCCACGGTCCGGTCCCTCCGGTGCCTTCTCGACGCACCAGGCCTCCGGTGGCAGCCCCATGCACCAGGCTGTCTCTCCGTCTCCTCCCTCCAGGTGCTCCCTCCTGTCCAGAGCTTCCAGGTGGTCTCTCCTGTCCAGTGCTGCCAGAGTCTCCCTCCTGTCAAGCGCTGCCAGAGTCTCCCTGTTGTCAGAGCCATCCGTCAGTCTGGAGCTGCCGGGATCGCCCTTCACTCCGGAGCTGCCGGAATCGACCTCCACTCCGAAGCTGCCGGAATCGCCCTCCACTTCAGCGCTGCCGGAATCGCCCTTCACTCCGAAGATGCCGGAATTGCCCTCCACTCCCCTCTGTCCGGTGCTGCCGGAATCTCCCGTCCATTCAGGATCTGCGGCAAGGGTCCCCAGTCCGAGGTCGGCGGCGAGGGTCATCGCTCCCAAGGTGCCACTTGAGTTGGCCGAGACTATGGTAGAGTGGGGTCTACGTCCAACGCCAGAACCGCCACCGCGGACAGACGCCCAAAAAGACACTCCCCTATAGGTTCAGGTTTTGCAGCCTGTGTGTGTGTGTTTGTGGGTGTGTGTGTGTGTGTGTGTGTGTGTGTGTGTGTGTGTGTGTGTTTGTGTGTGTGTGTACGACCCATAACCTGTGTGTGACGTAGAAGTCCGTCACTGGCCGCGGGCAGCATTTGGTTCTTTAACCTCTTACAGCTCCCTCTACTTTGTGCAATTTCCGCCTGAAGACATACCCAAATCTAACAGCCTGTAGCTGTAGCACAAGAAGCCCAAATGTACCCAAGTGGCCAAATTGGTGAAGGTATACATTTTGAAACAAATATATATATACAAAATACCAAAATGGTATTCTAACACACCCCCCCCAAAAGAATTGAGAAAAAAAAATGTTTTTTTTTTGTTGAAAAAAATAATAATTATTGATGAAAAAATATATGAAAAAAAAAATATATATACATTTACAAAATAACATGGGTAACTATTTACACACTTTCAATATTTGGAAGACCCTCAGTCCTCTATCAAATCAAATCAATGTATATAGCCCCAGCCTAAAACCCCAAACAGCAAGCAATACAGGTGTAGAAGCTCGGTGGCTAGGAAAAACTCCCTAGAAAGGCTAAAACATAGGAAGAAACCTAGAGAGGAACCAGGCTATGAGGGGTGGCCAGTCTGGCTGTGCCGGGTGGAGATCACAGTGGTTGTAGAGGGTGCAACAGGACAGCACCTCAAGAGTAAAAATGAACCGTTTAGGGTTCCATAGCCTCAGGCAGAACATTTAAAACTGGAACAGCAGCAAGGCCAGGTGGACTGGGGACAGCAACGAGTCATCATGCCAGGTAGTCCTGACGCATGGTCCTAGGGCTCAGGTCCTCCTCCGAGAGAAAGAGAGAATTAGAGAGAGCATACTTAAATTCACACAGGACACCGGATAAGACTCCCATTCTGAGTCAGTGTCACTGTGAAAGAAAATGTTCAGTTGGAGGAGTTTCACATATGAGCCCTGTATCAACAGGTATTATAGAGAGTTGAAGGTTGAATATATTAGGTTGAATATATTATCATATTATTATTACTTGCGAGATCTACTGTCTCTTTTATATTTTGACATTTCAGCTAGATCTACTGTCTCTATTATATTATGACAGACAAGCTAGATCTACAGTCTTTATTATATTAAAAACAGTCCAGCTGTATTTATTGTCTCCATTTCACTTTGGTTACTGATGTGGTCCTGCACTCTCCTCAACAGCCTCAAATAGGCTATTTCATGTGGGTTGGGGTGGGGCTGCAGACACACACGTCTCACATTTCATGTAATTTCATGTTTATATATTGCTTCTAAAATAAAATAAAAATCACAAATATTATTTTATATTATTAATTTCAAACAAGGGCATAAGCATGATAAGAACTTACCAGTCCAAAACGATGTCCTCTCCCGTTCAAAAAATATTCCTCCACAATCGCTAAATGAAGCGTCCTACAACAATCTCTGTCTCACCTTCCCAATCAATGTATTCTACAATTGTGTGTACATCTGTATATCGAGACTTAGATTTAGCTTTCCCTGACTTAGTCACCATAATGATTGATATATAAATAGCTGAATCTGCGCGTTCACCAAACAATGCAGTGCGTAATATGTGCTTCTCCTCCTGGTATGAAACTTCAATAGCGAATGACTCACTTTACAGCTGGAGCTTACTACATGGGTTGCTCTTGCAACACATAAACATGGCATATTGCTGTTTAGCTCAGCTCATTGGCTATCTACCCAGCTAGATTTCAAGACGATCAGTGGTCATTGGGTTAAAAGACAGTCAATCAACGAAACAGCGGGCAAATAATTTGTGCACAATGATGTCATGACTTGTTGTCTTCAAATCGGGTTTTTTCAGTCAATACGTCCCGCGAAATGGCCCATCAGGTTTGATTGTGTTACAAACAGTTGATTGCAGTGAAACCAAACATGACTGGGAAAGTCACGTTCTGTGTGGGTTATTTACCTGGAATGTGTTGTCAAAAATGGAATGAGATGGAATACACGACACAAGCGGTTCACAAAATGTTTCGTGTTAGACTATAAATACGGATTTTATCAAACAAAAGATCATACATTGTGTAACAAAGAGCATTGGAATTGCAAACAGAGGAAGATCGTCAAAGGTAAACAATTTATTTTAATGCAGTTTGTGATTATTTTACGCCTGTGCTAGTTAAAAAAAATGTTTTATGGGACTCTATACTCAGATTATCGCATCATATTCTTTCGCAATAAATCCTTTTTTAAATCTGACAACACAGTTGGATTAGCAAGATTCTAGGCTTTCGATACATGTGAGACACTTGTATTTCAATGAATGTTTAATATGACTATTTATGTAGCGATCACCGTATGTTGTGGAATTTCATTAAATTCATTAAAAATCCTACAATGTGATTTTCTGGATTTGTTTTACTTCTCATTTTGTCTGTCATAGTTGAAGTGTATCTATGATGAAAATTACAGGCCTCTCTCATCTTTTTAAGTGGGAGAACTTGCACAATTGGTGGCTGACTAAATACTTTTTTGCCCCACTGTATCTATGTTCTGGATGAGCGCTTTGTTTGTTTGCTTGTTCTGTTCCTCTCTATCTCTGTAGCTTCCGGGTATGCTGGATAAGGACCCGAGCTAAGGGAATTGGGCTGACTTTGTAGTGCCTGTCCCAAATGGCTCATTAATGTAAATGTTCATATTGAAAGACACTGTCAGTAGTGATGTAATTTTGTAAATGTTATGTTGTGATATTGTTTCATAAACATGTTGCAATGTATATACTTTGGTATGTTTAGTTAATGGAAAATGTAGGTTTGACAAGGTAATTGCTTAATTAATTGGTGTTAATTGTTCTGAGGGGAGGGGCTAGCCCTAGAAAAGGAGCCTCTCTTTCAGTTCATGGAGAGGCCATTTTGGATTGAGCTGTGAATGGAGCAGCATTGTTTTTAGCTGTCCCATAAGGTATATGTATATATATGTATATATCACTGGATGTCATAAGGTGAATGCACCAATTTGTAAGTCGCTCTGGATAAGAGCGTCTGCTAAATGACTTAAATGTAAATGTAAATGTATGTTTGATGGCAGTACTGTTGTTTTTGTTCCGGAATCACTTTGTAAATAAACACCCTTGCACAGAAGAACATTTGCGGCTCCGCCATCTTTTTATTTTGATAGAGGTTAGGTTTTCCAGTATATCCTTCTGGCCTACTCTACGTGACATATGGTGGCAGTGGTGGGATGGCGCACCGCAAATCAGTGAATTCCAACAAGAGAGGTAAAGGAATGCGTACAGGATTGCGTTCTCAGCAGCAGCATCAACTGTCAGAAAAGGTACCTGAAGTTGAACCGAGGTAAAATACCATGGACTCGTCTGGTGAAGAAGAGGTCAAGTATGAGAAACTAGGAGCCCGACCAAGGGGCCACACACAACCAAAACCGTTTGAGCTACCGGTTGAACCAGTAGATACAGCCAGGAAAGACCAGCTGACTGAAGGAGCAGTTCGGGGACCAGAACCACACCCAACAATGGTAGCCCTTTTCCAGCAACTGTTCACCTGCCTTGAGAGGATGGACGAAGACCTCAAGCAGGAGTTACGGGGTCCACGCCAATCAGTCCTCATAGCTCCTCACCAAGCAGAACTCGTCGGTGAGAGCCCAAGATTGGGTCTGCCAACACCCGGACGACAAAGGCTCAACGCAGTAGGGACTTCAACTCCACGGCAGGCTCCCCAAGTGAGGCCAACCCCAGCACCAGGAGACCAGTCCAGCAGTGTTAACGTCCATCTTTCAGCATTCCTGAGGAAGGAGCCAAAGATGCCCTCATACCAGCAGGGGGAGGACATTGAAAACTACCTGCTGAGGTTTGAGCGCATGGCCAAGGCGTGGCAGTGGCCGGAGGTAGAGTGGGCCTGCAGGCTTGTCCCATTGCTCACGGGCAAGGCCTTAGAGGCTTACACAGCAATGGATGAGGGGCTGTCCAACGTCTACAAGGGCATGAAGAAGGCGCAGCGGGTGAAGTTCCCCAGAGACCTACCGTCAACGCTTCAGAGCTGCATCGACGCCATTGGGTGAGTCGCCGACAGAGACGTACCACCGCCTTAAGGGTCTCTACCTACGATGGGTTCGACCGGAGGAGAAGACACAGGACAAAATCGGTGAGGTCATCATCCTCGAGCAACTTCTACAAGTTCTACCACACGACATTCAAACCTGAGCCCAAGGACGGGCTTATGGCAGCTTGCACTGCAGTACCTTAATGCACGTATAGCGGGCCCACCACGACCTGCAGCACCCACTCCAAGGAGTCACAGAGACACAAGGGACATCAGTGACACCAGAGAGGGTGGAGGTAACTCTGGGGGTTATGTGCCTGGGAGGAGGGAGGTAAGGGATCATGCAGTTTGCTCTGATGGGAGGGGTCTGACCTGTTTTTACTGCCGGCAGCATGGGCACAAAGCTTCAATGTGTCCGCAACGTAAATCCAAGCTCTCAGGTTAATGTTTTGTACCCAGATAGGAGGATGGTGTTCAGTATCGACAGACTTGGGAAGGGTCAGGCTTGGTACCTGTAAAAGTGAATGGTAAAAGTCTTACTGCAATGATTGACACCGGCAGTTCCCTGGCTTTGATCAGCAAATGTAATGTACCTGTTAATGACATTGATTACGGTCACCAGACACTGATCCAATGTGTCAATGGTGACCAGTCACAGCAGCCCACAGCTGAACTCACAGTGAGATTCGGGGTCAGAAATACCTCCTCAAAGTTGGGGTAATGCAGAAGCTACCTTTTGAGATGATTTTGGGGATGGATGTGCCTGTACTCTCTGATCTGTTGGGAAGTGTGGGGGGTCAGCTATATGAGCAGCCAGTTTGCCAGTCTGATGTTTAGGTGTCATGTTCAGTTGTCACTCGTGCCCAGGCCAAAGCTGGTTTACAACTTCTGCCTGACTTGTGTGATAGTCTGTGCGAGGGGGGAACCAAAGGACCCAGAAAGTCACGCCGCCAGCGGCGTCTTGAGAAGTATGTGGGAACAACTGTACCTGTTGCTGATGTGTCTGGGTTAGAGGTGCAATGGGATGTTCCGCAAAATTTTACTACACTGCAGAAGTCTGATGCAACCTTGAAATGTTTGTTTGACAAGGCCTTAGCTGGGGACAGTCAATCTTCACGTGGGGGGATTTACACAGTAGACAACCACATACTCTACCTTGGGTCAGAGGCAGATAGCAGGAAGTTGGTGGTGTCATCTACCTGTAGACCACTTGTTCTCCACCTTGCACATACAGTTCCATGGGCAGGTCAACTAGGGCAACATAAGACCTATCTTAGGCTCCCGTTTCTTTTGGCCCTCCATGTATAGTGATGTACAAACCTACTGCAAATCATGCCCCAAGTGCCAGAAAACCAGTGCTGTCCGTAGGTCTGACCGGGCTCCTCTATGTTCACTGCCATTATCTCTACCCCATTCAAGAGAATTGCAATGGACATTGGTTGGACCCTATGAGAAGAGTAGCACAGGTTACAAGTATATATTGGTGATCTGTGACTATGCCACCCGGTTCCCAGAAGCCTTCCTACTCCGTTCCATAACCACTCCAAAAATAATCAGTGCTCTTATTCAGCTCTTCTCTCGTGTAGGAATCCCAGATGAAGTCCTGACGGACCAAGGGATAAACTTCACTTCGCGACTGGTGGTTCAGCGCGTATAATCTGGTGCAAATTCTGGAGGGTGATGAGTGGAAACCGCGTTTAGTACCACATCTGGCCATTTTGAGTACCTCGTCATGCCGTACGGGTTAAAGAATGCTCCAGCCATCTTTCAATCCTTCGTTGATGAGATTCTCAGAGACCTCCACGGACAGGGTGTAGTGGTGTATATTGACGACATCTTGATCTACTCCGCTACACGCGTCATGCATGTGTCTCTGGTGCGCAAGGTTCTTGGGCGACTGCTGGAGCATGACCTGTACGTGAAGGCAGAGACACGGGAGTTTTCCAAATGAGCCGTTTCCTTCCTGGGTTATCGCATTTCCACCTCGGGGGTGGTAATGGAGGGTGACCACTTCAAGGCCGTTCTTAACAAACTATAGTTTTGGCGGTTAGGACATCGGTTAGGACATCTACTTTGTGCATGACACAAGTCATTTTTCCAACAATTGTTTACAGACAGGTTATTTCACATACATATCACTGTATTTCAATTTCAGTGGGTCAGAAGTTTACATACACTAAATTGACTGTGCCTTTAAACAGATTGGAAAATTCAATAAAATTATGTCATGGCTTTCGAAGCTTCTGATAGGCTAATTGACGTAATTTTTGTCAATTTGAGGTGTACCTCTGGATGTATTTCAAGGCCTACCTTCAAACTAAGTGCCTCTTTGCTTGACATCATGGAAAAAAAATCTAAAATACCTAAGAAAAGCAATGGTAGACCTCCACAAGTTTGGTTCATCTTTGGGAGCAAATTACAAATGCCTGAAGGTACCACGTTCATCAGTACAAACAATAGTATGCAAATATAAACACCATTGGACCACACAGCCGTCATACTGCTCAGGAAGGAGACGCGTTCTGTCTCCTAGAGATGAACGTACTTTGCGAAAAATGCTAATCAATCCCAGAACAACAGCAAAGGACCTTGTGAAGATGCTGGAAGAAACAGGTACAAAAGTATCTATATCCACAGTAAAATGAGTCCTACAATCGACATAACCTGAAAGGCCGCTCAGCAAGGAAAAAGCCACTGCTCCATAACTGCCATAAAAAAGCCAGACTACGGTTTGCAACTGCACATGGGGACAAAGATCGTACTTTTTGGAGAAATGTCCTCTGGTCTGATGAAACAAAAATGGAACTGTTTGGCCATAGAGAGAATAAAGTAGACGGCACGGGTCAAAGATTTGATTTATGACCCTGTGTCCATGATGACGTGTACATGTCCAAATATGGGCCTCCGGCCAGGCCATCCTGTTCCTGTGGTCATGTATTAGAGGGTGTGTTATTTTATATCTATATTGCATCCTTTGAAGTAGTCATGCTGATTGATGTCTAGGGACCTGGTTGAACTGGGGGGGTTCAGTGTTGAACTTTTGAACGTGTATGGCCCCCACCCCCAGTTCTAATGCCCTTATGGTTGTTATCTGATGAAGCAGGAATGTCCGGGGTATTGGCTGTGGCAGACGCATTATAAATAAATGTCCAGAACAAGGCATGCGATTTTTAAAATAAAGCCCAGAATATTAAACATAAAAATATGTCTCCTAGGCCAATTCTCGGGGTGCCTGGAGGATGTTTTGCGTGAGGCTCCAGAATGTTTTAAAGGAGTTTTGGGTACGAGTGAGGGACATATGTCTTACATATTCCAACCTGAGGAATCTATGGTTAAGATATTCATAGACAGCGGCCCCAAACCCCTTTATCGGGCAGAACCCGAGAGTTTTTCTCCAGCGCTTAAGGATGAGAGAATGGCTTAAAATAAGGCTAATTGATACAATGTTGGAATTATTTATTATGGTGTACATACCCAACAATGTATACAATTCCACAATCCTGCCCTAGTTATCTTTATACTCCCCATTTCATCACGGTTTATTCAATTTAAGACAAAGTCAATCTCACTACTGGCCTAACAATGATATATTTAAGGGCTAATCTGTGTATGTACAATCTCTAATGGAGGATATTACCAGTTTTTCAGCATGCTTCCCGTCCAAGTCGGCATTCCCTCAGCTGTGACATGGCAGTGCCAATCAGTGATTAATGTGATGGAATTCATCACATTATGTCGACATGTGCTGATAAATGCCTTGTAAACAGCATTCACAGCTGATAATGCATCATCGTAATCCAAGGAGATGTGAGAAGGACCAATACTTTCAATTATGCTCTGACAAAATGAATTCCCCCATATCATGGGGTTTACCAGGCTGTTCCTGGGGAGACTCAAGCATGTCCCGCCATTCTGGGCATCATCTAGGATCTATGTGTCAAACATGTCCCCGAAACAAGGGTATCAAACTCAATTTACTCATATGCAGTGTTTGACCGCAGTATTATCTACTTAAGCCTTGGTTGTCTTGAAAAAATAATCTGGTAGAGTAGAATAACATTGTTGCTGCATGTAATGCTCAGATTGAATAATAAGATTATCGTTTCTCATTTACAACTCTCTAAGAAGAGATAACAGGTGACTTAAAAGTGATTTGTCCAGTGTGTCGCCAAGGCAACCATTAGCTTGCTGCCTTCATGCATCATTTGCGGCGGTCCCATCCCGGGCATTTCTTTAAGCTTTCACTCAGACATTATTTTTAGCTCTCCAAACGTTAGGCTGATGTTTTTCCAGAGACTTATAAAGACTCCCGCTCATTATGAGAGTGATGGTCAATTGAGAGGATCAATTTGCTTAATGGAGCATTAAATTCGGCCCATCACATTCACCTTCAGCAGCTTGCTCCCGTTGATGCCTCAATGAGAAGGGCAACACCCAACAGCTACAGAAGAGCATCTTCCACAAATGCAAATGTAAAACTTTTGCATTGTGGATGTGTCAGAAATAATGTTGCTATTTTGGCAGCGGGAATTATGGGCAAAACAGCTGGCATTAGCAGAAAGAGTCAGGTGAATTAATAAGTTGTATGTTGACTTTGAAGAATTGTAAAGATAAACAAACACCCAAATATTAACATTAAATTCAGTACCACAGACAGTGAATTCAGTGGGAGGACAGTGGGAGATTATTTATTTAACAAATCTTTTTTTAACAACTTGATGTTTTTCTAAATACAGTGGCTTACGAAAGTATTCACCCCCATTCACATTTTTCCTATTTTGCCTTAAAACCTGGAATTAAAATGGATTCTTGGGGGTTTGTATCATTTGATTTACACTACATGTCTACCACTTTAAAGATGCAAAATGTTTTTTTTTGTGAAACAAACAAGAAATAAGAAAAAAAAATCAGAACACAAGAGCATGCATAACTATTCATCACCACCCCCAAAGTCAATACTTTGTAGAGACGCATTTTGCAGTAATTACAGCTGCAAGTCTCTTGGGTTATGTCTCTATAAGCTTGGCACATCTAGCCACTGAGATTTTTGCCCATTCTTCAAGGCAAAACTGCTCCAGCTCTTTCAAGTTGGATTCATTCCGCTGGTGTACAGCAATATTTAAGTCATACCACAGATTCTCAATTGGAAGGAGGTCTGGGCTTTGACTAAGCCATTCCAAGACATTTAAATGTTTCCCCTTAAACCACTTGAGTATGCTTAGGGTCATTGTCCTGCTGGAAGGTGAACCTTCGTCCCAGTCTCAAATCTCTGGAAGACTGAAACAGGTTTATCTCAAGAATTCCCTTTATTTAGCACCATCCATCATTCCTTCAATTCTGAAAAGTTTCCCAGTCCCTGCTAATGAAAAACATCCCCACAGCATGATGCTGTGCTCCAAGCTTCACTGTGGGTATGTTGTTCTCGGGGTGTTGAGAGGTGTTGGGTTTGCACCATACATAGCGTTTTCCTTGATGGACAAAAAGTTCAATTTTAGTGTCATCTGACCAGAGTACCTTCCTTCATATGTTTGGGGAGTCTCCCACATGTCTTTTGGCGAACACCAAACATGTTTGTTTATTTTTTTCTTTAATTAAGCAATGGCTTTTTTCTGGGCACTCTTCCGTAAAGCCCAGCTCTGTGGAGTGTACGGCTTAGTGGTCCTATGGACAGATTCTCCAATCTCTGCTGTGGAACTTTGCAGCTCCTTCAGGGATATCTTTAGTTTCTCTGTTTCCTCTCTGATTACTACCCTCCTTGCCTGGTCTGTGAGTTTTGTTGGGCAGC